>NW_022983486.1:0-474551 GCF_010015735.1 Aaosphaeria arxii CBS 175.79
ATCTTGCCTCTAGCATCGTTGCTACTTCAAGGATGCATGCTGCCGCCTCCCTCTCGTTCTCCCCCATGTCTGCCTTTATTAATGTTGCTACGTTCCTTTTTATCGCTGCAGCGAATTCTATGTCTTCCTCAGTCCATGTTTTCTTCTTCCCCGCGTTCGGTTTGGCCTTAGGGCGCGTATTCTCATTGTCCTGAGGTTCGGTCCTCGCACGCGTGCTTGACGCGTCGCGGTTTCGCGACCCTCCACCTTCTTTTGCCAGTGCCACCATTATCCCTACGCGCGAGGAGGTAGTGCGTTGGATTCGTCTCGTTCGTGCGATTCGTTTGGTATCGATTTTACTAGTTTTGGGGAAATTCGTAGAATGGTGTTCTTTTAATAGTAGTAGTATTAACTAAAGGTTATATTTAACATAAAATATCAGATAAAAGTCCTTCAGATTATCCTGACCATCGTACTACTAGGATAATTGGAATTTCTCTTCAAAGGGTGGTTATACAACGGAGTGATAGTCTCAAGATGCTTGACGTGATACTCCGACAGCCACCATGTACATGCAAGATCGTACTCTCATTCTCTCGGCCACCGATTCGTAATTAAAAAGCATTCAGATAATTTGGTCCAATAGACAGAGAGGTGAAATGAAAGAATATGGTAAAGATGAGTTCAGATTGACGAGTATACCAGGTAGGCAATTTCCCAACCTTGTTCTTTGACCTGAACCTTTCTGATGACGAATTTGAAGGACAATGCTTATATTAATTGACATTTAAGCGGCCGGACTAAATACTGCAAAGACCCACAAATATGTCCTTTACAAAAAAAAGGCAACCTCTTCGGCAGTCTGCATCCTGCGTGTGAAGTAACTATGTCCCGAGTGCGACATTTTTCAATTAGGGTTGGAAGCTGCACTTCAAGACGTTGGGGCAATCTGGTTCATGCATTAAAGGAATGTCGCTAGATCGACCCTATTTGATATCTGTATGGAGTAAGAGGATGTCACATTACGATATACGCATTCAGTCTAGGCACCAAGAATCCAGATTGAACTACAGCGCAAACAATAGTTTCGGGATATTAGAGTAGGCACTCCGCAGATATAACCGGCTTTCCGAAAAGTTTAGAGGGATAGTATTCTTAAACGTCAATTGATGACTCTATATGTCAATCATGATCTCTCGCTGTATGAATATGAACAAATCCACCTATCCTACCGGCCAGCAAACGATGCTCGCATTTTTTACAAGTATCTTCTTTGTTATCCAGCGTATTTCAGAGTACATACTACCGGGCCTATTCACTTTCAGCTTATCGACGGGTCTAATGGTCCATTTCCCCTTGCTAAGGCTTACTCCAGAAGAGAATGAAGCTGTGATAATCCGTCAAAACAATCGAAGATGTACTTGCGACTTTCTTTTACAAACGATCAGTGATATTCTACTGGAAATGTAAGTTGTAATAAATCATAGTCTGAAACACGCCAGAAGTAGTTCTGTTTGCTCCGTCTTGGTTAAATTTCATTAACGTGTGTTTGCGCTACTAGTATATCATTAGGACAGGATAGTGTCAATATGAATATGCAAGAATGGGTTGTTAAAACGTGTCAAATTGGCTTCGGAGATATGAGGCACACCTGTGATGCTTGGTGTGATATACAACTTGTGCTTTTGGAGATCTATCTAAGCCATATACCTTTGTTGCGGCAAATCCGTCTGTCTTTAACCCTCGCAATTGAACAGCAAATTCAGATTGCGGTGGTGTAATAGCCATCACTCCGACGTGTTGTTGATTTCGTGGGCGAGGTAATGCTGTACAGTTCGCTTGATGCCCTCCTGCATACCGACTTGTGGCTGGTATCCCAACCTCTCTTTCGCCTTCGAAATGTCAAATGTCCGAGTCATAGTTAGGTACTTGGCCATGCGGCGATTGACATAGGACTCCTTGGATCCAAGGCTAAAGGCCCAGACGGACCATTCTGCAATGACAGCGAAGGCGTAGTACACTGAGCTCGGTATCACTGTCACCTTGTCCTTGGGGACTGGATGGCCAGCCTCGGCGGCAATAGCTCGAACAAAGTCCCAGAATGGCCAGTGTTCATCGTTAGTGATGAAGAAAGCTTCTCCATTCACTTTTAGAGGGCCTTCACGGTCGGCATGACTGTCAGATTCGCGCAGTAACGCTTCGGCAGCGAGAATATGAGCATGAGCGGTATTTCCGCTATAGGTAAAGTCGAAGATGTTGGTTCCATCACCTATCTGGAATCTTGTTCGGCCAGTCCTGGCATTTGCGATCATTTGTGGTGTCGCAGTCGCGTCGCCTTCTCCAAACAGGAGCGAACCACGAAGCCTGGTCGTAAGTAAGCCGTTTTGTCGGTTCGCACCTTGGATCAAGTCTTCAGCCATAGCTTTGGTATGGCTATAGAATTCGGTCTGTTCAGGCCAGTAGAAAAGGCGGCCTTCCTCCGTCGCTTCCACGAGATCGGTTATGTTGTTGTGGATAACGGAAGAACTAGATGTGTAGACCAGAGCCTTGACATAGTTTGTCTCGGCAATGCATTCGATGAGAATCCTTGTTCCGCCTACATTGACATTTTCAAAAACCTTTTTCGTGTTTTTCTGACCCATAAGGGTTGGAGATACCGTATGCATGATAACCTTCGGTTTGACGGCTTCTAGCACCGAGCGCACGTCTTGCTGTGAGGCTATGCTTCCCTGCACATACTTTGCTCCTAGTACACGATTGACATCAACACGAATGTCGAAAGCGGTCACATCCGATGCCTTCTTGGTTTCGAGGAGCTGTTTGATGATGTGGTGTCCGAGGCCTCCGCAGCCGCCAAGCACGAGGACTGGGTCCATGTTTGTTTTTAAAGTAGGACTAGTGGACGACTTAGAAGGAAGATAATAGAGTACAAATTTGGGAGGAATTCGTAAGAAAGGGTCAGAACATGAAAAATAACAACGGTGAGGATTGGGAGCAATCCCTTTATTGATTTTGCCATAACGGCCGAAAGTAGACATATAGTAAGCCCAAGCACCAACTGAGGCGTAGCAAAGTCCATCTCTGTGGAACACAGCCAGTGAGCAAAGACCATTCTAATGAGCTTGATTAACAATATGCATATCAGGAAGCCACATACGTGTGTCACTCACGATCCAGACTGCGTTGCCTGCCTACTTGACACGTATTACAGGGTTGGACGCAATGTTCTAAGGCATTACTAATTTGTCGTTCTAACATCCCGCACAGCAAATATTATTCTTGGGGCTTGTTGCTTAGAAAGACAGAATTCGTCTTTACCATGATGCCTTCCAGCCGAGGCCACAAACCATAAAGCGCTAAAAATCCATGAAGGGAACCCAGTCTCATCCAAGTACCATCTCAAAATTTGAGATCTCGAGATGCAACAACTCCAACCAAATGCGAAGCCTCCAAAGTGTCCCTAGTTCTTCTCTTCAGACCTGATTTCCATCGGCCGCATCCCCTCGTCCTCTGACCCTGGAAACTGACCTCGCCGGGCGATCTCATTAGGATTGTATCCCACACAAACATCGTCTCCTACAATTCGATAACGGGAAGACGTGCCCAATATCGTAGTCAACAATGGAATGACCAGAATTGCGAGAACACGTCTGTCTTGAGCGTATACTCTCGTGACGGTCGTCTCGGTAATCGTGCGGACGGTGCCCTCAGGCGATCTTACAAATGCCACCAAGGTCCGCATTTCGAATATCCCCTCAATACGCGACGCCACATCCTCGGCTGATGAATTGGCCTGCGAATGAAGTAAGTGTAACGCGAACGGATTCGAATAGATGGTGTCGCCATTACTCCCCTTCACTCTACCAGCACTGAAGTTGAAGGGTGACCGTCCGTTGTGGTACATTGTTCGCATGTAGTTAAGAGAGCCGTCCTTCACTGACGTATTTGACAGGCCTCGAAATGAAGTTCGGTTGAGGATTGGAGGGTCCGCTCCTGTCTGGATTATCTCAACTGTGCCGAGGGTAAGAAGGCAGTCGACGGTGTTGGCGAAAAAATTGCTTGTTTCATTTGTGTTCTTGACAGATACTCCAAGTATTGTCGCCCATTCATACGTGTAGCACATCTTGTCTGTATCCTGACACGGTGGCCGGCCAGATCTGAAATCAGCATAGATATATGGTGAACCGTATTGGAGATTAACTGAAATGTTCGGGTTTATAGCACTAGTGTATGTTTCATTGAGCCAGCTGGTTGCTCTGGGTTGGAACAGATTTTCAGGATGTGGCGTGCTGGTATAATTACATTGCGCACGAATACTGTGGACGGTTGACTTCACAGTGCAGCTTGATGCCGAGCACACTGAAGCTGCAGGTGCCTCAAAGCTGCTGAGGTAGGCCAGACCTGCCGTGAGGCCGGGGACGTCATTGCCTTCTCCTCCACGAAGCCTATCGTTGGAGTCATCTAGCTACCTAGACCAAACATCCGCTGTTGATTGTAGTGTGTTTGTGCTTGTATCGATGTTGTTTTTCTGAGAAATGCCGCTGACTAGAACAGTGGACACCACGCCAGTGACAGCAAGTGCGACTCCAGCGATCTTGAGAGTCCATTCTTTTCCACTGAAAAAGTATATCACCCTTTGGAGTGGAGAAACTGTCCACTGTGCTTATGCACGAGTCTCCAAAGCCGTAAGCTTGATTTGGTGTGTAGAGTATAGAAACTTTTGCCAAAGAGCTTGCTCAACCGCAATAGTGACAAGTGCAGCAGTTGCGGCATTAAGGACCACAGCCAAAAAGTTGACTGCTGTACGTGGAGAGATGCCTGATGCGTCCGGCGTGAGGAGCGATTCCTGCTTGAGCAATTGTGGGGAGATAAAGATGAGAAGGAGTAAGAGGTAGCAAATAACGAGAAACATCACCAACAAAACGCAGACGCTTATGTTGATTGCGCGTGAATACGACCGTAGTCGGTTTGAAAAATCTCCTAATACCATGACTGCCGACGTCTACGACACAAAGAAAAGGGAGAAATTAGACTGACAGGACGGGGCATGGAAAGAGGATAACATATCCAGTACTGGGAAGCGGGGTCCTTCAATCCTCTTTCAACTTGCAAATCAGATGAAGGAGGTTAATCTCTTATTGATTGTCATCACTCTTTCTATTTCTGTAATTCTATACAGCCTTGCAGCATACACCAACCGTAATCACCGATCTTATTGGGCTACTACGTCCCGAACGCCTAACCTGGCCCGTATTACGCTATCTCAGCCTTGTCCCTTGCGCCCTTCTATGCCCTATTTTATTAGCATACAACCTGTTCTAATAGGTTAATCAAGCTGTAGGGATGACCCTCCATGTAGTTGCAGCTGTTAAAGCCTTGAGACAGAGGAAGAAGGATTGGAGCGTGCATCTAGACCGATTGATGGTTCCCGTGGCCATCTTCCCGTGGCCATCGAGGAGAAGAAGGCACGAATCACCAAATTTTCGACTCGCAATGTGTCTTTCGAAGTGTTGAAGCAATTAAAGGCCTAGCTCATTAGTCTTCCAGCCATTCTAGCTCACTGCGGTCACCGAATTATGTGATCATGGCTTAGTATACCAGTTCTGGAAGTAATCACGCCCGATAAGGATAACAAACGACGGTAGCTTGACGCATTCGATGACTGTAACCCACTCACGATTGGCCAGCTATAATCCTTTTAGGTTCTTTCGTCTTTCAGCTTCTGTTACGACTTTCATTGACGCTGTAATACCCGTTTAAAACTTAGTTTCGTCGAAGTTGAATGCATCGTTGTCTACGATGCCGTACTCTGCCTTTGTAATACGTACGAGCTCATACCACGCCTGCACACCCTCTGGACCTCCACAAAGGGCTCTTTTGTAGTCGTATCTGCGAGAGAAGTGCGTTTCAAGTTCACGAGTACGTTTAACAAAGTTTGTGCTAGCCTGTACCCTACTGCGCCGGTTGCGAAGATTGTCGGCCATACCTCGCACAGATCTAGGCGCAAGGAAGATTCCACGTAGATCAAGATTAAGTATATGTTGAATTATAACCTCTTCCTCTGAGGAACTTTTGGAGATGCTTCCAGTCGTGGTACTACCTATGAAGAAGTTGTGATCCCCAAATTCCTAAGTGCAAATATAAAATAATAGAAACATTCATCATGCTTGCATTATCGCAATGCCAAGATTCTTTCCTCCGAAGAGCCCTTTAGAAGGCCAATGCAAGGATCTACATTAAACACGTCTGCATAGCTCTTAAGCCTCGCTGCCCTTGGATGGGCCACCGTATCATCCAAGTCGAATGTTTGCTGTGGTGGCACTCGTTGACCAGCGCCGAAATCGATGCTGAAGTTTCCAGCCGTAGATCTCCCTGTCCGGCTGGCGAGAAGCCTGATCTTCGCAGCAAGTGGTCGTAGGGTTGAGCTCGAGGTGGCCATGACACTAATGCCAACCTCGACAACCGACCAGATAGCAATCTCGGCATTCGCATACAGAAAATCTGGATCCTCGAGAAAGTGTACGTAGGGAAGTCTAGCAATTGTTGCTACAGCAGCACTAGCAACATCCATTAGTCCTTTACTTTTAGCAAGAGGATAATACAGAGGATCGAATGGGAGAGGCTTGCTCACATAGATCCGATTGCAAGGAGGAGAACAACGGTAGCCTTCAGGCGGCGCGACATCTGAACCCCTTTCAAGACGCTGATAGGTAGCATTGCGAGAGAAATGTCGGCGAAGAGCATGACAGCGCCATGCCCGTAAGTAGCGGCCACCATGCTCGCCGGTTCACGGCAAGTCCCCGTGCCAGAGTGGGCAGGCAATAGGCGTTCCCAAAACAAAGGTATGGGACTGCAAGTGTGCAGGATGAAGAAAAAGTAAAAAATGGTGAAGATGAAGATAATGCTCAAGATAATATAAATGACTGTTTTTTCACCACGATTAGTGGTGACGCGGTATAGTGTCAGACAGAAAGATGTCTTGATGAGCCAAGTAGTTGTAACATAGATTAGTTCGCAAACAAAGTAGTACTGCCGGCAGAGCATTAGCCAATCATCCTAACACGAACTTCGATCGAACGAGTGCATGGGTTTAACTAACGCGAACACCATTCGAAAATTGTTCCATCGACAGATTAGCGGCATGTTGACCGATTCCAGCATCTGCTCCAAGGATAAGCGTGACGAGGAGAACAGTAAAGGTAAGCTGGCGAAGCTTTGTTAGCCAGGCTGTGAGCAACACAAGGCGAGTCAGGCTAGTATACTTGTGAACAGATTGCGAAGACATCGTCCAAGCCAAATATTCTTTTCATCTTACATCTGACATATACTCGCAGGCACATAGAGACAAGACTGATGATGTAGAATGAAATCAGGGTTGCAATGATAGTGCCGCCTTTCCCAGCGATCGCCATTGTGACAGGGTAGGCAGGAGGGTGATGTTCGAGAGAAAGCGGGGGCCGCAGAGCAGAAACAATGATTGTAGAAGACAGAGGGGGAAAGATGGAGCAGGAAAGGGCGATAATGTAGCAATAAAGAAATCGGTTAGGAATATAAGCATTGGGGACAGAAGGGGCAACAACTATGATGGGGGCCCGAACGGCTCGATGGCCTTGCTTTGATCACAACCCAGCCATGTCCGGGGTATTACCCCAGGTTTGGAAACATATGCCAGGTACACAAATGAGTTCTGAGGTGTTCTCTTGCTACCTCGTATGTACTTGGATATCTCACTCTACTGTGTAGCCGAGACACTGTTTGTTGGTGTTTGAGCAGGCATGTGGGCATCTCTAACCGACGCTTTAAACACGATTTCTTGCATGGAAATATGCTGCTAAACCTTTATCTTGCCTCACAATGTAAATCATGTATCAAATCAGGCATGATTTCCGACAATGAGTGCTACAGTTAAGGTTGTGTAGGAATCACGATGCGGGGCGGACAAAGCTTAATGCCACAATGCAGGGAAGACAAGTTTTAAGTTTGTACGGCTTCTTAATCCAAGAATAACTTATAGCTATAACTTGCTAATGAAAACACCTTGTATTGGTCTACTATACAATGGGGTCCCTTCAATAGGTAGGCAATAGCTGTACATGCTATTACAGAACTTGTGCCGATTTCTATGTAAAAGTCTACAGACTTCAGCAATTTGCTTATTATAACCCCTTGTATAGTTTTGTCAGGTACAAACAGTCCTGCTAATGTAGACATGGGCTACGCCATGATATTTACGAGATAGTTGCGCAGCCTTACGCTAGTGCTCCCGTCGTTCCGCTTATCGAGTCATTTCCTCTCTGTCAGTACGCCTCTTAGCCTGGGGTCTAGACGTACCCCGTAAAGCCTTCAGTGCATCGCATCGTATCACATCATTATTGATCGCCATATGTCACAAAGGGAATGGAATTTCTTGACAACTTGCTCTTCTGGAGCGGTAATGCCTGTGCTTACTAGATACCGTCGATTCGAAGCAAAGGCAGACAACGGCTTGATTGAAGTGACGTGAAGAGCAAATCAAATGCAGTTGAGAAGGATGCCCATCTACTTATCCCGATACAGGCGCTTCCTGTGCATCCCTAATTAGCATTGAATACCCAGAAAACGAATTTTAAGAGCCTATATCTACTGGATCGGGACACATGATGTATACTCTTTCTAGGACTTACCGATACTGCAGCAATACTTGCATTTACAAAGCTTACAATCATGACCTTTTCGTAACAAATGCATCTTTTACATGCGTAACGACGAACCCTTTACATTGTACGTAAACTCAAAGGTGTGCTGATCATGACGCAAAATGACTGAGTTTAGCAGAACCCGAGTACTTATTACGTGCAGACCTAGGGGGAATCATGCATCCCAACTCATCTCCCATCCGCCTTCATCAACATGCCCAAAATCTCCAAGTCCTTCCTTGCATCCTCTGGCCCCGTCTTTGGTATCTTCCCTTTCGCAACCCATTCCCACACCTCCTTCCACTCTAGCGTAAATGGGTCTTCATACGTCCTCCGAATCGTCGCCTCCCTATAAGATCCATCTGGTAATGCGTCCTTGACAACCATCGTCGTAGGTAACCCTTTGACGAAGGGAGTATCAATGCAGAGTTTAACAGTTTTATTGTCACCAAAAACTTCGATTGAAGCGTCGAATCGCGCCACATTATCAACACCAGATTCGTAGGATACGGCGAACGTAGGGTATTGGAATATTGCACTGAGGAAGTTAGATCTTTCTGACCAAGGGAAGAGCGACAACAAATTCAATACCTCCAAAATGGTGATCCAGTAGTAGCGCAAGGCGCAAATCCCACCACTCCTTTGGGCATTCCCAAAATCTCTCTCATCGCACTCAGATCATGTGATCCGAGCATGGAGAGGTAATTCCACATCATGTCCGTCTCGGGCGTCACCTCCACGCCCAGTTCCTTCCTCAAAGCCTGCTCTATATCATCCGCCGTCTTCCTCTGCAGTGCCTGGGTATCTTCTTCGCGGTAATCGCCAAAGGTTCGAGGGAAAGAGCCCGACTGCCCTATAAAAACGGAGTTCGGGCCTATGATGTCGCGGACACGGGCATAGCGGATCGAATCTATACTACCAACTTCCTTCACAACGTCTTCGAAGGCAGCAGCATAACGCCTCATGTATCCCACAAAAACCTTGTCCCCACCTGCCTTTTTGTTGGCATTGATGATGGTGTCAGTGTCCCGCAGAGTCAAGGCAATGGGCTTCTCGATGAAAACATGTTTTCCAGCTTGAAGAGCAACGAGGGCTTGTGATGCATGGAGCGAGTGATGAGATGCTATCAGTACTACATCTACGTTTGGTGCTGTGCATAGTTCTTCGGCGTTGAGAGTGGTCTTTGGTGGTAAAGCGCCGGCGACTTTCGACTGGCTGTGTTGAAGGGCATCTGAGGAGACGTCGCTCAGATGAGTGATCTGGTAGAGACGCGAGAGGTGGTTTAACGTAGGAATGTGGGTGACTTGTGTTATTAGACCGCATCTATCAAAATTCATTATAATGCTTATTATTAATAATTGTCATGAGTTGTCAAAACTGACCCAATGATACCTACTCGTATGATGCGATCGCTCTTCGCAGCTTCAGTTGGTTTCATACCCCACATTCTGGAATTATTTGGTTGCTGGTAACGGGAAGTTGAGGAAATTCAAGGAATTTATCTGGTGACTGAGTCCAAATGTCCAAACCTTTGCGTGGCAGTGATGCTATATATGGGTACCTAGACACGCACTTGAAGCCTTCGTTACGAGATAATCGTCGCTGCAGAGGCGGAGATACCCTTAATAGTTAGCCTGAATGAACCCCGCATCGGCAAGGACGATGCAGTCGAGATTGGTTCGTTTCAAAATCGATGCTTCTCGGGCCGCCTTGTGTCCAATCATGGGCATCACGCCCTCACTAATTTTCCGATAATAATCCAGAAAGAACCAACAGCAGAGCAGAAAGGCATTTCTGGGAAATCTGCATTATAGGCGCTGTCGGTAATTGTTAGATAGACGTTACCGGGAAGCATCTTAGTCGTATAGATCGCTCAACTCGATATACGGCAAAGAACTCGGGACATGGTAAAAAGTAATTCTATAGGTACTCAATCGTGCATATCGTATAGTTCTGCTTGATCCTCCTTATAATTTCACCCTCTGTTCATTAATAGGTACGTCAGATTGCTATATTGCTAACTGACATTTTGTTTTGACTACAGTAAATGCAAAGATTTGCGAGGAAGCAGCAGCAAGGAAGCGCAATTCCTCCGAATCCCTACTATACATACCTATACTTTCGATTAATCAAATCCATGACCTGAATATCGACCTGCAATAGCTATACAATTGGATAGCTCTTCCAATCAAAGCTCCACAAGCTAGTGGTAACCCGATTCGGGCCCATGTCCCGGGTTTCCAAAGATTCATCTTGGGGATCAGTATATCCCTTTCTGACGAACGGTTGCGTGTTTTTTGAGCGGTGCCCACGAAATCATCGATAGCTTCGATCATAATATCAGAGACCTTATCTGGTTGGCTTAAGAACGGTGAATGGCTGGTGCGCAACTCCCTATGTTCTACAATACCACCCATTGCCCTAGCCATACCTACTTGCATTCGTTGTGCGAAGACAGGTAGACCACGATCCTCAGTCGTGCCAATATACCACGTACGAACATCTTTCCAGCCCGCATAAGCGTATTGCCCGCCCTCGAATAGTGCTTTCAGACTTTGGGATTGGAGCTGCGACACCCAGTAGTTTGCTTCGTCTATTGGTAAATCATGGTAGAACAAGTCGCGAGGCTGCGCGACAAGCTCAGCAAAACCCGTCTCTTTGTTTACACGCCACGACGGCGGGGGTACCCCGAGGAAGGGGTCCATGAATGCAAGGCCGGTCAAAGTAAAACCGGATGCAATGAGTATTAGGCCCACAACATGTCCCTCCCTATGGCCTGGCGCAATTGTACCCTTGGCGGTATCAGACGGAGCATTGGGTGAGGAGTTTAGTTGAATGCTGTTGCGCGGCTGCGTGAACCCTTTGATGGCACTGTTGCCAACCATTCCGCCATAAGAATGCGCAATGACAACAACATCGCGTTTCTGGTCGATCTCGCGAGCGATAATCGCGCGTGCATTATCGATATCGTCCTTGAAAGTTGCGGTCGGATCTCCGCTTGCTGAATTCAATGTGACAACACGGCTTCGTACTCCATGTTTCTGCTCCATTGTCTGAATGACGTTGTTGTAGCACGTGGGCAGATGCCATGCGCCTGGTATAAAGACCAGCGTCAGCAAATTTGCCATGATTCAAAACACCATGCAACTTTTTGAAAGCTATAATATATTCAAGTCCCGGTTCCTGATGTGTAACAGCGGAGATGGAGACTATTTTAAGTCAGGGCGTTTGGTTTCACTTGAAGCGCCCCACTTCAAGTGTACTGAATACCTTTCGCGAGCAACGAACGTGTCGAGGAGAAGACCGAACGTCTAAGGAAGTTCGTGGGTGATCGAAACTCGAAGACTCCCACCCTGGGCGGTAGTAGTGGAATAATGCGGTATGTTCATATGCAATTTGTTGGGGTGGGGGTAAGAAATGAGAAAAGAAAAGAGTGGATGTGGATAAAAGAGGATGCTAAGATGATTTAGGAAAGCTCCAGCCAGCCACCTTCGCTGCTCCGCATGAGAAGATTACGCGACAAACAAACGAACCCTCAATTTGTTACACAGATTCATCATAACTTAAACCTTCCTTCATACCTATATATAACTAGTAAACTGAGTACTCTGAGATTACGAGATATCAACACCAGTGTTCAAGGCATGTCTCTTGACTTTCCAATTGCGTATAGCGTATTGTGTCTCTCCAGAGCATGCTTCCCTTTGCAGGGTCCAAAGCTTCAGGGTTTCGGATACCTAGCTCAGAACCGTTCAGGTATAGAGCCTTAGGTCTTGCGCTCAGAGGCGGAGGACTGCTCATGAGCGCTGCAGCAATGATATCGGACGCTGATTTCCTCGCCGATCGAAGGGGCCCGTTGGAGATGAAACAACCCAAGATCACTCTCAAAGCTGGCAACAGGAGCTGCCACAGAAAAACTCGCAAAACCCAACTCCCACTTTGACGTACTATGCCAGTGTTCACTAATCCAGGATCAATTCCAAGTACTGAGACATTATTAAGGGCAGAGTCTTGGTCGAGACGACGCTGAAGCTCGGAACTGTGCAAAGCGATTTTAGCTTCTGTAAAGACCAAACTAAGAAGGGGGGATTCAATTTACATGGCCACGACGCCGCAGAGTTTGGAAGCACCATATCGCCTATAACCAGCTGCCCACCCAGTCATGTCATCCTTGCTTAAACTCCACTGGCCACGTGCAATAGCATCGATATTATTTGAATTCAAGACAATATTGTACTTCGCCTCTTTGAAAGCCCCATTCCATGAATTACGAGGATCATGTGGGCTGCAATACATTAGCAGGTTTGGTGACTAAATAGACAGAAAAGGTGCAAACTTACTTGTGGGACCAACTACAAATCCAAAGCACCCGTCCTCTATCAGCATCTATGCTCTGCAACAACAACATTGAAAGAAGCCAATGGCCCAAGTAGTTTGTTGCAAAAGATGTGTCCAACCCATCTTCAGTCCATGTTTGTTTTTCAAACTCCTCATAGCCGGCGTTGAGGACTATGGCGTGAATTCGAGGAACCATTCCCTCTGCAACACGTCTATTGATCGTTCCCGCAACTGTACGAACATCGCTGAGGTTCGAAAGATCTAACGAAATCTTCTCGTGGGAATGCGGAGTGGCGCTACGAGAGACTTGGTTGACAATAGCAGTGTCTAGTGACTTCGCAGTAGCAACATTACGGGCAATATATATACCGTGGTACGATGCATTAAGATCTGGTGCCGAAATAATTTGCGAAACAATAGCAGTCCCAAGACCACCGTTTGCCCCTGTCACAATTATTGTGCCTCTTGGATCAGCCATAATAGCATTATGTAGAAGATGGTCGAATGCTGAAAGAAAAATATGCAGAGAAATATTCCTTCGAAAGAGGCGGAACCAGGTATTTTATCGGACATGGGCAGCGGAGGTAGTAGGTAATTATCAACCAGATATAATTATCCTTGTATTATTAAATGCCTCAGCACGCACCATGCAGGCAATATCAGGCCACGCCAACACCATGCACTGTGCCTCAATATGATGTGGCAAAGTAATCAAGACCATTGACCCAAATCGGAGGGATTCTAAAGTTTCCTCTACTCAGCACTTCCCCATTCCCAAACCCACAATATCCCACAAATTCAGGCTTGAGGAAGCTTAAATCCACCAGGAACCTGATATTGGAAAGTCCCTAGCGGGTCCTGCTCAGCTGCAATCTTACGCAACCGGCGGACGTTAGGCTCTGTGTAGCTAAGCAGAGGGTTTTGGTACGGTGCTGCATAGTTCAGGTACAAGAAGGGATCGAAGGCTTGGAGTTTGATCATGTCGACATTTATTGCATCCATTAGCGAGCGACCATATTGCTCAACAAGGTCGTCGTCATCTGGAGACGTATAACTGACGCTCAGCAAAGCGATTACTAGCGCGTTGGTTATATTCCCTCTGTTGTCAAAGCCTAGAGCATTGGATCTCCGGTTGCGTGCGTAAAGTACTGGTGGAAGTGGTTCCAAAGTGAGCGATGAAACAATTCCTGGAATTTCTCCTATTGCAAGGGAACTCTCATTGAAACGGAAGAATGTTGCATTGATTGCGGCCTCGGTTGATAAAAATGTAAGAGTACTCCAAAACATCCTGATCGCTACAATTAGAGTCACGTACAGAAGCCTAAAGCCAGTAAAGGTTTGCAGTACTTACCGCTGACCGGTTGCAGCCTGGCTTCTCAAGTCTCGGGAAAGCTGTGTTACATTGGATATCCCACCAACGCTGAGCAGTGCAGGTAAGCTTCTTAAATTCGCAAAAATGGAAGGATTATCCTCGGGTTTGGTATACTCGAGCTGATTCGCGACAATCAACCCAGTAGTAGCGGAGAAGCCCCAAGTCAATGTCAGATGCGCAAACTCGTCATATGTCGCAGGGTCGTTGATCTTGACAAATTCGTGAACCTCCTCAAGCCAAACATCAGGCTTGTAGTACGCATACCCACCGAAGAACGGCTCTTGCGGAAACGTTTGCATTTCGATGGAGGTGACAATGCCAAAGTTGTTGCTACCGCCCCGCAGAGCCCATAGCAGATCTGGATGCTCATAATCATTGGCGTTCACGACAGTCCCATTAGCCAGCACTACCTCATAGTTGATGATTGCATCCGCTGTCCAACCATAACGGGTCCCAAAATAAGAGATGCCGCCTCCGGTACTCAATCCTCCAATACCGACGCCCGCCGTACGCCCCCCATTGACGCTGCGATCTAAGGGGTCCAACTTGGAGTAAACCAAGTCCCAGGAGCCACCTGCGCCAACTGACACAGTCTCTCTATGAGAATTGACATGGACTGAATTTAGCTTTCGCAGATCCAAGGTGACACCTCCATCAATGTTGGCAGCGCCTGCCCAAGCAGTGTGCCCACCGGACCTAATAGCGAATTGGCATTGTCGTTTGCCATCGTCCTTGAGGTCGACATAAAGACTTGTAAGAGTTTTGACGGCGATTGAGACGTCATTAGTGCTCTCCGGGAAGATTATACACTGAGGCTGGAGACTTGCTTCTTGGAGTGAGAAGTAAGAGGCCAGAGACGAAATATAGGATGGCTCTGGGGGAAAAGCTGTTATGTTTCCCAGGAGGGTGGACAACGCCAGGCACTGACATTTATGTTAGCAACAGGTCTGTCACATACTTATTGTCTTATGGTGAGAACTGACGCAAATCCCAGTAGTTCCCGGATTGATCGTCATAATTCCTGTAGCTTCTCGAAATAGTTTGTTGAGGCTTGACTCGCGATATGAGCAGGCACTAGGTGCAATAGTGTTGGAGCGATGATGATGCTAGAAATTAGAACGGACTTTGACGACCTTTATTCTCCCTTGGTATTACGTTCATGCACGCCAAGTTCTTGTCATGAACAATTGCCCCTTGTAATTATTAGCATGTATGACTATGCAGTCGGACCCGGTTAGTCTGGTATCTTCTGGCACCTGCATACATATAATGATATTCCAGACAAATCCTTCAATAGATACAAGTAACCGTGCTTCATATGGTCTAACCGTTTGCTAGCTAGGGTGTATAGATATTTAGCACGCGAGGGTTATGGGTAGCAATAAATGCCGAGTTGGAGGGTGGAATGGTTTAGAGACTGCATAGTTACAACAGAAGGATGGATCACCTTGAATAGGACGTAGGAAATATGATATTTTCAACATTAGGATGATATTCTATGTATGATTCTCGTCATCTGTAGACGCAACTCCCTTCCTTATACGGAATACCAATTACACTATTTCACTTTGCTTATTTACAGACGTAGCCTTGATCCCGATTCCATCATGATGCGCAATATCCGGCTCCATGTTTGATGCAAGTGACACTCCAGCGCCTGGCCTAACAGTGAATTCTGACAATTCGTAATAAGACGATGTTTTCCTTGCCCTTTTTGGGCTTCCAAAAGTGTCTTGAGTCTTTTTCTGTTGCCAGACTTTTGGAGAGTACAGGTTGGAAGAGACCATCACTGCACGAATTGAGTGGTAGACGGATGACCCGGCAACATATTTCCGTAGAAAACTTGCAAAGGCAGGCAATGATCCTACTATAATTGCAACATTATTCTCGATGATTCTGCATACCGACGGTTAGCGTTTCTGTCTCATAAATGAGCAAACATACACCAATTTCGGACACTTACATCGGAATTGCTACAACGCCTGCTTGCCAGGTAGCGTCGCTGAGCCAGAGAAGCTTAATTCTATATACTAGACAAACAACGCTTGCAGCCACACCTCTGAATCCATCGTTAGAGATCATAAAAAGGAGGAAGGGGGTGACGTTCAGATAGCGTACTCACATGAATGCTGTGGCAAAGAGCGATATGACCTGGACGCGCTTGGCTAGTGGCAAATGGAGTCGTGCCAGTGTAGGTAGCGGCAGGATAAATATGTATATATCAACTAAAACTGACGCAGCCCCAATCGTAATGCCGCCTGGAATTCCTTTGTGTGTCATTCCATTGACTACCAGCTCATCCCACGATTGGCCTACGTGTGGAGCATTATAGTAGGATAGGACCAAGGATGCAGGAACGTAAGCAAAGAAGGCCATGATTATGCCAAAAATAGATCCAGTCTTCATGGCTTTGACACTAGAGAATATCTGTATGTAAAATAGAAAGATGGCGGCTTTTGGGAAAAACAACGCGGGTCCTGTCATAATGTCGACAACAAAGGTCATCTGTTTTGGTATCAATCAGTAAGGATTATAGGAACCTTCGTCATTACTGGGCAAATAGTTTAGACAAACCTTCATATAATCCCCCATAAGGTCGCACACTGGTGTATCCCAAATGTGGCGATAGCGGGAGGAAACTAGAGATTTGGGCGATAAACATCAAGGCCATGACAAGCAACTGTGTGACATACGTGCTAGTTGCGTACCCATTACGCCAACATCGAAAATGAATCCTATAACCATTATCCCTACCGATTCGTTAGATGCAACTGTTCAGGTAGTTGAGAAAGTATGTAGCTCAAACGAACAGTCCGGTATCTTAAGAGTGGACCTATTAACAAACAGTCTTCCTGCCAGCACAACAGAAGCAAAAGCTACCATAACACTTGTAATGACAATAACAACTGGTTGCAAGGACGGTGGGTTCACAAAGTTTGTTTGCAGGCCGTATGGAGGAGTTCCGGCAGGGAGAAGACACAAGTCTATACCTGGGAACATTTCCTGTATTGTTTGATGCCGTGCCTGGATCATTTTGTCGACTATGACTGATGTCGTATCCTTGAAAGAGATTCGTGTTCCTAGGTAGACAGCCCTCTTAAATGAAAATTATTGAACAAAGATATATCTACGCAGAGTAATGGTCTCTTTTCTGCTACTTCATAAATATTACAGTACAACATAAGAGCCAGAGAGAGCCTGCCACTTACACGAGCGGTGAACTTGTTCAACGGCCAGGAGAGTTGACAAGGGTGAAGGGCCATTCGTCCCGAGGGACGGAAAACGGTGATTTTAGACTTCGGTTGTTACCTTCTCATATTAAATATGCATGTAAATGCATGTATACGGCATCTTTGAGAGTCCGAAGAGGTCTGACATGCGTGAGGCACAGGTCCAACTCCGCTGTATGTACTATGAGCCGGTGGAGGAGGGTCCCCATACTATCCTAAACTATCATTCGGCGCTTGGAACTTGGTTTCCTTCTTCCCGTGACAATGTTCTAAGATACTTTAGGTATTATGCCGAGTTCATATGATCCAGGACGGGTGCCGCGGTACCCGAAGGTACAAGCGGATGCAGAACATCACCAGAACCTAGAATTGGGAGCCAAGATAAGAATATACACTCTTACACCAAATAGTGATATTGATACTTTTTTAGTATGTAGTTACATCAATTACTATTTAGATTTTCGAATGTCCGAATCCTTCCAAGCGCCCTTCACAAAGTCTACGCACCTTTCAGCAATCATCAGAACTGGAGCCATAGTGTGTCCACTGGTTATCTTTGGGAACACACTAGCATCAGCAATCCTAAGGTTCTTGAAGCCGAAAACCAAAAGCTTTTGATCTACGACTCCAGATTGCTCATCTAAGCCCATAGGACATGTACTGGTAAAGTGGAGAGCCGTGTGGCCAACTCTCCGCATATAGTCATCAATCTCAACATCGGTAACGTCTTTCCATGTCTTTTTCACCCGCTTTGAGTCTTTGTAAGATGATGTCCCCTTATGGGTAGACCCAGGCTGCTCCCATTCACAGAGAGACTCAGCTTCATTGCCAGGTGCAAATGCGAATGGAGCAGGAAACGGATAAAACTTCTGAAACTCGGAGGCTAGTCGCATTGAGAAACGTACAGCAAGTCGAGTTGCTCTCAGGTCATCTTCGTGGCCCAACATGGGATGCGTTATGCTCGGATTTACGAGGGGATTCCTACTTGTAATCTTGAGACGGCCTAAAGAAATCATGAGTACTAATTGATTAAGATAGGTAAACTTTAATGAACGGGTCACCCACCTGTTGCCCGAGGTTGGAGTATTGTTGGATAGATAGAAAACAATGAGCGCCCTGGCACAGCGCGTTCAAGTGAATTGAGAGGTATAATCATGACTTCAATATTCGGAACCTTAGATTCAGCTGTCTCATTACCTGTATGATTTGCTGTTACCTGCATTGTTTCTTCGTTAATCGCATCCGTATGGAGAAAGATTGCGGCTGGGGCAGAGCTCAAGCTCATTAAACCCTTCCCCATGAATATCCATACGAGAAAGTGCCAAAGGCCCCAAAGAGCACTCTCAAGAAAGTGCAGTGTCTCTTGGAGGGGAATTTCGAGCATGATCGGGATTGAATAGTGGTCGGAAAAGGTAGCTCCTACAGCAGGGAGCTTTTTGATGAGGGGAATGCCCAATTGTGATTCCACAGAGTCATCACCACTTGGTCCTATGCCGCTGAGAAGTAATAATTGAGGCGTAGTCATAGCTCCGCATGCTAGAATGACCTCTCTTCGAGCTTTTACGAACCCTTCAAAATCCGATTCGAGATCACTAGATGATCGAACATGGACTCCACTAACAATGCAATCCTTTCCATCATTTTGAATAATTTCCAAACGTGTAGCAACTGTACCTGTGCACACACTGAGGTGGTTTACCCTTTCTTGAGCGATTTCTTTGCTTAGATATGATGTTAAAGTCGAGACTCTTTCACCGTTCTTATCAATAGCAGTCTCTAGAGGAAAGTAGCCGTAAGAGGGCGCCGTGGGATCATTGCAACTGTCGAAAGTCGCGAGACCAACTCCGTGAGCTGCCACCTTTAAACTGTGTGCAATTGTTAGCTTAGCTTGGTGAAAAACAGATAAAGAAGGGAGCTCTACTACTGAATCCATTGAAACGAGTACAGTGGTTTGCGCAATTGGATAGGTCCGTGACATCCTCTTGAATTTTGGTGTGACGGGTGGGCTGACCCTTCGACACGCTCGAGGCGTCGAAAGTATGGCTCAACCTTTTCCCAGCACCAGTCTGTCAAGCCTAACTTGCTCCACATTGTGTAATCTCCTGGACTGCCTCGGGTCCAAAGCATAGCATTGAGACGAGATGCACCTCCGATGCCGTTAACTGCCCACAATCGATTTTTCCTCCCATAAGCGCTCTCTATAGGCTCTGACCATATTTTGTCTTGTACCTGCAGGGTCTTTGTCCAGAAAAGATTTTGACTCAGCAACGGCACCCGGGATATCAGATTGTTCTTAACATATCCTCTCTCGATGAGAAGAACGGAGACACTGGGGTCCTCAGAAAGCCGTGATGCGAGAACGCAGCCTGCAGTTCCACCTGAGACAATCGCCAGTCAGTAAACAAAGCATAATGAAGATATGAGTATGATCGTACCTCCTACAATAACATAGTCATATGTCTTTCCGTTAATATCAGACAGTGAGCGCTCCGGATAGACTGTAAAAGGCCACATTATAGCTGGTCGATGATGCTGCTTTTGCTGTAGAGAGTACGGGAGTTAAGCGGAATGGCTGCTGGAAAGGAATGAGACTTCAGGAGAAAACCTATGGCGTTGCTAATGAGGGAATCTCTCAAATCGAGATGAATGCTTCGTATTCCAGGTTACTCGGGTATACAAGGTGAGATCGGCGTATACAGGATAGGTTCATCAATTATCAAGGTGAGTAGTGATACCATCTGATTTAGTCATTACTGGCCTGTACATGTACGTATTTCGGTTTAATTAATTTCCGTTTCTTGCACATGTATCAAATTATGCGGCTACGCCGCGTGCATGCGTTTTCTAAAGATCCGGATGCTGTAAGAGAAGGACCATTTATGCTACGGAGTATCCATCGATAACTAGTCTAAACTCTTATAGGCCCGGAAATAGGTCCCAGGCTTTCTAAAACGGCAAATGCTGCCTTCGACATCAGTTGCAATGTATAAACTGACGAGGGGTAACATTCGGCGGCGCCTACCGCGTTACTGTGGTGAAACATTGGCTGAGGGACGATGCGGACAGGGGTTATGCGTCCGAGTACTTCGGCCCGCTCTACTTCTATCGGTCCCGCTGCATAGTCCTTCGCTCCAACCGGGAACTTATTATTACTGATCCAAATAGCTTACAGGACCAATGTCCGCTGTTTGCCTTCAGCTCTTGGTTTGATTGGCAGGTATGTAGGCTGTTTTATGACATGTGGTTCGGGTCACCAGTCGTCGTCTGCCCAGAACGCGTCGTCCCAGGTGCTATCGTGTTCTCCGGATGCTAAAATACACAAACGAAATCAGGACAAAGTTTAAGTGGAGTATGACTGCAGCATGTGTTGAGGCCTTCCGGCCTTCCATATTGATTGTCAATTCGTAGCATGTAACAGAATGCGAAAACTTGATATTATGGACGTATTGATACATTGAATTCTCTGTGAACTGTTTCTGTCTTCCAGTTGCTTTGGACTGGCCGTAGGTCTAGGCGCTGAACGGTGTATTTAAGAGACGCTGCTCACAATTGATACATTGTCCCAAGACCACCGGCGGACGAATTCGCTGAATACATATCAGTTGTGTGATAGGAATACCGAATTGACTATGCTACCCTTACTCACTGTTCTGGAGATAGGACTGTTATTGTTTGGTTCCCTTCACCTTCTCCAATTGTTGACTCAGAAGGCAGATGAGCCTCCAATTGCGGAGAATGTCATCCCATTCCTAGGCCCCATTCTTCAAATGCTGCGTTGCAGGTCCCAATTTCACCGTCGCATGAGGTCAGAGCAGCCTATTCTTTCAATGATTCTAGTTTTTATCCATCTAATTCCATCCAAGCTTACGCAAAATAGAGCAAAATATGGCTTGTCCGCACATACATTGCGTCTTCCTGGTTTACGAATCTACGTTCTGAACAAGGCTTCGCTCATCAATACCGCTCAAAAGCAACGCCATGCACTCAGCTTTGGGCCCATAATGAGCGACGCCATTGGCAGAATTGCCGGGACCAGCAAAATCACGAATGGGGCCATTTCAAAAGACTTGTTAACAGATGACGGATTTCTTCTGGGTTTCAATAAAGCAGTGTATCATACGATATCTCCTGGTTCTAGTCTGAAGGCTTTGACTACTCAGGCTGCTATCACATTTCTGAATCGAATTGATACATTGCAACTGGATATGGAAGGGAAATGTCGAGTTTCTCTATCGGCATGGATACGTTCTACTATTCTCCAAGGAACAACAGATGCTGTATATGGTGCTAGCAATCCCTTTCGCGACCCTATTATTGAAAGAGCATGGTAGTAAGTAAATGCTATAGCTAACTCGCTACGTGACTAACGGCAATAGTTCATTTGAACCCGGAGTGACCTCACTTGCTTTGAGGATCATTCCGGCCTTTGCGACTAGAAAGACTCGTCAAGCACGGGCTACTCTGGTAGAATCATTCACCGAGTACTTCACTATTAGTTATCCCAAAGGAGCTTCTGACTTCATGAAAGCTCGTTACAACCACATCATCCGCCATGGAATCACGAATGTTCGCGACATTGCAAAATTAGAGGTTGCAGGTGCTTTTAGCATTATTACAAACAGTGCTCCCACGGCATTGTGGCTGTTATATCATATCTTCTCAAATCCCATAGCTCTCAAGGACTGTCGACTCGAACTAGCACCTCTGATTCACGAGCGCAGTGGTGTTTGCTACTTGGACACTGAGTCAGTCAAGATTCTTTGCCCAATTCTACACTCTACACTCCATGAGGTTCTGCGCTACTACGGAGTAGCCCAATCAGTCCGGGCAGTTGTTGAGGACCACAAGTTGGATAATGTGCATCTACTGAAGAAAGGTGGATTAGTTATGATGCCGTCTACGGTTCAACACTTCGATCAGGCAGTATGGGGATCTGACGTTGATTGTTTTGATCATCGGCGTTTTTTGCCCATGTTGAGGAATATTCCAACAGCCGATGCCAATATCAGCATGCGCACTGCCTTTCGCGGATTTGGTGGCGGTCAACAGATGTGCCCTGGCCGGCACTTTGCAGTTACTGAAATTCTGAGCTTGGTTGCCCTAATGGTCCTCCGATTAGACATCATACCTGTTAATGATGGGCAGTGGCCACCGATGGATATCAACTCTGCAAAAGGATCGGCTGTTATCATACCGGATGATAAACTTGATGTTTACTTTGTCTTACGAGACAGGAAAACGTGGGCTCTTCTGTAGTTCTATGTTATTTGTGCAATCAATTCATAAACACTGTCCCTAGCCTATGCAAATTTACACATTTGAATCTTCAAATCTGAATCTTCAGTCAATCAATTCCTGGTAAAACATGAGATATTTACAGATCCATTGAATCACTATATGTTAATATAATACTTTCGTCCTAAGCAAAACAATAATCAATCTCGTTTGCAATTACACTGAAGAGACCATACTAATGCTATTTACATTGAAGGGTTTAGCTAGAATGCCAAAGACGGTACTCCAAGTAAACCTCCAAGACCTTTTGACACATCTTCCATTGATTACAACATGTCCGAGAACTTCACACACAAGTCCGTCTTTCCTCAATACTGCCTCAACGAATATATCGGCCTCTTTCTTCGTCTTGACAATGCGATGCAACACTGGGCGGTCGCGCATGATGATTGAGGAAATCCACATCGCTATCACACGGCCGAAGATGGCGCCGCAAAGGACGAGTGATGTAACGAGGATAGCTGGTTGGAAGTGTAATAAAGTCGAGCTAGCGAAGAGTGCAGTAGACACAACATATACAGTTACAGATACTAATTTCGAAAAGATGCGTAGTGCTGTACGTCCTTTGCGCACCCCCTCGCGACTGATGATAACGTAGAATGCATCATTAGAGGCGCACCAGGGTACAGTTCGATCCATAATCACACAACTCTTGGTATTGTATCCTTTTATAAGGCTGTCGATGACTGAGCGTTTCGGATCGAAGTTGTTTAGCAGTGAGATGTTTGCATGGGTATTGTTTTCGGCCGGCTCGGACGATTGGAACGATTGATCAGTGTATGACTCGATTGCGGGCTTGTCTGATGAGATGACCCATGGTGCGTCTGAGGCGATTCGTAAATCTGGTGCGCGAGAAATACGCATTACCCAATCTTTGGCGAAGGGCGCATTGGCGAAGTTTTCCAGAACCGATGCAAAGATGGTAATGCTATACCATGTAAATGCCCAATTATCCGCCTGGTTTGGCTCAGTGTGTGACCGCCATGAAGGTGATGTTTACTTACTTTACACCACCATACTACAATGCTACCAGCAGAAAGAATGTAGCAAGCGGTACAAATTGAGGCCATACATGCCATGAGCCCAAAGATACCGAAGGCGACTTTCAACGTCTTTACCGAACCTCTTGAATCCATAGCTCTAGCATAGACCTGTTCCGCAAAGTGTCCAGCGACCTGCTGCAGATCCAAGTCTGACTGATCTGACCATTTTCGATCACTCGGCCTGCGCTGTAACATTCCATCGACGGTGTTTGCGTTCGGCATACCGGTGTATGAAAAGTCTTCCAGACTAGCATATTCGCTGACTTGATGAGGTACGATATTTCCACCAAGTGCAAGAACACTAGAAAAGAATCCAGCTAGTGGAACAAGCTTGTACAATACCCAAAGCTCTCTTGCTGGTGGTCCTACAAGTGCGCCTACGGTAGGAAGCAGGGTTAGTAGAGTCGTCGAACCGTTTGCGCTTGCTTGATATGCTGCACCAACTTCTTCCAATGCCACCGATAGGTTCCCCGCACAGTATTCTGGAGTTTTCACGTCGCGTATCCTTTGTGCACGGCCCGCCCATTGCTGGAATTTCATGTTCCCAGGCTGGAAGTACGTCGAGTCGGCGAGAACCGTAGCATTGGTGGAGGGCTCCAGAGCGAAGTCATTGTAGTTAGGGTTTGGCGAATCTAGATGTGGATACCCCGGTGTAGGTACTCCAGCGGCAACGGGCAATGAGAAAATGACACTGATAATTATATAGCAACGACGGCTAGCATCCGTGATAAT
Organism: Aaosphaeria arxii CBS 175.79; assembly: GCF_010015735.1. Classification (NCBI taxonomy): domain Eukaryota; kingdom Fungi; phylum Ascomycota; class Dothideomycetes; order Pleosporales; genus Aaosphaeria; species Aaosphaeria arxii. The sequence continues at coordinate 24,665 of NW_022983486.1, forward strand.
AGTCGCAAGCGCTTTCGAGAGGAAAGTCTCGGATTGTGTCATCTCGTCTGCTTAAAACGACAAGGCTGAGATCCAATATCGCAACTGACAATTCCAAAGGAATGCACCGAGATATTTATGTTAGCAGACCAGTATTCTGAGTCAGACTTCCAAGTCTCACAGTAAATATAGACTACCTAAGACCTTATCTAGATTCAAAGTGTTGGCCAACAAGAAGAGGGCAATACATTAGGTGCATGCTTTAAACGGGACAGCCAAAAAGCCACATTGGGGCCAGCCTGTTGTGGTAGATCCGAGTTTGGCTCGGGATTGGTCAGATCTATAATACTCATGCAGTGAGCGGTAACCATGGATTTGTTTTTCTGTTTGTTATTTCTAATATTGTATCACAGATGGTCGATGCCACATTGCGGCTTGAACAACATGTTCAGACTCCAAATCGATAGGGTTGAGTCTCTTATTCATGCGAGCAGAGAAGAGGTCCGTGTTATGACCAACTATCCTACAAGTGAGAATGGAATAGGAATGTAGTTGAGTGTCTTCGACAACATTTATCATTGTTGAAGGACCTACATCCACATTTCATCAAAGTTACAGCGATAAGGATTGTATGCAATCGAACTTGAAGAAAGGATTACCATGCATTAGACACATTGGCTCAGGCAGAGGGATTTCCAGCTTGGCTATGAAAATTCTATAATTAGCTAAACAATATGTAGCCTCCTAAAGGTTGCTTCAAAATTCGGTTTGCAAGGCTGAGACCGTGCTCCAAGAACGGAATTCTTACCTTTCTCCCAAGCTCCTTTTGTCTTCCTCCATCCTCATAGGTTCTGGTGTTGTAACACTTAGTATTGACGTTTTGTATGCATACTCTATTGCTCATGCAGTAAATGAGGTTAATCTCAGCCATCTTCGATTGCACCAATCGGACACCAGCAGAGAAAGACCTTTGTTGAATCTGGGGATGACGTCAAGAAAATCATCAGCTGTTGAAGGAGATTGCGGGGTTCTCGCATGACCTGCCATGTTGACATGCAGAAGACTCCATGTCCGCATGTACAGTAGATCCGTTTTCTTGTCAGAATTTTAAAGGTAGAGTATTAGATATACGATCTCCATTGCCAGACCCTATCTATTGCAACAAGCTAAACCTAACTGTTATTTTGCTTGCAATGTCGGTACAGAATCAAGGATCCCTGAGTATATCTCCGGATAAAGTGATCGGAAGCTGCTGGGTACAATCCCTTGTTTTGCCGACGATACTTAGAAGGCATTGACAGGGGCACAGGCGGACGAACGTACGTCTAATGGCGCCGGACTACAAATGGGTTCAAATGAGCAATTATGGCTCAGAAAAATAATTAGTTGCAGTCACCCATCAAGCTTCTGGAACTCATTCAACTTTTTCTTGTTCTCCTGGCTTCTCCATAACTCGATTCGTTGGATTTCGTTGGATATTTGACTGATTTTGTGAAGTCAGTTCAAAGTAGCATTTTAAGGCTTGACTTTTGCAGAGAAAAGTGCGTTGCCAGAAAATTGAGTTAATTACTTGCAAGTCACGTAAATCCTGGTTATCGAAAGGAATGCTTTGTAGAATTTCGATCATTTATTTTTTCAAATCCATTAACACCCCTGTGCTATCGTATTACTCTCTCTAGGTAACACAGGTTGGTGACATAAGGGGCAAAAGTCATGCAATGTAGTAGTGAACCACTGGTCAAAACACTGCCTATGATATATGTGTTGACAGTTCAACACTCGGATAGAGTCTTGTTCCTCCAACACCTCAAGACAGATAACACTTTAATTAAGTTAGAGGCGATTCTTATGAAGCTTGTCAAGTCTAGGACATACCAAACATGCTCTGCTTTGCTAACTTGTTGCTGGTTCAATGGATCTGCCTCGCCCAATTTGTGCCATTCCTTAAAAAGCATTGGTGGAAGCCTCTGGTTAATACAATCCGACCGCTTCGGTATATTTTCTACTACATTTGGCCTTTTTCTATCCATAATGCAGCAGCTGAGAATTCTAAGAATTGCTAAGCCTGGCTCATACTGGGGCGCTCTATAAGACTTACATAAGGAAGAAGAAGAATATGCAGCATCCTATTACGATTCCAAGGATGACTTTTGCTTTTTTAGTCATTTGGCTCCTTGGTTGGGCTATTACAGGATCTGCAAAATTTAAAGTCGCCATAGTATTGTAATACGTGTAAATTGCTTTGTATTTTTACAATTGATATGAAAGTTAGTCTGATTGCAACAAAATATACGCTGATTTCTTCTGTTATAAGTTTGTTCGTTTTCTTGTACAGTATCTCAAGATCACGCCATGACTCTACAACTATGTTCTCATGTGATATGCAGATGTTAAAGTTGTAAGACTCTTGTCGAGAATATGACCTAATGCCCTGGCCGCCCAATAGCATCTTAGTACCTTCTAGATCGTGCAGACTAGGGCACATGCTCATACGATCATCTTATACAAGTAGCACCATCATGAAAGCAATTATACTGTAAACATGTGAAAGCAGTGCCTGCGCTGGAGTAACGCAATCTGTGTAAATTTATAGTTTCACTGGAAGATAGAATAGGATTTGTCCATCAACAAATAGCCCACCAATACACTGGAATCCTATCTTGATAATGGCTGACGGAAATATCTCCGTTGTCAAGTGTACTTGCATGACCCGAACGGCCCAACAGAACCTTCATTTTATATTAGCCTCCTTGCGTCCGTACTGGCCTGAAGGCTGCAATGAATGAGGCAAGGACTACCTCAACTAAAAGAGCATACGAGCTAGACCTAGAATTATACGATATGAACGACGGCTCTGTAGAGCGGAAACATGGAGGCGGTATTTTCGACGATGAACAAGGATTATCCAAGGAGATACCCTATGGTTGGAATCTAAAACGTCCCTGATCTGCTTCGCTTGCAAATAGGGAACACACAGCTTGTTGAGAGGCCACTTTATCACGTTCTGCAAACCCGACCCGTGATAAAACATGAGCAGCGCTCTGGATTGCGGCGCTATATTGTTGTCGAAGATTAACTGTAGGGAGGCAATCTTGACAAATACGAGGACCATATAAGCCTTCTGATACAATCCAGACAAGTTGTACTATTACTGCAATGGGTAAACAATATCTCCTACATACGGAAAAGAGTTTCCCTATTTTCATGTTCCGCGTCAGCAATGTTCAATTTGACTGCAATAAAGCTGCTTGGAGTAACAGAGATTGAATCGATGCCGCATTTCACAAGAAAGGATGCAAATGACGGATCATTACTAGGTGCTTGTCCACAAAGTCCAATCTTTCGCTTCGCCTTGTGTGCTTTTGCTATCGCCTCTGCAATCATCCACTTGACTGCATCGTCTTTTTCGGAAAACAGAGACGAAAGCTCTCCTGAGTCGCGATCGATACCAAGAACCAGCTGTGTAAGATCATTAGAACCAATTGAGAACCCATCAAAATGATTCGCGAATTCCTGTGCCAGTATTACGTTGGATGGAATCTCACACATCACGTAAATCTGCAAATCATCCGCTCCTCGTCGTAGCCCGTGTCGAGAGAGCTCGTTCTGAACCTTGATCGCCTCTTGGATAGTACGGCAGAACGGAACCATGACCACTGCGTTCATGAAACCTATCTCATACCGCAATCGCTTGATGGCTCTGCATTCCAGGGAGAAGCCGTCTTTGTATGCCGAAGAATAATATCGAGAAGCTCCACGCCACCCAATCATTGGATTCTCTTCCTTCGGCTCAAATGAACTTCCGCCGATGAGATTTGCATACTCGTTGGTTTTAAAATCTGATAATCGAATAATAGCTGGTTTCGGATATACCAAGGCACACAGGCGAGCAAGGCCAAGGGCTAACTTGTCCACGAAGTACTGCGATTTGTCTTCATAACCTGTGGTAAGTTTGTTGATTTTCTGCTGAGTAGCCTCGTCGGTTATCCGATCAGGGTGCAGAAGCGCCATTGGGTGGATGCGAACGTGGTTGTTCCAAACAAACTCCATTCGTGCTAGGCCGATACCATCGCAAGGTAAGCGCCACCAGCGATTCGCTGCGCTTGGGTCTGCTAAGTTGAGCATAACCCTTGTACTTGTCGCAGGAAGTTTTGAAACGTCAATGGACTCCGAAGTGATATCAGCTATGCCTTCGTAGACATACCCCGTCTCTCCCTCGGCGCAGGAAACGGTGATGTCTTTGCCCGTGTGCAAAACGTAGGTAGCGTTACTCGTGCCAACAACAGCAGTGATTCCAAGCTCTCGACTGACGATGGCAGCATGTGAAGTTCGACCTCCGTGATCTGTCACGATGGCTAGTGCTTTCTTCATTATCGGAACCCAGTCAGGATCAGTTGTTTCGGTCACTAGGATCGATCCTTCGATGAATGTGTCAATATCTGTAGGGGATCCTATCATGCATACGCGTCCTGCCACAGCTGCATTGCCTACTGAGCAGCCAGTTGCCAACGTCTTGCCCTTGGCTTTTACTGAATATTCATGGAATTCCCCTACTCTTCGTACCGAGTGCACAGTCTCTGGACGAGCTAGCACAATAAAAAGTTGATTAGTGATACCATCTTTCGCCCATTCCATATCCACCGGGTATCCATAATGGCGTTCAACCGTGCATGCCCATCGACCGAGCTGAATAATCTCAACATCGTCAAGAACTAGAACATCTTGCTCTGATCTCGAAGTAGGCACATTCCTCGTTGCTGACTCCCCTTCGCTATACACCATCTTTCTCTCCTTCCCGCCGAGCCTCTTCTCGATGATCGGAATCAAGCCAGTCTCGTTAAGAAAAGGTTTGGAAATTTGATACTCGTCTGGATTTACAGCCCCTTGTACAACATTCTCTCCAAGACCCCAAGCTGCATTTATTAAGACGATCTTTTCAAACCCACTTTCGGTGTCGATGGAAAACATGACGCCTGAGCCACTGAGATCGGAGCGGACCATCTGTTGAACCCCGATGGATAGCGCAACCTTCAACTGGTCAAATCCTCTAGTTTGTCGATAAGATATTGCTCTATCGGTAAATAGGGATGCATAGCATCTTTGGCAAGCCTGAAATAAGGCTGACTTCCCCGAAATGTTCAAGAAAGTGTCTTGTTGGCCAGCGAAACTTGCCTCAGGAAAATCCTCGGCGGTTGCACTAGAGCGTACGGCAACGTCTACCGACACAATTCCGACTTTCTTCGATAGCGAATCATAGGCCGAACTGATGGTCTCTTTTGCTTCTTTTGGCCACTCTGCTTTGAGGAATAGGTCTCGGGCACACCTGCCGGTTTCTGCAAGACTAATCTTCCGTGCTTGCCAGTCCCGGATTAACTCCTCGAGTCTCTCGTTGATGTTGTTGTAGTGTAAAAACTCCCAGTAGCACTGGGACGTGGTCGCAAATCCAGGGGGAACAGCCACTCCTTCATTTCCTAACTCGCGAATCATCTCGCCCAGTGAAGCATTTTTTCCGCCGACGATGTTAACATCATTGCGGGAAATCTTCTCGAATTCATAGACTAGAGGCGTGTATTTGTTTGAAGGCCTCTGGTTACTATGAATAGTTGTCATGTTGTTCGAAGTACGCAAAACAAAAGAGATACACAAGAGGAAATTGTTAATAATAGTCGCAATTAACTTACATTCAAGATTGGCTCCGAGTTTGCAGAGCCATAGTTATAGCCCGAGAACGTCCAAACTTGAGAAGAATCTCAGTCACTTGGAAAACTTTGTCCGTCTATTTGGGAAACTATAATAGCCCACCTTTACAACAACGTCTTTACTGCATGATATTGATCAGATAGCTGATCAAATATCACAAAAATGGTACGAGTATCATGATATCAATGCAGATGGCGTGATGATATGGGGTACTGTACGTTTAGTCTCATCTATCTTGCGTGGCATCCAATTAGCTCTCCCGTTATTATGGAAGGGTTTTCTTTTAGAACCTACGTTGCGGGGATCTAGGCCAGAAGAAAGAACGATGCGGGGTTTGGGGTACCATGACTCTGGCATGCCATGACGTTAGCGCTCCCGTTATGACAGAACAAGTTGCTTCAAATCGGGCATTGCTTGATTAATGTATGCACTCGGCCGTGATCTAGACTTCATTAATCCAAAGATTGTAGGGCCAGATGCGGTGCTTCCCGATGGGCTACTTTGTAAAGAGGTTGTTCCTTGGTTCATGTGAGGTTGTGGAGCAATGCCAGCACCGTATAAACTAGAGATGGTCAAGCATAACACTCGAACCTTCAATCAAAGGCACCTTGAATTGCCTCATACTCATCAATAGTCGAAATACACCTTTATCACCCTTCTTTCAAACGCCAAATCAACAATCAAACAACCGAGAGCTTTTCCCAGAGTCTAGCACCTAACGAACTCACCACCAAATATTGTCTTCAATGACTCTGACAATTGCAATCATTGGCGTTGGTGAGGTTGGTGCAGCAGCAGCCTACGCTCTGATTCTCAATAATGTCTGTGCCAAACTACTCCTGGTCGATAACAGATCTTCACATCTGGACGGCCAAGTAAAAGATCTCAGCGACTCAGCCTTCAAGGAACAGAACGGGACTCGCATCGAAGCCGCAACGTATAGAGAAGCTTCACAAGCAGATATCGTTATCTTTGCAGCAGCAGCAAAAAGAGGTATAGGAGAAACGACCTTGCAATACAGGGACCGAAGCGCTGCGACGCTGCACAACGTCATCGAAGCAATAAATCCATTCAAGCAGAATGCAATCCTACTCGTCGTATCCCATCCTGTAGATACTTTGACAACAATAGCACAACGGCTTTCGCACCTTCCGCCTACCCAGGTAATTGGTACGGGTACTTTCCTTGAATCTATTCGGCTAAGGGGGCTGCTAGCCAACCAATTTGGAGTCAGTAATTGTCCTGTTCATCCAACGAAGGCAAATACTTATGCTGTTCAGGTGGCTGCAAGCTCAGTCGATGCTATGGTATTAGGCAAACACGGTGAATCTCAATTTGTCCCGTGGCACCTAGTTAACGTTGGGGGTGTGTCGATTAATGAACTGTCACCTTCTGATCCAATAGACAGGGACAAGATTACCCAGGATTGCAGACGCAAAGGAGAGCAGATTATTGAGGAGAAGGGTGCTATTGCCTATGGTATAGCGTCTGCCGTCTCTACTATATGCACTTCTATTCTTTTGGATCGGCGACAGGTATACCCAGTTAGTTACATGCAGGAAAACCTCGGTTGTGCTTTGAGTATGCCTGCTGTACTTGGGAGGTCTGGAATTGAGAGTACATTAGCAGTATCCTTGGGATCTTTTGATAAACAGAGATTGCAGTATTCAGCAAGTGAGATAAAGAAGAGAGTTGATAGTAACATACAGTAGACATTAGGATCCGGATAACAGCCTAATAAAAGCACAATTTGCTAGTAATAAAAATACAAGGACATGTTTACTATATTGAAGCAAAAAATCGGTTTCGCAGCGCAGGAGTAATTAAATCTAAACAAAACTATACTAACCAGTCTCAAGGTATGTCAGGAATACATGTCTTACTCTCAAGCCTAGCCAATCTTTACATGTGAAAAGGTGTCTTGACAATATCAGGTAACATCCCTATACCGAGACCTTTGCACAGCCATTGGTTTCATTGACTGAATGCTTGGAGAACAGCAACAGATTACCACATCATAAACGAGCTTGCAGCACTAGTTGCAAATTCTGCAACGGCAGGATGAAGCTATTGAATGTATATGAAGTAGTCTCTTAGATTCATGATTAACATCCTTAGTGAGGAAGAAGACGTACAATACAATAAGTAACTATGCAGCAATACATATTAGCAATAAGGTCAACTCAGTAGGGAATGCACTGGCATAGTTGTACCCTGCAGATGTGTCGTTGAATGGTAAAAGGATTCGGCCAACTAGTAGGTAGATTATCGATATAGCTTGTGAAAGAGCAGGATTACAATATCAGGAAGGTAAGTTTAAGTTGCCTCGAGATAACTTATAGTACTAAATTCGAAATATTTGGTAGTGATTATAACTAACGAACAAGTAACAACTGGGCTATTAGACATTAAAGCACACCTCTCTGTATCAAATCAGCTATTACCTAGTAGACTGAGAGTGTTGGGGTTCTTATTCCTCCCTCTCCCTTTGTTTTACATCTCAATAAGTATCTTCACCACTTTTGCTTCAGAAGCTTTTTCGACTGTTGCATATGCCTCTACTACATCATCGAATCTAAATCGATGCGTAATTAGATCCATGGCTGGTAATTTCCCCCTAGCTAATAGCCTCAACAACATCAAAGTTGACGTAGTATCTACTAGCTTCGTTGTAATAGCTGCGCTGCATTAGTACACTCAAGTCACTTGCTTAGTTCAAGCAAATATAATATACTTACTGATATTCCTATCCCAAAGATTTTCAAGATGCAGATAGGCCTTTGCGCCATGGACGCCAATGTTTGCAATAGTCCCGCCTATTGCAACCAGTTCCTGGCATTGATAGAAGGTAGACGGTATACCAACCGCTTCTATCACAGTGTCGCAACCTTTGCCTGACGTAGCTTCATTCACAACATCAACTGCTTTGGACGGGCTCGCGGTGTGTGTAGCTCCAAACCTTTGGGCTACCTCAAGTCTGTTTTCATTGCCATCGATCATGACAACTATGTTCGGAGAGTACAGTTGTGCAGTGATCAGAGCAGTAAGGCCAACTGGACCGGCACCGACAATTGCCACAGATGATCCGGGTACAATCTTTCCATTTAGGACACCGCATTCGAATCCAGTTGGGAATGCATCAGAAAGCATAACTAATGCTTCTTCGTCTTTGCCAGGTGAGACCTTGTACAGACTGTTTTCCGCATTGGGTATCCGAACGTATTCTGCTTGCGTACCATCGATCTTATTTCCAAGGCACCAACCACCCGTCTCGCAATGAGAATAAATCCCTCTCTTACAGTGGTCGCATGTCCCGCAGCTAGAAATGCAAGATATCAGCACATCATCGCCTTCCTTGAACGACTGTACCCCAGCGCCAACAGATGCAATCGTGCCGACGCCTTCATGGCCCAATATTCGGCCTGCGGGAATAGTAGGTACATCGCCTTTTAGTATATGAAGGTCAGTGCCGCAGATTGAGGAGTATTTCATTCTAACTATTGCATCCTTAGGATTCTGCAGCTTTGGGTCTGGGACTGCTGAAAGCTGTGGCGGATTGTTCGCGCCCTGATATGTGAGCGCTTTCATGGCGAGCGTTCGTAGCAAGACGTTTCCTCACAATGGCGGAAGGCAGAAAAATTGATAAGTGTGATACAATACAGTCCCTGCTAATTGCATAGATATAATTGGAGAAGATTGGGGTGAGGAGATTGGGGTCAGATTTACTAAAACAGGAGCCTCTCTCTTGTAGCTTTAAGAACAACTCTTCACATGCATATCTTGCATTCTTACATCATAATATGATCAAGTGTTTGCTCACTTGAGAAGTATTGTGGTCCCACAATCACCTGAGTCGGCAGAGCTGGTTAAGGCTAAGATCCAGCCACTCTTTAGCAAAATTTCACATGTTATTAGAACACCATTTGGAGAGGAGCACTCACACCAATCGTCTACCTATCAAATGCATCGGATATCTACAGCGCTACCCTCCCGATATACTCTACGGATTTTGGAGGCGTTCCAATTTATAACGCGATTATTCTCTTTCACTCATAGTAATGAGAAACTATCTTAGACATTAATTTCGATCCTCATTGTTTATTCGTCAACATTAGTTGAAAGCAAGTTTGCATCCGTGTGCGCTCTTGCACGTCAGCTTCAACCCCCCCTTCCACTCTCGACTATCCCTACTGTGAATTTTCTCGAGCTCGTATGCCATCCTAACAAGCACATAGGACGACTCAATCATTGCCTTCTGTTGCCCCAAACAAGCCCTATATCCTGCGCCAAACCCATAGAATTCCCATTGGGACGGTCGAATACTGTCCCACAGATCCGGTCTGAAGGCATCAATATCATTCCCAAATACAGCGTTATTGCGATGCACGGCGTAGTAGCTAATGATTACCATCGTCCCCTTCGGAATGAACACCGGATGATTTTGATCGGAACCGCCGCCAACAGGGAGTTGTGTGTCTTGGAGGGCTATGCGGCCCAGGAGCGGGAAGATGGGATACAGACGGAGCGCTGGATGAATCATTAGCTACCGTACTGTTAATTTTCAAATCGTATAATTACTTTCTAAAAGAACATTTCTGATTAGAGTTGACTTCGTAAATTTGTCAACCTGAAAGAATGCATCGGCTTGCTGGGTGACTTCGGTACGAAGGCGCTCCCAGTATTTAGATTGACGTGCTAGGAGAAACAAACTATTTGTTAATAGCTCTGAAGTTGTGTCCTGAGCTGCCATGAGGCCTTGTATGACCTGATATCGGATGTAGTCCCGGTCATTAGTCGGTGATGAAAGTGCCTGCATCAAACTCGGCAAATTTCTCATGCTGGAGCCCGCATTGTTTATCACCCCAGTCGTGAAATTGTCATCAAACATTTTCTCCACATAGTAATCTATAAATTCATGTGTCCTTACGCAGGCGTTGATATATTTGGCTTGTGGAAGAATGTTCCATACTCTCCCGAGCACTGTACGAAACATACTGTAGAGAAGACCATCATGAAACGACCTGACGAATTCATCCGGGGTGAGAGGGGCGGAAGCGGACACCTCGAATGGATGTGGACCGAGGATAAAAGACAAGGCCGAATTTGAAAACTGAATGATACCTTGTGTTAGCGTGAGGAATATCATGGGATCAAGACTTCTTACCATGACGTAAAGCATAGGTTGCAAATCTATCGTTGACCCATCCTTCGGCAACCTCTCCAGAAAACTATCAACCTCACGGGATAGTATGCTCAGGTCCTGCAGATTGCTTCGCTCGAACGAAGCTTGAGCAGCCTTCGGGATCGCTTCCAGGTCTCGCCGTCAGTTGTGATGAAGCCGCGGCCGCAAAAGGTCTCCATTCCAGCTAGTCGCATGGGTTCCACCCCGAAGACTTTGGATGTGTTGATGACTTTGAGGTTCTCTGTCGCGATGCTAACCACGGCGGGGTAGCTTACGAAGGTGCCAACCTGGAACTTTTTACCATATCGTCAATGGAGACGATAGAGGGAAGGTATGTCCGTATGGATTCTCACCTAGAAGTCTAATCCAGTGAGCGGCTCCATCGGTTGATGCTTCACTGGTATTGATGTTTTATAGTTGTGCGCAACAGCACCCCTGTGCCGTTGGCGTCAAACAAAGTACACGATAGCGAGAAAGAGCATGATAAGCCCTGAGCTTACCTCTGCACCCATAATGGAAGAGGTTTGCGAATCAGAACCGGGATGAAATTTTCGGTAACAACAACGACGTTCCACGTACAAGTCGTACTGCATGTATATAGTTGTTTACAAGCACAGTTAACAGCAGCATTTATCTGTTCAGGGTTATTGGGGTGGCGGCTTTCCGTTACTTCCGACCTGATTATGCGGCACAGCAGTCACATCCCCTTGAGCAATCAGTCAAGAGTTGATGATCAGTATTGAATCGCGACGAAATTTATTAAAGTGTTGACCCTACATATGACTAAGGTTTTCAACTCTAACGGATATGGCCACTGTATAAGTGATACCGTGTCACCCGGGTTTCACTGATCGCATACCTCTATTGTCCTCAGACCTTCGAAATATAACATCCGAGACACCCTGGAAGATTTCGATATTCCGGATGCTGGATTCTATATTACATTCAATATCATCCTTCAGATGATGACTGCCAAGGACTCATAAGCTTGAGCCGGTGGCGCAGTTTCTTTACTGCAATGTTGCAATTACATCTAACCTTGCTATTGCAAATCTCTATCAAGCTGAAACAATCAGGTTGTAAGGCTCATGGCCAGATACACTGAGTGGATCCGGATCGTATCTTGCGCTCGTGAAACCTCCAATAAGTTACTGCGTACCATTTGACTATGGTCCGTCAAACATAACTTTCGGTTGTTGCTATGAAGGTTACTTGCCTGCGCGAATGTTGGTTTGTAAATGCCGATGAGATGCACATCATTCATGTGGACAGAATACATTCTCAGCATGAACTTACAGGGTTTACAAGACATATGTAGAAACATTTATTTATCTCTAGTGTTCAATGACTGCACAAATATCTACTAAATAGGACATCCTTGTTATTTGACAGAACAGATTAATCGTATCTCTCAAAGTCTTCGTTGCCGAACCAACAATCATGCGCAAGTTCATAATTTGTACCTCGCATTTCCTTAATGCTCTGATGTTGCTCAATATCTCCTATCGCAGCTTTCATGTGCAAAGGAACTTACACATTCAAATTGTAACGAGGAAGAGCTTTACTATTTATATGTCTAAGTGATCTAGAAATGGCATGTCAATTTGAGGTATGTTCACACTGGATAGTTCATTCTGGTAAAGCTAAGCTCACCCTTGCTTAACAAATACAGGCATTGTTTCTAATGGGCAATTCACTTGCACATGCTGGCCACCGTTAAACGTCTTTCCTCCCTCCCAAGAACTCCACAACTGCGCGTCCGGCAAGTGGGGCAAGTATACGTCTATTGTCCGCAATCCGGCAGCCATGACAGGACAGCAAAGGTATTTACTGCCGTACATGTATTGCTCGTTCTTGCTCCAACAGATTTTGTCCTGTGGAAACTCATAGAAGAGGGGCCGTATGACCGGAGATCCTTTCTCATGTGCTTCTTTCATCAGCTCGCGAGTGTAGTCTCGCAATTCTTCGCGTATGAGAAGATACTTTTTGCAAATCTCGTAGACATCTTCTCCATACGACCAGACCTCATTAGCTGCCCCGGATCGACAGGTTGCGCCCCCAGGAGCTCCTGGGTATATTATGGGCTGGCGCGGTTCGCGGTCGCCATGGAGGCGCATAACAGGGCAGAATGTGCCCCATTGGAACCATCGCACAAACAATTCACGAAAACCCTGATCATTGGGATCACCTCCATGAAATCCCCCTATATCAGTTGTCCACCAAGGTAAACCTGATATGCCCATGTTCAGGCCTGCAGCGAGCTGATTGCGAAAACTCGACCACGACGAGGCAATATCGCCGCTCCATACAAGTGCACCATATTTCTGGCTACCAGCCCAAGCACATCTCAAAAGATTCACGATATTTCCATGGCCCATCTCTTCTTTCATCCCTTCGAAGAATCCTCGTGCATAGTCCCGTGGGTAGATGTTTCCGATAGTGTTATTGGAACCTAGATGGTATCTGTAATTCTCAAAGTCGTAGGCAGTGTACTCGGGCTCAGCCTCGTCAAGCCAGAACACCTTGATTCCTTTCTTGAAATAATTTTCTCTGCATTTCTCCCATACGTATTTGCGTGTTTCTGGATTTGTTGCATCGAAATGAACAGTGTCGCCTTCAAAATCCATCGCAGTGCGTATGCCACGGTCAACACGAATCAAATGTCCACCTTCAAGCATCTCTTGGTAGTTCTCCGATCGTTTATCTACCGTGGGCCAAACTGACACCATGAGCTCGATTTTGAGGTCTTGCAGCTCTTTGACCATGGCATCTAACGAATGATTTAGTCCAACTCGATTGACTGGCTAGGTGGGAAGTTTCATAAGCGTAGTCTTACCTGGATCGGGCCAGTAGGTTGGATCAAATTTCCACTCTCCCTGCAATGGCCAATGGAAGAAATCAATAACAATCAAATCAATTGGCAAATTTCTCTTCCTGTATTCTCTGGCCACTTCAAGTAACTCCTCCTGGGTCTGGTATCGAAGTTTACATTGCCAGAAGCCGAGGCCAAACTCCGGCATCATGGGAACCTTTCCAGTCGCGCTTGCGTAACCTTGAACTATCTCTTCCGGCGTTGATCCAGCAATGATCCAATAGTCTAAAACTGTAGTGGAATTTGCCTCGAATGTCATGACATTTGATCCTAGGACCGCCCGACCAATTGCAGGATTGTTCCAAAGAAATCCATAGCCTCGCGATGAAAGCATGAAAGGAACACTGGCTTGAGAATTGCGGTGTGCAAGCTCAAGATCATGACCCTTTAAATTTAACTGCGGTTGCTGGTACTGTCCCATACCAAACAATTTTTCGTTCTCGTCCAGACTCTCCAGCCTCATGGTCACATGGAATGATTCCGTACCGAGTATCGGGCGGAATTGCCGTGCTTCGATCTCAAGTGCACTGCATCTGGGATTTGTAGGATCACGACGATTGCGCGAGTACTCCTCCAGCAAAACGACTCCTTCGTGGTTCTCAATCGTGATCTTGCCACCATGTGTGATCGTAGCTTTTATTCGCCCATTCACTATGTTTGCCCCCTCGTCATTCATCGACAGCGATGGTTGCGTCTTTGCAGGGACCTCCAATGCCCAATTCTCCGATGGGAAAGTCGAAATTTTGGTTGCGCGGACACGGAATGCATTTTCTCCCCAAGGCTCCAGTCGAACTATTTCGGAGTCGTAGCGGTATACAATAGCGCCGTCGTTGAAGGTAATCATGGTGGGATCAGGATCTAAGAACTGTGTGTTGGTGGTCAAGAGTGTTTAAGCATAGAAGGTGGGGTTTGGGTCATGCTATCACTGCATGTCTTTTCGTATCCCCGCCGGCGGGAGATATTCCCACCGGAGACCCACCGGACCTCGGGAAAGTCGAGTTGATTGACAATTCACCTCTCAGATCTATACCATCAACTCCTTGTGTGCATGATTCTTGTAGCTAACTTGTTTCCATCAGGGTCACATTGACGCGAAGTTTAGTGTTGCAGGACAAGTCACGTTCACTAGACAGGAGAGAATGACGAATCGATACCAACATACACATGACACACTTCAGAATTCCAAGCATTATAATTTAAACGTTTACAATGGCACGTTTCTGCGATAGAAATGCAACAATGGTCCGTCGTGTCTTGATCCTATTTGATCCCACATTTCGAATTCAGGATGCTGTGGTTCGGCTGTTGTATCTGCTCTCTGGAAGTCGAAATGCCACAGGGTCCTAGCCAAGACAAGAGGAACTTCAAGATAAACTACAGCCTTGCCGGCACAATTGCGAGCACCAAGAGAGAAGGGCATAAATGCTTCAAGTTGGAGTTCCCATTGCTCATCCGTTAAGTTCGCTTCCTCCCTTATCCATCGCTCTGGGCTGTGAACATTCGGCTTGGTAAAGTAGATTGGATTGCGATGCATGCAGTAGACGTTTACGCCGATCTGTGTGCCTGTAGGAATTACATCGCCGTCCACGATAACTGGTGTATTTCCGGCATCGGCTGGGACATCGCGCCAGAGTGTCGTATTTGACGGCGGGCTAATTCGCAATGTTGCCTCGATAAATGCACGAAGAAATTGGCAAGCCGCCAATTTTGGGCCATTCGTAATGTCCTCAGCCCTGGAGAAACTTTCACGGATCTCTTTAGCTAATCTATCATACGTTTTTGGATATCGCGAAAGATAGAAGAAGCTCGCTGCTAAAAGTGAAGCTGTTGTATCACCTGCAGCTGGTATGAGAAAGGTCGACTCGGACCAAAGCTCTCGTCTACTCATTATTGACCCTGTCTCTGGGTCTTTGAAGTCGTGAATGGCCGAGAGGAGGTCGGGTCTTGAGTGTGTATCCTCTTTAAGGCGAGCGCGAATCATATCTCGGACCATATAATGGAATCGCATTACCTTCGGTAAAATGATTGGGAGGAACAACCTCTCCCAGCCAATATCTTTCAAGACAGGGGACTGTAAATACACATTGAGCCTGCGATTAGAAGTTGAGATACCTCCGGGCATCCAACGATTCTTTTCGTTCGTCTGTAATTCAAAGCTGTGTCCAAAACCAATTTCACCACTGATGTCAAGGCCGAGCCAGCAACACCTTTGAGTCATGTTTAGTTTTTCGTTGGTGTCTGAGGCTTTCCCAAGTTGATCCAGGAAAGTTTCGATGTGCTCTGCCATGACAGGCTCGAATCGTCGCATTGCCCGTTCGTTCAGGCCTTGTCCAATAATGCGACGCTTTGTGCGATGCTGGCGTTTATCGATGACGTTGAAAAGATTAAACACTGTCGGGCTTGCTTGTGTTACGAGATATGCCCTCGATTTGGGAAGTCTGTCATTCTGAAGTATGTCTATGAACATCAGCCAGTTCAAGTACTCAGTTGGCAGGATAGGAATACCATGCATTGCTTTTGCAGAAGCGAAGACAAGTTTATTTGGTCCTTGACGGATGACTGATCCATATCTTTGGTGATCACTATACGTAGTCAAATGGAGCTGGAGTTTCGCGGCGTGATAAACACCATAAAGGTCTGTAAATTTGGCGACGAAAGGGCCCGGGTACTTGTGCAGAGGATGCAGGAGCAATCGATATGAATATACCAAAATACACTATATACAGTTAGCAACAACTCTGTCCCTGGTAGATGATACGAACCCTTATCAAAAACACAGAAACAGTCCATTTGCATAAAGGAACTAAAAGACTGAAGACCATACGTATAGTCTGCATTTTCTCTATCGTAGACTTCGGGTAGCTTGAAGGGACACAGGACTGTACCAGTGATGATATCGCGTGAACAAACCGTACGAGATTACTACATCTTATAGTTGCAAGAGCGGAAAAAGTTAGATGCATCAACCCCTCTTCATCTTGCTATGCCACAAGGCTTCCGATAGCGTAATTTAATGTCGGGCTCGTAAAATCAACAACCGTAAGGTCTTGCGCATCTCATAGGCCTATGCTAGAACGCACCTAGCCCAAAGACTACTGTGCCATATGCAGTCCTTCGCAAGATGATGGCTACGCTCGTTGCCGGCTGACCGACCGTATCTTGAGGCAGCATCACAAGTTCAGGTTCTTTTATACTGGGAGACATCTGCTTGAAAAAGATGCAGCTACCTCTAAAGTATGTATTTAATCGAGGAGCTCTTGACGCCTTCTTGATGACTACGCTCTGAATCATGACCAGCATCATCGGAAGCGATTTCAGTCTACATTCTTGCGGCGTAGTACGTCCTGGAAAATATATCAAGTTTGGAGGCGACGTGCCACTCAGACACAACCCAATCTTACGCAGGAAATTATCCGGGAAAATATGCATATAAGCTAACGAAAAGTCAACTAGATTGCTAATTGGAATCTTACTGACTCTTGCATAGAAAGAATCTTACTTACAGCTTCGTTTTTCTAAAATTTGAAGATACGCAGAGATTAGAGGCAATTATGGTCGAGGTCACTTCAGAAAACTTGATCAGGTCGGCCGAAATTCCCTCTGATAGGGCAACACTTGCACATACCGTCTCGGAATTTGAAGGCAGTGCTACTATCTCTAACGAGGTAGACGAGATTGTATACCTAACAGGCGTACGATTTTGGCTAGTAATCACTGCGTCTGTTGCGTCCTGTCAGCACCAAGATTGGTACTTACGATGATCAGGCTTGCTTTATCACTTTTTCTCACCAACCTTGAGATACCAATAGTGACTACTTCCTTGGTAGCGATTACCAACGATTTAGGTCAATTTGACAAGATTGAATGGGTTATCTCAAGCTACCTATTGGGTTACGTAGGAGTGCTTGTTATACTCGCAAAACTAAGTGATATCTTTGGTCGGAAGCTTCTGCTAAGTTTATCCATATCACTTTTCATCATCTTCTCTGCCGGATGCGGCGCTGCTCAGTCATTGGCGCAATTGTTAGTTGTTGCTTTGCTACCAGATTTGCAAAAGCTAATCCCTCAAGAATAATTTTCCGTGCGTTCCAAGGCATCGGTGGTGCCGGTTGTTTCTCTCTTGCGACTGCGATGATGACAGAGCTTGTACCGCCCGAAACGTATTCCAAATACGTCGCAAACCTCAGCACAGTCTATGCGCTCTCACTTCTCTGTGGACCAATTCTTGGTGGTGCTATCAGCTCTCGAGCATCGTGGCGATGGATCTTTCTCATCAAGTTCGTTTCTGATCACAATTAGACAGTATAATACTAATGACCGGTAGTGTGCCAGCTGCTGCTCCCGCTTTAGCATTGGCAATCTTTGCTCTCCCAAGTAATTTTCCCTTTCACGGTAATGCAAGCCGTCCACGTAAAACTGCCCGAGAACTTCTTTCAAAAGAGACCATGAGACGGGTTGATTTTCTTGGAGCATTTCTACTTCTTCTAGCATCTTTGTCTCTTACAGCAGCCTTCGAGGAGGCTGGGTCGCGGTACCCTTGGAAATCGGCTTATGTTATCACCCTTCTCGCAGTCTCTGGCGTCTTGTGGACTTTACTCTTGATATGGGAATGGTATATTACGATCAAAGGTGTCTATGTTCAGCCTGTTCTTCCGTGGCGATTCATGGTCAATCGAGCAATGCTCAGTTTATTACTGTAAGTCACTCGCTTGGGCGAAAACATGTCAGTCACTGAGGTACACAGCAACGCCGTTTTTCTTGGGGGCCCTTGGTTTGTAGCCATCTTCCAGCTGCCGCAGAGATATCAGATAGTACATGGATCATCAGCTCTTCGGGCCGGCATTCAGACAATGCCATTCACATTCGCCGCGCCTGTTGGCTCTGCATTGTCCTCAATGTGGTCCAAACGGCTCAAAACGCCAGGAGTCTATACTGTGATTGTTGCAGCAGTGCTGCAGACAGTTGGTTTCGCACTACTTGCATCTTTACCGACGGAGTCACAGATATCGTCCCGTGCCTACGGATATCAAGTTATTGCTGGTTTTGGTTGCGGCATCAATATCTCTACATTGCTATTAATTGTACCATTCGTGGTGAACTATAAGGACAAAGGTAAGTTCTGCAATCAACTTTCTACTACTTGTAATTGATAGCATAAATAGCTGTAGGAATGGCAGCAGTCTCACAGTTGAGAGTTATGGGAGGAGCAATTGTGCTTGCAATTGCGACTTCCGTTTTCAATAGCCATACTCGATCGAGAACAGAAGAGATCCAACAGATGACACATGTCAGTGGCTCGCCGATTGCACCTGCACAACTATTAGATTTAATCGATGAGCCATCCAAGGAGAAGATCAAAAGTATCCTTGCACATGGTTATAATCTACAAATGTATGTGTTGTGTGGTTTTGCCGTTGCGCAGACGCCCACAGCACTACTTCTATGGAGAGCCAAACATATTCAGGTTTAGTGGAAAGTCAAAAGTGGGCATGCCCTACCTTGTACTTAGTCCTTCACTCTAGCTATCCAAGTAATTGTGGATGAATCAAATAAAAATAGCTACTTTTATCCTACCATGATTGATGTTAATTATAATACTACATAATAGGCTGGCCGTTCACGTAACTTTGCCCGACAAGTGTTGAACATTATCAACAATGGACTCGCGTAGTCAACATTTAAGCCCACTGTACGTTTCAGCTGGTCACACAACATTACCACCATGCCACCATAGATGTGATCGCGTTGAATAAGGTATCATACAATGCCAACTAGCGGCCACTCGACCTAACCCCTCCGCACCCTCTTAAACAACATTTTAAGCCATCCTACCCTTAGAAGATCTGCCACGGTATCAATTTAATGAACAAACGGTATGTTATCTTGAAGTATGCATGACTATCTCGATAATTATTAAACTCATTCATTTGAAGGTTCTGTATCTGCACTTGTGATTTATACATGTCTACGAGACTGAGTAGTTCTATATAGTATCAAAGCTCTACATGATTCATAGGGAACAGAGGCTTTCAACGGCTAGGATACAAGAGGGAAGGCATCATTCATATTTAGACATAATGATCATGGTTTCTCAGCTGTATAGCTTCGGCTTGAAGGATCAAGAAAGGATGAAGGTGTATGCATTTCTGCCCTCAGTCAAGAAAAAAGCACTTATGGACACATTAGAGAGTCATTTTTTTGAAGTACAACAACTACGGATCCTACGCAATAGACTTAAACACTCGATGATTCGTACGATCGTATCAATGAGAAATCTGAGCTAACAGTAAGACAGACGGTGATACTTTGCAAGCTGTACTTTCAACATGAGAAATAGAGGTGCAATAAGACGAAGCCCAGAAGACTACGGATACTACTTCAGATAGGAACAAACATCGCTGTTGATCCCCCTTCGCGTCTTCTCATGATGGCATCAAAATCCTCCGATTTAATTAATCCGCTGCTTGATTATTGTCCCGGTTTTCCTAGAACACCCAGTGCTGGGTTTGAAGCAGGTGCAAGGTACATCTATCTAGTGCCAGGTTCCTCGGCCCAGGGAAGAACCAAATGGTCTCCGTGCCTGAACGGGTAAGGCCGTTCATCGTTATGGCACCAGTTGTGCTCCATACCATTAACGTACAGGTATGGTTTTGTCCCCGCGAAATATATGAAAGATCGACTTTCTAGATGCAAACTTTGTGCGATGTGTTTTTATCGCCTCAGATTCATGCTTTATCCCTGCTCCAAAACCCGGAAACCGGGGCCGAAATCATATGTTCTAAATTCAAACTAGATGGCAGTCCATATTACCTTGCAGCTAGATTTCATCGTTCGGTCTCTTAATCACTCCAAGTCAGAACTCTTAAAGGCAGTGTCTTCCCTCGCTCAACATCTGCACGTTGTGGGTCTGCATTCAAATCGGCATCATGGTATGCACAACAACAATCATCACTTTTCTTGCAACATTGAGTCATGCTCAAGCTATTCGATTTCTGGGAAGAGTTAATCCCACAACTAAAGAACTGACTTGGCCGGGAACTGGCGTGTCGTTTACATTCACTGGGACATCCGCTGTTGTTACCCTCGGCGCTGTAAGTGGCACCAGCAGCTTCAACTTACGCGTGGATGGTGGCGAACCTACCCTCATCTCCGATCTCTCAAGCAAAAAAATCTCTACAACTGGATTGGCTCAAGGAAACCACACAGTCGTCTTGCGGAAACGATCGGAAACAGGATTCGGTACTGTGACGATCGGCAACATCACAGTTGACGGTTCATTCGGTCCAGATGCTATCCCCAAACGAAAAATCGAGATAATTGGCGATTCCATTACCGTAGGGTACGGCCTTGACGGAACACTTCCATGCACAGACAGTGCTATTGTGCAGAACAACCCCAAAACCTATGGCGCGCTGGCAGCGGATGCACTCGGTGCCGACTATAGTGTCGTAGCTTGGAGTGGCAAAGGGGTAACAAGAAACTACGCATCCGGGCAACCAGATGATAGTCCGATCATGCCACAGCTATGGACACGACATGGTGCGAACGACGCAGACAATAGCTACACGTTTCCCGCGACTGCAACCCCCGACGCCGTAGTCATTAACTTAGGCACAAACGACTTCAGCTACCTTAATGTACGCCCAGCGCTTAATGCTACCTTCTTCACAGACGCCTTCATCGATTTTGTTGGCAATATCCGAGGCCATTACCCAGATGCGGAGTACTTTCTTGTCACATCCCCTATGCTGAATGACAATTATCCTTCAGCAGAAGATGCGCAGAAGACAACGCATAGAAAATCTCTTGAGTCGGTTATTACGCACTTCAATAGTACCAAGTTTCATCTCGTGGATTGGCCGTCGCAGGGTTCAGATGTGGGGTGTGATTATCATCCCAATGAGGCGACTCACGCAGCTGGTGCTAAATTACTTGTTGATGCAATCAAGGGGGCTCTGAACTGGTAGGGTGGAAGGGATGATATGATGAATAAATTGTTAAATAAAGTAATAAATAGCCATGTAGCTAATCGTTGAAGAAAATAGGTTCACGATGAAAGAATAGCTAGATTCTTTGCGTGTTAAGAGTCAGTGTTACAGTCAAGCTTCAAAGCTTATGACATGAAGTTTCCGATCGATAGTCTAGCACCTAGGAAGAGTGATGAGCTTGCCCTGGGCACCGAGGCAGCTACCCTTAGTGGTGAGCTTCTTAGAGTCGCCTCCGCCCTCGCTCTTCTCCTTGCCGGCGAATTCCTGGCAGACATCGCCCTTGTTGGTGCCGCAGGAGCCGGAGATAGTGGCCTGATCACCGTAGTTGCTGTTGATACCGGCGATGTTGGTCTTGACGTTGGTGGCCCTGAGGTTGGTGATGATGACCTTGCGAGGAGACTTGGACTTGTTGTTGGAGCCTGGATCAAGGGTTAGAAAGCTGATCTATGCTGAAAAGAAGCTCATTGATGCAAACTCACAGTTTCCGCAAGAGCGGTACACCTTGCCGACGTTGTCGACGGTGTAGTCCTTGATGGTAACGGTACCGGCACCGTTGTGCTGGATGACCTTGTCCTCACCGTTCTGGGCACCGCCACCCTCAATCAGAGCGTTGCCGGTGCCGAGGATGGAGATGGCATCCTCGCAGATATCACGGAACCAGGCCCTGCGGATAGTGCACTTGCCCTTGCAGTGAATACCCTCGAGCTGCTTGGGGCCGATGATGACATCCTCGATGGTAGCACCGTCCTCCAAGATGAAGACAGCGTTGTCAGAACCGGTGTCACCATCCTTGCAGGCCATGCCACGGTCGAACTCCTTATTTCCGAGGTTCACGGTCTTTCCCTTGGGGATGACGCTAGGCTTGCTCAGGGCCACGACATTGCCGACTCGGGACGGGATCTTGAGGTTTTGGGCGACGGAGCAGCCGAAGAGGATAGCGATAGGAAGGAACTTCATTTTGATGGATTGGGACTGAAAAAATGTACAGTTGAAAGAGTGAACAGGTCAAAAAAACGAATGTAAGTAAGTGAATGTATGTTTAGCGACAGCTGAACTCTGTAAAGCGAATGAAGAAGAATGGAAGATAATGTGATGAGGAGTAGGATCTGAGGAATCCGAAAGGTATATATACATTCTGATAAGGTTGGTACCTGTGAGGCTACCGACCATGAATCGTAACCTATCCAAGCTGTTTTGACGATGTGGAAACCAAAGGAGAATTCACTATCCATCTTACGCCCGGTCCATTTCCCAACCAAGCATGGGATCGGGATGACAGTGACATACCGGTAGGAGTTTCATTTGCAGGATCGGTTCTCGAAGCGTCATGGATCGATCCGAAAGGCTAGAAGAGAGGATTGGAGGGCTGGAAACGGTGGAAAATTTGTTCCGTAATCTATTGTGGTAGTTAAAGGAGAGAGGATCAAGCGGGGCGTCATGCTTGAGGGCGGTAGCGCGCGCAAAAATCGACCCAAAACGGGTTCTAAACGCCGTGTTCACAACATTCGGTCCGGATGTTTAAGATTTCGAAGGCTCGGCAGGGAGCTTGGCGGGCCGACGCTTGGTTCAATATTGTTTGTATTCGAATTTATCGAATGCTCGCTTCATGACTCCAAAACACGCTGGCGATGTTAGTATCCTTGGCGGACGGGGTATGCAGGTGCACTAGATATACACCAGTAACACCACACCTGTCACACTGTCACACACCACACCATCCTCGCCACCTCCTTCGACCTTTCGATAATTCTTCCGTCGTATAGTAGACAGTAGTCGTATACTCAACGTTGAATCTCGACTCTTGTACTGCTCGACGGACAAATAACAAAAACAAATAAGCAAAGGGGATATCCCGGATCTCTTGCTGACCGACCGGCCAGCCATGTCATGTCCCTTAGAAGTTTAGAACCTTCACAAATATATCCCCGAGGCCAACCTGCTCGAACATCTGTTTCACCTCGCCCATCTCCCCACGGTTACCCCTGTGGCCGCCTTTCGATATCTCTCCCGTCACCTCTCTCATTTCTTTAAACACTCTCTGGACATCTTGGCCTTCCTCCCTATGCCGCTCGGATATCTTTTTCTGGTGTGGGGGGATGTCAGACCAAGATCTCGTCTTGATTTCAGACATGTACGCGGATATGTTGCTAGACGTGCCTTCTAGGCAGAGAATTCCAGGCTTCCCAGCGAGTACAAATCCAGTAAGACCGTAGTTGGGGGCCCAATTCACCATGTCATCGCGTTTAGAACGAGTAGATAGGGATTGTAGGTAGAACCAGACTCGCATCAACGCTTGATCCTCCTGTCCTAGCTCGCCAGGATCTGTTGATGCGGCTGACGAGGTGAGCCATTTTGCCACTTCCTCTTTCAAGAAGTCCACAACCGTGAGTATCGGATCTGGAGATTGGACCGGCAGACGGCGAACAATCTCAGCATGGCTTTTGCGATTCATCCATGAAGGGCACCGGAAGGATATAACTGGAGGCGGAGGTTCGGTAGAGTCAGCTTCTATTTTGCTATCATTCAAGACCTCCAATGGAAAATGCACGTGCAACTGCACTTCGTGTCCTGCCTCGATCGAAAGGTTGATTGTCAAATCGATCGATGACGGCAACTGCGAGGTCGATGAGGCAGGATCCTCGATATACCGTCGAAGCTGTTCAGCTGAATCTTGGGTAGACTCGAGTCGCTCAATCTCTCCTGGAAGACTGAACATAGATAGAACAAGATCTATTGCCAAAAGTTGTTCTTCGAGCTGCTCTGGCGATAGTGATCGCCGTTCAATTGCATTCGCCATGGTGACTGTTCAGGTGGAAGATAATAGAGAGGCTCTATTCCATTGCGGAGTATCAACAAGTCTTAGGCTTCAGCAAATGAGCGACCTGCATGCTCTAGTAGGTAGGGAACGTAACTCTGAAAAGGGTTCCAACGCAGTGCAACTTACACCGGAGTTTTCATCGGACGGGGCATGTCGGTTTTACCGGTCGCGTTTTCTTGAAGCCAATGAAAGGGGCTAGTCCTAATGAGGATAGACTGATCTGTTTGCCCAACTCTTTCTCTGATATGGTATTGAGAACATACACAACATCCTATACATACATCCCAGGTACTAGGTATATCGTAGATTTTACTGCATGGTGCACATTTTCTTCGTATCGAAATTGCGACAACTATATGTCTGATGATCAAGACATTTTTGACACTTTTTTGGTCAATCAATAAATAAATTACGCCTAATTAAAACGATAATTTTTGTTTTATTCAACCTTGGGTCAGTAGATAGTGACCAGCTATACCTATGGAGATGCAGAACTTCGAACTCGTAGAATAGAACGTCATGTAGTTCGAAAATTGCATTTCATTCATGCCATTTGATCAAGCAGGCCATTGGAGACTCATACAACCACAGTGACTAAACTATTACAATCGGCTTTGAATCTTTTCCAAGGTGTCTCCCAATGCATACTCACTTCTTACCTTCTTACTCCTCACCTTTTCTCCATCCGCTTCCGTCACATACCGTGCCTCGACAGCCGGATTGTAATCAAATTGACTCTCCTTCTTGACTTCAGAATCGCTCCTTTTCACATTCTTTGCACCATCCGCTCGCTTATAGACAGTGACGACTACGGCACCGCCTAGACCCAAGTTGTGCTGCAGTGCGACGTCTGCCCCCTCAGCAAGACGGTTGTTTGCCCATCCGCGCAATTGCCATGTCAACTCAGCACATTGCGCGAGGCCTGTTGCGCCTAAAGGATGTCCCTTGCTGATAAGGCCTCCAGATGGATTGACAATTGGACCCTTTCCGCCGTAGGTAATGTCTCCGTTCCGAACCATGTGATGTGCTTTTCCAGGTTCGCTAAATCCGAGACCCTCCAGGAGAATCAATTCATTTGCGGAGAAGCAGTCATGAAGCTCGCAGACCTTGATGTCCTTGGGGCTGACACCGGCTTCCTTGAGCGCGGCCTGCGCTGCTCGTCGGGTCATGTCATATCCAACGAGGTCCATGCTGGACTTTGAATACAACTGGGGAGAGTCGGTGAAGAGCGTTTGGCCGGCCATAAGAATCGCTTGACTCTTTAAGTGCGGTCGGGCGTCTAGGAACGCCTGAGACACGATGACGGCAGCTCCTGCGCCGTCGCTTGTGGGCGAGCACTGTAGCTTTGTGAGTGGGTAGTGGATCATAGGTGCCTTCTCGATCTCTTCCAGTGTGTATTTCTGCTGGAATTGGGCATAAGGATTTCGCTGGGAGTGCTCGTGACTGATTCTAGCAATCTCGGCGAAGTCTCGTGCTTCAGCACCGTACTTCTCCATGTATTCCTTGCCAGCATTGGCGAAGTACTGTGCATTGGGAGGAGACTTGTCAACGCCGCGAGTGTCTGCCATCATGCGCATGGAGAGACCCATGGGTGAAGGGCGATCGTGCCAAACGGATTTAATAGAACCAGGTTGCATTTGCTCGAAGCCGATGACCATTGCGCAGTCGATTGCACCATTCTTTATCAGCGTGCGGGCAAGGTGGAGTCCGGTAGAGCCAGTCGCACAAGCATTGTTGGTGTTGTAGATAGGAATACTACCATTTGTTAGTGGACAAGGCAAAGTGGATTAATCGCATCAGCGTCGCTAGAAGAAGAGCTACGTACGTGCTCATGCCAAATTGATAAAAGATGCGTTGTCCAGACGTAGTATCACCATAACAGTAACAAGCTACACCCGTCTCGACATCATCGTAGTTGATTTGTGCATCTAACAAAGCCTTCACACCTGCTTCGTAGCCCATCTCTGGGTATGCCCTTTGCGCTCGCGGTTTGATGAACTTGGTCAAGCCAACACCAAGCACATAGGCAGGAATATCGTTTTTGGGTGCCATGGTCAATTGATTCAGGTTTGAACAATGTAAAAAGAAAGCTACATTCACTGGGGAGGCAACGCTTCGAGCTTGAGCTTCCAGGTCATCTCAACTACATATTATACAAAGTCTGGGTATGAACGGTAAGATCAACCTTGGGGCTGCGGTAAGTTCAACCGAGGCTATATGACAGGGGGCCTACCCCACCTTTCGCTGCCCCGGCAGTCTTGACTCGAAGAAAACTAAACGAAAACATTTGTTGTTGACGTGAGCTTTCATTTAATATCGAATGATACTAATCATGATGATCTGATTACATACCGGTCAATTCTACAATTCGAGAGACCATCGGCCTCACACAATGCCTACAATACAGCCTACAAGAGCCTTGTCATGCCCAGAACAGCAACACGAGCAAAGTCAAGACATCTCGAAGATAAGATAATATGAATAGTCACGATACGGATCGGCTTGATAAAGACAAAACTTTTTTTTACATAATGGAACTTTGTCCACAAGAAAATTTATATACAAGAATGTGGTGATGACTATAGATCATATCGCAACATCTAATATGCCGAATCCAGGAAACTCGCCCTTTCCATCTGGCTTCTCTGGAACATGGTGTCCTCATCATCGAAGTATTCAACCTTCAAAGGTGCTCGACCCTCGGGAGTCCTCTTCCTCAAGGACCCGTTCTTGTTACGCCTGAGCTTGGAACCCGCAGGTCGACCTGGCCGATTTGGCCTACCAGGGCGTCCGCGTCCAGGCTGCTGAGTAGGCTGAGCCTGGGGAGTTGTCGAAGTGGCTGATTCAGTAGGAGTTGAAGGAACGTTTGGCTGAGCAATGCTCGTCTCAGTCGATTGAGGGATGCCGGTTTCGGTAGCGGGATCGACGGTTGTTTCGTTGGCTGGAGTTCCGAGAGCGAGAATCTTCTGTGCTGCAGCTTCAGCAGCGACCATGACAATGGCTTGAGTGTTGCCAGTAGGCAAGTCAGGGTGCATGGATGCATCAACAACGAAAAGGTTGTCGGTGCCGTAAACTTTGGTATCAGTGTCGACAACGACGCCTGCCTCGCCCTTGGCTCCCATCTTAGCAGTACCGACGTAGTGCAGACCTGTCGTGAATTGCTTGATGAGATCAGCTCCGGTAACATTAGCTCCAGTGGTGGATTCGGCAGAGAGGTAGGTCAACGTCGAGTTGGGCTGGCGAGTCATGTCGAGTAGTCGATCCATGAAACTAGTGATGGCTTCAATATCGTGCTCAGTCTGAAGCCAGGGGTCCTTTGTAAGCTCTGTGGCACCGGTCGCAGTAATTCCAAGGCTTCCAGTCGATGTTAGGCCGTGCGTCAGATATATCTTCATCTGGATAGTATTATTGGCAGGACCATTGCATGTCCCTTGGATGAAGACCTGGTTACCATCGGTAGAGTTGCCAGAGCCGGTTGTGTTGACGGCAGTCCAGAAGTTGAAGCGCTGGCCGGATTGAGAGAGCAAGCCTGAATTCTGGGCGAAGAGATCAACAGTCGTCTGGTCAGGACTGGTGAAAGCAGAGGAGCTCAAGGCAGCCAATGGTGTAGAGGTCTTGAATTTGACAGTGAAAATAACGTGATCTTTGATCTCAGATCCAACGGGCAGGTCGATCCAGTCAGCCTCCGCCGGAAGTACGATGCCAGAGGAGCCAGTAGCGACGGTCTGTAGCTGCTCTGCGGGACCAATGCCACTGTTGAATAGAATACGTGGAGTTGCAAGTGCTCCGGCGGACAATATGACCTTGCCGCCAGCATTGACGTTGTAGATGACACGCTGCCCAGAGGAAGACAAGGTCTCGACACCTGTGATTGTAGAGCCGTTACGAACAGCGCGGAGAACCTGGGTGTTCAGCTGGAGTTTGAAGTTGGACAAGTTATTGGCAAGAGGGAGGTAGGTTCGGACTGGCCCCGCACGCATGCCGTCAACGATATTCCATGGTGGATGAGTAAAGTAATCGATTTTGTCGTTGGGCTTTTCAATGGCATCAGTCTCACTGAAGCCTTGGCTGGAGAAAAACTGCGAAAGAACGGTGTATGCTTCATCATTGTATCGCTTGCCATCCTCGGAACCGTACGTTTGGCCCGGATTTCGCTCATAGACACGGCTAGCAGCAGCGGCGACATCGGAAGATTTCCATCCTTCGGGCCACTTGGCATCAAAGTCACGATCCTGAGGTGGGACGAACATGAGCGCGTTGACCATGGATCCTCCTCCGAGCAAGCATCCAGCTTGGTCGGCAGTGTCAGTGCAGAAGGCAGGCTTGCCAACCTGGCTCAGGTAGTAAGCGAAGCCAGGTACATCATACATCGTGACGGAACTGTTCCACGACAAAGTATCGGTATTGCCGCTCGAGAATGTAGACGGACCGCCTCGCTCGAGCAGGAGAACCGACGCGCCACTCTCGGCAAGTCGCTGAGCGGCGACGATACCAGCAACTCCTCCGCCGGCAACAATGTAATCGTATGTTGAGTTTGAGATGGTAGCATTGGCGTTGCCACCACCGATAGGTGTAGTGGAGTTTCCTCCAGGAGTAGTTCCATTACCAGGGATCGTGCCATTGCCAGGGGTTGTCTGGGCAAGGGCAGCCCACGTATCATAGTCTGAACTCTTAGCATCTGCGATTGAGAGTCCAAACATGCCAAATCCGGCTGAATGGTATGAGAGCGAAGACGAGGTGGAGGAAGGATCAGTGACAGGATCCTTTGAAAGCGCCCAACCGAAAACGTTATTGGTATCGGACACTACCAGTCCATTCTCACCGATGCAGTTGGAGCACAGAAAGGTATACGAAAAGGCCGTATCATTGACAAAGGTACCATCTGGAATCGTGGCGAGGGAAAAGTCGCCAGAAACAACAGCAGGAGAAGTGTAGCCGCTATCGTCTAACATCAGTCACGTTCGACTAATTAAGAATAGTACTTACGAGGTCTTCCGGAACGATGACACGATCTCTTCACCGTTGGGCCAGGCTACGACGAGCAGATTGTTCCTCATGGTTTGTCCTAGAGAAAAGGCGCCATATCCTCCCCCAGTGCTGTTTACAGGTGCCACGATCTGTCCAATGAAGTCTGTTGATGGATCTTCTGGGAGTGCAATTCCAACACGGAATCCAGAGGAGTGAGCGATTCCATTGAATTTGATGCCACTCACTTCATCCGTGAATGGCGAAGAGACCTGTGCGACAGCCTGAAGCGCGAAGAGCGCCGAAGAAAGAAGGATTGATCGAGTCATAATGTCAAGATTGGAAATGAATGTATGTGGCGCTGCCAACAATCAAGAATAGCGAATGGAAAATGCCTTCAAGGCAAGAAGGAAATGAATGACTGCTCGAAGAGCGAAAGAGAGAAAGAAAGAAAGAATGCGAATTGCAGATGCAGATGCAAGCAAACCACAATTTCCAGAGGATTCTCATTCCCTTTGTATCTTGATTATTCTTGAATGCACTGTATAATTCTCCTCGGACATATTGCGGGTCCTTCCATCCCCAATTTCGAGCATATCGTACAGGCGACAGGGGTCTCGTTCATTACGGCAGGCAACTGACTGCCAGGCCTGGGAGGGTGGACTCCGGAACCACCGCCAGCCAGGTGGATGGTAACGGCTGTGGCTCTTTCTAGACTCCTAGTATGTTTACCGTGGGTCTGATTGCAGGAAGTAAATTGGGTGACGTTGCAAGTGGGAATGAATGTGCTGGTAATCAAATTGAGGCTCCCGCGATAGGGTCGTGGTGGAGCGCAAGGCTGTTTCAATTTGATTCTTAGCTTATCTTAGCGAACGGACCCGGCTTGTTTCGAGTCTCGAGTCTCGAATCTCGACATCGTTGACTGTTAATTTGAGAGAGCATGATGTTTTCTTGTTTACTACTGCTTGATTCACGCCATCGAGCCATCGGCGTTGCAGCTAGTGAGCGTCATGAAATGTCAAACGCCAAAGACCCACAAAGCGGCTGTTGAGATCATGCAGCCGCACAACAGTCTGCTCTCCATGCGTCATGTACCAATTACGAGTTAGATGTTTCCGACCAACCATGCGTTTTGTCTGTTTCTTATTAGATGACGCGATGCACCTTGGGTAATGAACAGATTCGCGTTTGCCTTCCAAGCATGGGTTTTACCATATCTTCGACCCACCGTTCCATAGCGGAGCCCGAAACATTAGTAGGTCACACGGCTTACTTACTCGACATAAACAAGTACAAACATTGACGGCTCGGCCATGAGCTCTCGTCTCAGGGAACGTCCAATGGACCAATCGCAACATTCATTATTGCTATGCTGTAACAGGTTCTTGAATCAAACATTCCAGCACGTCTACGTAGTAGGGTCTATAAAACTTGCCAGCCACCCCAACGAGACATATGGTCAAATTGACCAAACGTTTGGAAAAGCATCCGCCATTCGATTTCGAGAAACACGTATACGGGAATTTCGATTTCGCATCCCAGGCACTTGCGAGTGTATCTACGGAGTATCAGATGTGGCTTTCTCTCTCTCCAAAAATGCTCCCGTTCAGCCTGTATTGATCACTTCAAGGACAGAAGCGTTGCACTGTGTCAGTTGAGATCCAAAAGTGCAGTCAAGTATTTTCTCTATACAACCAAAATCTTCACGGCTACCTTTCGACCCCAGAAAACGGCGAATACCCGAACGCCTCAGAAGCCCAATTTGGAGACATTCATTCATGGGGTGAGGCAGGGGAAGTCTTACCCATAATTGTCTTAGTAGTGAACGTCCTGCAATCGTTTCTAATCGCGTCTAGCTGTCCTTGCTAGGGAGAATGCAAGCGACGCGTCCCTGGAGCCACACCAGAGATTATAGTTTAGATCCCCTTCATAGGCGCATTCACAGATTGTTGATCCTCTCGCAGTGGGATATGTCAGAGTCAGGATGCAACAGAGACACATCCCAGAGACCAGATCATCATTGAAGACTAAAGACGGGAAAAGCGTTCGGCTACAAAATATGCATGCGGCTTCGCACCCGTTCATGATTCGAACTGCCCTTGTCTAAGATATTCAAAATCGACGGATGACGCACATTGGGATCGATCATGATCGTGTAGATTGTTTGGGTATGGGGGTGTCAAACATTACAATTAGTTAGTGGTGGGTGTCTGGCAGTCTGCTGCGCCTGGTGGCAGTTTCGTTCCTTCGCTATCAGCATTCCTCCCCTATCGATCTGGGAGGAAAGTCCATTTAGCTCCTACACGTTCCTTTCGTTGTCAAGTCAATCATCAGAGCTCTCTCCGTTGTCATTAACGCAGCTCTACTCGCAGCTGGATGGTTGTAATCCTTGAACATCTTCATGGGCCTACTTCCTAGTGTTGCGCATCCGTTATGTCTCCTTCAGATAAAGACACACCATCCACGATATTATCGAGCTCGCCAGCCACGTTTAACAAGGACAGCGACCAAGATCTTCAAAATGAGCAACGGCTGACAGGCTATGATCCTAGAACTTGGACGTGGAAGATATGGCTAATAGCGGGTATCGTCTTCATCGTTTCTCTTTTGGCGGGACTGGTTGGAGGGGTGCTAGGAACGAAAGCAGCGGCATATCCAGACTACTACAAAATTACCTATCGACTGCGGGACACATGTAAGTTTGCACCTCTCACTGTATGCGACGGAGAGTAATCACTTATTGGTACCGGTAGATGAGGGTGAGACGTTCTTCGATAACTTCAACTACTTCTCCGCCCGGGATCCAACCAACGGTTTCGTACACTACATGGACCGGAAAAGTTCTGAGGCATACAACCTCACTGAGATCACCAACCACGGCGCTTCCGCCATCATGAGAGTTGATACTGCAGACAAGAATGCCACCACTGGCCGTCGTTCCGTACGGATCACTTCCAAGAAGACGTACAACTCTGGACTCTTCGTTTTCGACATACTTCACAGCCCGCATGGATGCGGAACCTGGCCCGCCTTGTGGATGACAGACCCGGATAATTGGCCCGACAATGGCGAGATTGACATCATGGAAGGAGTGAACGCCTTGGATACAGGAAATCAGGTGGCACTGCATACAAGCAAGGGATGTCAGATTGGCAAACACAGGAGGAGGAGACAGACGGGCAGGGCCTTGTCCTACAACTGCTGGAATGCAACAGACGGTAACGTGGGGTGTGGGGTGGAGGGAGCTGTCAACACGAACGGGAAGGCCTTCAATGACATGGGTGGGGGCATATATGCTCTTGAGCTTCGATCGGAAGGCATTCGAACATGGGTGTTTGCAAGGGATGAGATACCTAGCGACCTGACCGCTGGAAACCCGGACCCATCGCAATGGAGTAAACCGCTGGCTGATTTCCCAAATCTAGAGTGCAACATCAGGTCGCATTTCGGAAATCAAAGCATCATTGCGAACATCGCATTGTGTGGGGACTGGGCAGGTCGACCAGAAGTATATAACACAGATGCAATATGTACGGGATCATGCAAACGTTGGGTAGCTTATGAAGCGGATAGCTTCAAAGATGCATACTGGGAATTCGGCGGATTCTGGGTATATGAAGCACAACTATATAATTAAACACAGGTTTCATCACGAAGTATGGGTTGGTGGTAAATGAACGGAAGTATTGTCCATTTTGTAGCGTTTCGTGAGGTGGTAGTCTGAGACTAACCACTTCTTTGGAGACATTTCCGTAGGATTCTCATTCAAGTAACAAGTTTATCAAATGATATCCAGTTTCCGTTATTTAGCTTCGGAATAATGTCAGTCCTTCCTCCTCAGCATTTACATCTTCATCGTCAGTGT
The DNA here is from genome assembly GCF_010015735.1 of Aaosphaeria arxii CBS 175.79. Lineage (NCBI taxonomy): Eukaryota > Fungi > Ascomycota > Dothideomycetes > Pleosporales > Aaosphaeria > Aaosphaeria arxii. The sequence goes on from NW_022983486.1 coordinate 58,034, forward strand.
GGTCAGACTCATCATCCTCACCAAGTCCACCCTTGCGACCAAACAAACTCGAAAAGAGCTCCTCCCTCTGCCGTTCACCCCAGGCATTCTTGTCCTCCGGAGCCATGAAATTTTGGAGTTTTTCGTGTACGGTGTAACGCATCTTGCGCCCCTTCGATGCTTTCGTGTCGACAACTTTCTTCGTTTTTGCTTGGCGCATGAGCTCGTAGGGTTGTGATACAACAAACTCGCCAACTCCCTTAGCGTTGAGCTCAGCTGAACGATTTTCAAGGAGCTCTTTTAGGAGCAGACTAGGCAACTTATTAGAATATCGATGTGGGATATGCGCGGAGAAAATGACTTACGAATAAAAGTCTGCGTCATCGTAGATCGCCGGCGATGACTCTACACTGGCAGCTGCTTGTATGGGCGCACAAGAACGAGGAACCTGGGTGCGTTCGACCAAGCGACCTGTATCACGCAGCTGGTTCCCGAGGACGTCCGTGATGGTCTGCGCTACACCACCTGTAAGTTTTCCAGTGGTAATCGTTGCTCCTCTCGTTTTGGTCGACCACTTGTCGAGAATTGTATTTCGGTGAGGGACGGCACTGGATTCTGTCTGCGTGATAGCTGACCAAATTTCTGCGTCTGACGTGCTCGATGTGAAAACTGCTCGTTTTCGTTTTTGTCCGGCTTTAGACGAGTCTAAACTCTCGCGCAGAGCCGTTAAATGGTTTAAGAGTGTCAAGGCTGCCGCCTCTGCCGCTTCAATTGCATCTTGGGGCGCAATGGCATCGGCGTTCGTGTCCGCATTCATAGAATTTGTAGCAATCAAGCCGCCCTGGAGCTTGATGCGTGTGTTGAGCAGCGAATCGTACGTCTTCCGTTGTGTCTTTATCGCTCGGCCTTTCTCCGCATCTGCCTTCGCAGCTTGCGAGATTGCAGAACTCATGGCTGTGGTGTCAGTCATCATGGATCGAATTTTATCCGAGATATCAGCAGTCTCGTCTTCATCCTCCTCCTCCTCTTCATCTCCATCGTCTTCTTCGGATCCAGATTCACCGTCATCTTCGTCCTCGATTCCCTCCATGCCCCCTTCGTCGTCAAAAGAACCCTCTTCTTCCTCATTGTCCTCTCCCTCGCTACTTTCGGCGGCTCCATGACCATTGAGAGCAACTCCTCCAATGCTGTCATCCTCACTATCCTCATCATCATCTTCTTCTCCATCCTCGATACCATAGCTTCTAGCAAATGGATCATCGCTATCCTCGTCCTCGATCTCGTCCCGAGTGACTCGCGATCCAGTATATTGCGGTCCTAAAGGCACAACTTCCTTCTTCCTGAGTTTACTTTTGCCAACATCCTGGTAGTGCTCGCGACCTGCGTTTGCGTCTTCTTCCTGTTCGGAGTCGGAAAATGCGGAGCCTTCTTCGTCGCTAGAACTTGGGTTCGGGTCGAGAAGTGCTTCCGGGTCCAAATCTGGAGAAAATTAGCATGCTCCTTTTTTATCGCACAGTTCTGGATCGCATCAATTACCTTTGAGCTTTGACTTTGCCATCTTGCGCGATGTTGTCGCAATTGAATTATTCGCGTGGAAAGCTTTGAGGGCAATGGAACTTTTTCTCCGCGAAATCATCGAAACTTTTTTGATCGGTCCGAAGATCATCCGAACCGCCGACCAACAGAACGTCACAGCAATTGCGGGCGGGAGAGCTCCATTCCAATTGCTTCTCTGCAGCAATGAAGCCGCGATTATTTTCCACGCTTCGTTGCCTGCGCCATGAGAATCCTTTGGTAAGTACTTGTGATGTGATCAAATCTTTGAGATTGACCACGGACTTATGAGAAATTTTGATAGGGTCTCCCGCGCTCCGGCGCACCGCCGCAGATCCCACGAATGCAGCGCGGACTCCCGCAGAAGAGAAACATTCGCGATGTGAAGAAAGTGATCGCAGTTTCCTCGGCCAAAGGTGGTGTGGGTAAATCCACGATTTCTGGTAAGGGCTCTCAAATCAATATAGTATATCCAAAATTTCTACAGAGGTATTCTAATTTCGATGCAGTCAATTTGGCCCTCTCTTTCGCCCGCGCGGGCTATCGCACAGGAATCCTCGACACCGATATCTTTGGTCCTTCGATCCCTACGTTGCTTGACCTCTCCGGCGAACCGCGCCTCTCGTCCTCGAACCAGCTCGTTCCGCTCTCCAATTATGGCCTCAAGAGCATGTCAATGGGTTACCTGATTCCGGAGTCGTCCCCAGTCGCGTGGCGGGGTCTGATGGTGATGAAAGCGCTGCAACAACTGTTACATGAGGTAGATTGGGGTGGCCTGGACGTCCTTGTATTGGATATGCCACCGGGAACGGGTGACGTACAGCTCACCATTACGCAGCAAATTGTTCTGTCTGGTGCTGTCATTGTGTCGACGCCGCAGGATTTATCGTTGAAGGATGCTACAAAGGGAGTGGAGTTGTTCAGGAAAGTGGATGTGCCGATTTTAGGACTCGTGTGCAATATGAGTGGATTTCAATGTCCGGACTGCGGAGGCCGGCATGATATTTTTGGACCAATGGGCAAGATCAGGGACATGTGTGCGAAGTACGATATCAAATTACTCGGAGATATCCCGTTGCACTCGAAGATTTGCGAGGATGCCGATCGTGGAAAACCTACTGTAGTCGCGGAACCTGAAAGTGAGCGGGCGAAGGTGTATACCGACATCGCGACAACAGTTGGTGGTTTGGTGGGATTATAGACGATATTGTATAAAGATTATGACAATTGCCTGAAAACGAACCAGGACTATTTCTTATCGGATATGCAATGTTAATGTACACATATTGTATGCTATAAAGTAATGGCCATGTACGCAAGAAAAGTAATACAGCTGTATACGTGTAAAAATGAAGAATGGGTATCAATAACGCAGAACAATCTTCCTCCACCTATGCCAACTACGCTTCCCCCCTGCTTTAAACCTTTGCAGTGCCATTGGCTAGCGTATTCAGGTCCTCTTGTGCTGTCTCAAATCTCTCCACCCCAGGCCTCTCCAGTTCTTGTACATTTTTCTCGGTGTTGGGCATATTGGACAGCAATTCCCCAACATCTGCCGTTACGAAACGCTCCATACCAGGGCGCTCCCCGGGCTCTTGTTCTATCTCGGGTGTCTTTTCGTTCTCAATTTCTAGATCGGTGTCGTCTGCCAGTGGCGTGGCAACATTGAGACTTTGCAGGGTTACCGTACTAGCATTGACTTCCCTACCATCACCCTCTACCCTCAAACTGAACGGGTATGCTATTCCACCTCGAGTTGGTCTTGTGCTTAGTCCATCTGTAGAAGGAATCAAGGTCTCAGGTGATTGTGGGCGCGACATGTCTTCTACACGTATATCTGGCGCGGGAGCGGCGAACGACTCAGCCTCACTTCGCGGCGACGGCAAGGGGCTTGCATGTCGCTCGGGAGCGCATTTCGTCGCCTCTGCAAGGTTAGGGTTCGGAGGTGCGAGGTGGTTGAGATGATTGAGATCTTCCACCGAGTTGAGGGCTTGACCTCTATCAGTGACGGTGCTGTGGCGTGATCGAGAGCGCGAGCGAGATATATCCTTAGGGATCGAGAGGCCTCGTTTTCGCGAGAACGTGCGGCGCGGCGACTTAGCAGGTAGTTTGGGAGCTGGTGTGTCGGTGGCAGTAGAGACATTGTCAGTCGCGCCATCAGTGGGCTGGGCGGTTGTCGTTGACGCCTCCTGATCAGGGCCGTGTTCAGCCTTCTCCTCGCGCACAATCTACACAAGTTAGATCCGTTCAAACAGCATGACGGCATCTGAGCAACATAGAAAACTTACGGTCATCTCATCGTGCTTGCTACCCCACAAGCTCCAAAGTGCCATTCCCCAACTCTTCTTCTTCCTGCTCTTCACGGCCTTGAAGCCCTTCACCCGTCTTCCAGCCAATGCAGTCGGAGGTGGCGTTTCTCCATCGAAGCCCTCATATCCTTTTGCGAGGTCTTTAACTCTCTTCTTTTGAATCTTTAACTTCTCCTTCGCGAATTTGCCGTTCCACGTCTTTTGGGCTTCCATCCATTTACCGACGGGCCCTGGCTTTGGTACGCCAATCTCGATGCAAGCCATGTTGAGTGCGGCAAATTCTTCGCGAGGTGCAAGTGGCTGGATGTGTCCGTGACGATCTACTCGTTGTCGAATCATGTGATTTTCAAAAGCCGGAAGAGGATCGCCAGCTTTACCCACTCTAGGGTCCTTGTCTATCTTGTTAACACTTTCAAAGCCAACGTGCTGAGCGCTTTGCGGCATTGATAGCTTAATATCTTCTGCTGCCAGCTCGCTGTCGGCCTGTGTGGTAGCAGAGGATACCGAGGAGCCACCACTGACAAATGAAATACTGTCATCGTCCAGGATATCGATAGAGGTCTTTTGCGCTCGAGCAAGCGCCCACGCTCCGAACTGAGCAATGCTGCGATACATGTATTTCGCAGGGCGCGTGAAGCTGAGGGTGGGTGCAACATGGCATAGGTCATCCCATACCTGCAGTTGTACATTTGTTGGACGATATCGAGCGGCTTGGGCTTCGATAGCCTCCGCTGTCAGGTGGTTAGAGGGTGGAGGCAGGTATGCCAATGGTTGAGCGGCCTTGTGCGCCAAATAGATCTGTTCATCACGCAGCAGTTCTCCACCTCCTACCTGGATCAGCAGCGGCGGAAGTCCTCCTAATGTGGGTTGCAGAGCGGGCGACACTAGCGGATGTGTGAGCAGATGATTGGAGGCGTACATCTGAATCTGGTCTTTGATCTCGACCCGGGTGGTATCAAGCTGGACGGACAGAGTAGATCCCGGGCCTATGCTATACTTCCCGTCTGGAGATACGTAAATGTCTTCAGCCACCTCTTTGGCTTTTAGAGCATCCATATCCGGTCGATCGGACTCAGTCACTGAGAAACCATGGACACGCTGTGCTCTCTCTTCCTTCTGCGCCTCGCGCTCTTCCTTGGGGGTTCTGGACAAAGACATGCGCGGAGTCTTTTCCTTATCTCCGATAGCGGGCTGCCCACGTTCAAGTGCAAGTAGATCATCTACGTTCGGGGGTGCTATGATTGTGTCAGTCGATGTGATAAAACCATCATCTGCATTCACTTACGCCAGCTCACGCTAGGCTTGTGGACAAATCCATGCGAAGGGATATAATCCATTTTCCCATCCCCTCCGAGACTGGGGAACGAGTGCGTCAAGTCCACCCATGGACTGATCAAAACGGCGCCTGCAGGAAGAGGCACTCCTTGATCTCGCAGAGTAACCAGCATGCTGACTACCATTCCGCCTCCAGCAGAGTCTCCTGCTAATATAATTGTAGATGGACTAAAGCCTTCATCTAACAAATACAAATATGCCGCGAGACCTGCAGTTTATCAATAGCTGCCTCCTTGGTTCCTAAGTGCATGTAATACTCACAATCATGAAGACCACAGGGAAACGGAAATTGCGGCGCAAGTCTGTACCTAGGTGCTAGTACTCTCGCCCTCAACTTGCGTGCATGTCTCTGCATCTGGTAGCGATGTTCGTCCACACTTCCAAAGTAGTACGCGCCTCCGTGGACATAGAGCATGATGCGCTGACCCTTTAGCTGGCCAGCCTTCTTGCGCTCATCGTGGTCCTTTCGCATCTCTATCCATTCAGCCTTGAGAGTTGATTTCTCGCGTCGCCATTGCCACCATGCCTTTCCTCCGACCTCCTTGGTGCCCTCGGGTCCGAGTTGCGCTTGGATGTGTTCGGCTGCGCGGGTAAGCTGGGCTGACTGGATCTCGACCTCCTTGACATAAACCCAATGCGGGACCGGAACCCATTGTGAGGTGAAAGCTTGTATTTCCTCGACGGTGTGAAAGGAGGCATAGTGCAGGAACCGGCGAATAAGCGCGAGGCCCTCGTGGTACGAGATATGCGCGGTTGGTTTCTGTCGCAGCGGCCTGCGATTCAGATAATGCGAGATATACGTTTCGATTACTGTTGGGGTGACGGCAGTAGCTACTGAGACAGTGTTCACAGGCATGGTGTTAAGTATGCGACTGATCGGGTACTCAGGTTATCGATTCGTCTTTCAGGTAAGCACAAGAGCTGCACTCGGCGAGTTATGGTCAAGTAATTCGAGAATTGGTGCGAGTAACTGACAACTGCATACTAGGACCACGTGTAACGACAATGGAAAGTGGTGATTAAGGAAAGATGTATATAGGACAGACTCGCAGTCCGACTGAAAAGTGGTCAGATGTGAAAAGGACTCAATAAATAACAGTAGTGAGACATGTGGAAACAGGAGGTATTGAGGGCGGGAGAGCAGAAGAAGTAATGGGGATCATCTTGTGTGGAGACACGCGTGTAGATCTAATGAACCCATGCAGGGAGGTCGGCCCGTGCCAAAACGACGTCATTGAACAGGTTTCATTAGCCCAAAAGGGGAATTGGCCATTCATCCAAGCGATATCCAAGTATTTTGGTGACAGGTTTCGGCTTCATCATGACTATTTGGTCCTTTTCACCTTTTCCCATTGCGATGAACACTCCGAGGAGCGGAAACTCGTCCTTCGGAGGTTAAAAGATCTACTTCGATCTATTGCAAAAATTGTCGATCGACGTCACTACCGAGTTAACAAAGGTAAGCTTAGATCACTAATGCCATTCAGCTATTGATTCCAAAACATGTCACCTGGATATACGTATGTATCTTTCAATCGCCATCATACAAGAACAACTCCAATCGTGTCCACGGACGTTTCAAAGATGATTGATGCCATTCGTTTACGCATCGCCAGCTCCTTCAACAACCACAACCCATTCTAGAAGATCCTCCTCATCTTGGTCTTTGGGCTCGGTTGTCACGGGGTCAACGATCCCCTTCTCTCCCTTATACTTCCTCGTAGCTCGGTTCCACGTCTTTTCCCAAGCCTCAGTGTCACACCTCTCTCCCATCTTCTTAATTCTCTGCAAGTACTCCTTCAAACCAACTATCTTTCCAGTCTCGGGATCGACAATCTTGCCCTCCTCCCAGGCCGACAACTTCCTCTCGAACCAATTCATGACACACCAACCGCAGGTAGTCTCGTTCTTCGAGGGGCCGAACGATCGTTGACCAACCATGCGAGCGTTGGAATAGTTGATGTTATCGCACTCGTCGTTCTGCACAAGATGTTCTCTCCGCTGTCTATGCTCGATCCGAGACCTTTCAGTCAATCTATCAAAAGAGGACAGGCCTTCGAGATTCCCTGCGTTCATGCCATCTACGATCTGCCAGTCTTCCCAAAGGATTGCCGAGCAGTACCCCGGCGGCGTCCAGTAGTATCGTGGTGTCTCCTGAGGATCGGGATCTATGCGACAGGTGTGGGAAACGCGTTTTGCGATCGTCGATACGACGCTTAGGGGTCCGGCTTCGAGGCCTGGGTCAGCGATGAAGGGGCCTCGGTAGTTCGTCATGTTGAATTTGTCGTCCTCTGTGCACTGGGAGGAGACTAGCTGCATGGCATTGTTAATCGTTACCATGCACTGCGGTGTGCACATTGATTCGGCGTAGAGGCCGACATCAGGGTCGAATATCGAGGCCCGTTTCCCGTTGTCCCAGGATCTGTTCCAAATTTTCTCGTGGCAGGGTACATATCGTTGGGCACGCCATGCCGCTTGACAGGCAGGTGATGCGGAGGACTCGAGCGGCGGGTAGACTTCGACGAAGTTGAGTCTATTGTTGGCCGAGAGCCACCAGTTGTTCAGTGGCAATCGGGTCATTGGGTTTCGGTACCTTGGGTACCATGATCGTGAACTAGAACGGCATTGGTTCAGTTGAGTGGCAATGACACCTGTGGAAATGGAGAGTCCAGTGATCGCTGCAACGGCGAACACACAGAACGAAACTATGATAATACGGCGCCATGATCGAGGTTTCAAAGGAGGTTGCCAGGCAGGTGTGGTAGTGCGTTTACGACTCAGAGGGTTCAGGGCGGCGATCTTGTGATACCAGCACAACTTATTCTGTGCCTGAGGGGTCTCATTGCCACGCGATCTGTTAGAGAGAAGGGGAGCCGAAGTCGTGTAAAGTTCGTCCTCGGAGACATCGTCGTCATTCTGGGGGGATTCGACGTCGTCGTCGATTCTCTCCTGCGTAGGCACCGGCGTGTAGCCGCTCGTTGAAGGCTTAGATGGAGCCGCCATCATATGAAAACACGATACCAAAGTAACTCGCCAGAGACTTTAGAAAAAGGTAAGAAATCTGGTTAGTTTTGGAACCTTAATAGCACATAAGAATTGTATGCAGGACCGAACAAGCGAGGACTTCAGTCTAATGTATCATGTTGAAAGGCTGCCTCGCATGGATCGTCGCAGGGCTGTGACGCGTATGTGCCGGCATGTCCAGGCTCGCTTTTGGAGGCTGTGCTGGTGGGCCTGAATCATTCACGGCATTGTCCCACTAGATATGATTAGATTTGATTGGGCTTGACGCTGAAGGATTCAACACCAACTCAATTACTGTGGTCTCTCACATGGCTGAGTTCGGTAATAGGAAGTTAGGCCCCAGGCAGCATAATTGTTCTCTGATCAACGCTAAAATGACCTTTGACAGGCCGTATCTCAACAACGAAATAGATAGCAGAAAACTCAAAATTCTGTAATTCATCATTGCGCCGTTAAACATCATGACGATTCAATCCGCGCCATATGCACATTACTGGCTACGTAGTATATCGCCGCGTGTAGACCAAAACATATACGAATCCCTAGACGTAAAGGTTACTTACTCCCAGTCCTCCTCATCGCTACTGTCACTCTCCTCTTGAACAACCTTCTTCTTGTCTTGTGGCGATCCTGGGGCGCGGCTTGGGGCTCGACTGTTAGTGCCGCTGACGAGGTCGTAGCTTGCATCACTGTCAGCGACGGACTTCTCATCATTAGATCGACGTGGTTGTGCGGGCTTCAAGGTCTCGGGCTCGGGCTTTAGTGTTTCTTTCGAGGCGTTCATGTTTGTTGGTTTCGGCTTGACAGGAGTCGTAGCCACTTCATCTTCATCAGATGATTCTTCTTCTGACTCTTCCTCGGATTCTTCTTCCGATTCCTCCTCTGAGTCCTCATCCCAGCCAACTTCTTCCTCTTCGGGAGCAGATGCTACAAATAAAATCAGTATTTCATTCATACATCTCTTCGAAGCATTGGGTACTTGCCTTTCAACATCTCCCGCCTACGCTGCTCCTCGGTCTCGATCACATGTCGGAGGAAGTAGTATCGGGTCCAGAAGTCCTTGTATTCCACCTTCTCGGGAACCAATTTCTCCATTGCCCGTCTGAGTTCTGGGTGTTTCTCCAAATCCTTAGCTATAGCCTCTGTCTTCTCCTCCGTGTTGAATTTGGCTTTCCAGGTCGCCCATTCCGGCGATTGTGGGTCCTTGAGGAAGGAATCGAGTGATGAATGGATGACATGCAGCTGTGCATCGAAGCGAGTGGTGTGAATGACGCGCTTGCCCTCGCTATCCTTTGATTCGAAAAGTACTTTTGAGGGATCGTCAGCGGATGTAGGGGATGTCGGGGGTGCGATGGTGACCGCATCACGGAGGAAGTTGCGGATGTTACTGCCGAATTTGAGCAGGGCCTCGTCGGCCGCATCTTCTGCCTTCTCGATGTCTTTCAGGCGCTTGGAAGCCTCAGACTTGAAGCGCGATAGCATGCCCTCTGCTTCTTTAACTATGTCCGCAGGCAAAGATTCCGGGCGATCTGGGTGGGCCTCAGTCTCCCCCTCTTTGCTTGTGGCATCTTTGGCACCTGTCTGAGCCGCCGAAGCCTCTGCGGTCTGGACGCTGAGCGAGCGTGTATGGCTTATAAGGGAGGAGATACTGGCTTGGGCGTTGGCGGTCACGGTAGGGAGCTGCTTATTGGCGGTTTCGTAGTATTGCTCGCCCTGGAGATAGCTCAAGTTAGTTGAGCTCAAACATGGCCGCGCTGGAGAGTGCTGACCTGCTTCTTTACGGTTCCAAGGAAGCCTCCCAATCTCGCTGCCCAGGGACTGTTCGAGATTGCCTTGTATGCATCTTGAATTTCGGCATTAAATGTGGTCGTCTGAGCGGGGTCGGCAGTGTCCTTGCCCTTGTCTTTGTCTTGTGAGGGCGGATCTTGCGGGTAACTTTCTTCTGTGATATGGTCGTACGCGGTATCCATAGTCTTGTGCTTGTAGTATTAGGTGACTTGCTGTTATCGCAGCGTTGACGAGGTAGTGTGCGGTGCGGTGTAGGTGGAGAGTGCGGAGCTGGCGTCGATCAATGGGCGTTCCGGGAGTGGGACAATCCGCCGCAAGCAGGTTAGTCTTGGCGGATGAGGTCAAGCTTTTAGCATCTTCTTATTCCTGTTCCTCATGCATTGAACTATGCCTCATGCAAAGTGTAAATAATATAGATTGTAGCATATAGGAATGTGTTCAGTTTATGGCGCTTGCGGTGTATCCAAAGCTATCTATTCTAGGTACATACGGGAGACCAAGAGAAGAGTGGGATGCTACGATTGGCTCTCCCGACCATCAGCACGAGGCTACGGCTTGTGGGGCTTGCTTAGCCGTTCTGCCGCATCGTCTGCTGATGATGGGAACACAAACACAAATGGAATTGTGTGTCGACACAATTCATTTTGTGTTACCGGTGCTCTGATATGTATGCTTGCACAGATGAGGGGTAACCGGCATCTTTTCTTTCCCATGTCCTGGAAGGGCTATGAGGTGAGGGGTATACGGAGTCGACTGGCTTTTCCATTCATCCATGCCTCTTCTTTCCAACCACCTTTGTAAATCCATCCTCATCCACCTCCGGCGCGGGCTTCTCCTTGGGCGCAGCGAGCGCGGGTGCCTCACTCATATCCACATCACCATCCTTGTCGGACTCCTCATCCACACTGTCCCATTCTCCCTCCTGATCCCTCTCCTCAACCTTAACATTCCCTGTTCCGATCTCCTTGCCCTGTCTGGCAGCCCATTTGGCCTGCAACTCCTCTACAGTTGAGAAGTCACCCTCTAATGTCTCCTTACGTATCTTGATGATATCGCGCGCGACAGGTACCTCGGTCTCGTCTTCGAGGCGCACGCCGAACTCGTCCTCGAGGACCTGGAGGAGCACAACCTCAATGTCCTCGGCGTCGGTTTCAGGGTTCGATGCGAAGATCTCGGATATCGCGCCTGCGAGCCAGTCCCGCTTGTCTGAAGAATCTGGACCGCCCCAATCATTCTTGATGGCGATCGTCAGGTTGGCCCAGTTGAAGAGCGAGTGCCATATTCCCTGTTCGAATTTGTCCTGGATTTCGGCTGAATTGCTCAGTCATCATATTATCACTGCCTTTAAGGTAGGAATCTTACCTTGTGAAGCCGCAACAGGCTGTGCTGCCGTGGAGGTAGACATTTTGTGATTTGTTATTGAGGCTCAAGATTTTTTTGATGCATGCGGGACACTTTACGTCGATAAGATAGTGAATCTGCGCTAGCCGTATTTGTTTAGTGTGTCATGGAGTCGCGAGCATCACCGCTCTCTAAAGCATCCAAAGCATAAAGCAAAGTTGCAATAAGACAGACAACCGAGCAAATTGGTGCTCATGCTTAATTTTTCGATACTTGCTCATCTATTCTTTGAGCTATCTAGTAGGCTGTACTGTAATTTTAACATAAACATGTTGGTGTATCAATTGAAACCGAAATTGAAACTGTAAATTCATTGATGGTATCTTGGTCTATAAAGCAAAGCTGAACTCTCATCGGCCAGCAACTAATCGCCACCCAAAGTCTTTGCAGGGTAGTGTATGCATAGTCAATTTATAAATTTGTGTAGTTCTCCCTATTTCTATGGATACTCAAAGCCGTTTACCAGCGCTGCTCGGAGGAGTCTCGGGAATTTGACTTCCCCGGCCTAATTGCTGTGCACTTGGATGTGCATTAAGTCGAGGGCTACTAGAAGTTGGGGGAGCCGTAGGAGGTCCACGGAATTTTGGTTGCTGAAGTCCTAATCCATGGCTAGGCTGGGTTGTAGCCCTCCTCAACAGCGGACTTGCAGAAGATACATTTGCAAGGGAAGCCCGTCCCTCCCGAGATGGCAAAGGAACATCAGCAGAAGATTTGGACCGAGGCCCCGTGATAGGAGATGACTGACGATATGGGGATGAGCGAAGTGGCGTCGCGGATCTGGAGCGTGTCGAGCCATGTGGAAATCCTTGGTAGTCAAAAGCCTTACCTTCCCCAGGCGAACGATCGTCGTAGTCATGGTCTCCATCATGGAATTCATGTTCCAGATAATCCTCCCCTCGACGTTTGATTGGACTTTCGTCATATGGATCAAAGCCTACCCTCATCCGCGCTTCACGTCGTACACGTCGGCGAAGCTCCGAGTCACCACCGGCGCCGACGGTGCTGCTGTCTGACAAGAAGAAGGTCAGTAGTTCGTCCGGAATAGCAAGATGTGAAGACTGTTGAAATTGTTGAAGGGCTGTCAGGCGAATGAGCATCTCCAATAATGACAATGATGTCTTGATGGCTGGGAGAGCAGATGTTTGATAAGGGCTTTGGTGAGACGCTGGAATCCGCTTCTTCTGGGGAGAGGGAACCAGCTGTGAGTTGGGAGGAGTTGGGGTAGAGGGTGTGGTAGGGCGCAAATTTATGTTGGAAAACCGATCGGTTAAGCTTGGAGAGACAGGGCTGTCTTGTTGCGGAGTGGATGGCCCTGAGGGGGATAACGGATCCAGCTCCGACTCTTCAAATTCCGACTCGGAAGGTGGTTCTTCCACGTAAACTTCAAAAGCCATCCATTCTAGATCAAGATTTGGCGGTAATCGCCACGGATGTGTTTGTGTTTCATTGTCTTCGGGAACCTCTTCTGGCAAATGGACGGAAGACTCTCGGCGGAATTGCTCGTCCAATTCTGATTGTTCGTCTGCTGATTCGGAGTCGCCTACGGTATCGGTACTATCAGACTCATAGTCTTGCGATATTGCGTTCCTTTCCATCATTCTGCGCGGAGGTATGGCGTTAACATCGCGCTTCAGCAGGAGTATAGGGTTGTTGGTCTCCCCATCAGCGCCGATGTTGAGGATTTTCCCTGTATCAGCATAGAAAATCTTGGATATTTCATGGATGGGAATAATTTCACGGATTCCGGCTAGATCAACTCCTTCATACGGGCCAGGCTGGGCCTCATCAGCCTCGAAAGTATGGACACGATCGTCGTCAAGGTCTTCAACAACGAGCAGCTGATACGCAAACTCGTGGAGCTTGCTTTCGGAGGGAATGTGGCCATGATTCCCCTCACCACTATGCCTATCATCCCCGGTGAAGGGCGCTGGGTAATCGTAAACATTGTCGAGTGGAACTCTGAGGAGGGTGACTCGGGCCTTGTGCATGACCTCTTTCCAAGTTGTCTCGCGAATGCCTTCTTCATCCTGCGGACGATATGCGTGTCCAGAGAAGAGCATATACATGGATAGAGTGAATGCAGGTCCGATCTGCTGTGCACGCGGGGTGGAACTACAATATTGCGAATCTCCCGCGGTAAGAAATGTACTGGCCTGCAGCAACCGGGAAGGAGAGACTGTAGCTGGGAGGTTTGTCGAGAGATTTACGCCAGATGTGGTGATGGCAAGGTTTATGAAGTCTACTTCGTCTTCTATACGATTGAGTAACTTCTTGATGTCGGCGATGATGAGCTTCAACTCGAGGTCGTTCTGTGCACGTGATTTACTCCTTGAACTTCCCCTTCGAGCCAGCTGTTCTTCACCGACGGCCTTGGAGAGGCGAACTCCAAGGGCTTGAATGTCGTACCGGAGAGATTTGGTAAGAGTCACGGCTGACTCCAGTGATGTATTGCCGCGGGCTGCGATAAGCTCGATCATGTCAATGGCTGGGGACAGAATGCGGATCTTGCTTTCCAGTCGGCGTTGTAATGCAGCCAACTCCTCCTTCTCTTGGCCTTCGACTGTCTGGAAAGTGCTATCAGCATGGTTTCGGTGCGGAGAGTCATCGTTGAGTCACGTACTTTCATCAAACGACCACATTGGCGGAGAGCGTACGTGCTAGTGATGGTGATGCCCGTGCGGATGGCATAGTTCATCGCCTGCTGGGTCACCTGGTAAAATGGTAAGCTGCTTCTCTTCCCGATAACGACTTTCCATATTGGCCTTACCTTGCCGAGTAACACCTCCATTTTTACTTTTGTGAATATAGTCTCACGAGAACCAAGGTGGAAGCGTCCGGGACAGGGCTGTACTGAGGTAGTAGGACAGGCACAACGTCATTCATTAGGCACCAACAGCCCAAGCCGTGAACATGACTCTAGGTGAACGTATAGCGGTGGAGTGCGTCTGAGTGATTCGAGTCTTGAAAATCAAGGAGAACCATGCAGTGAGAGGCAGAAGGAAGTCGTTTGGGTCAAAGATAAACAAGTGATGAAGTTTTTAGTTGGTTGAACTTATTTGTTGTTTGTATGGATGTTGTTTCGTACCAGGTTATACGCAGCCTGTGCTCGTCCGTACGTAGTTACCCGTATTTCTTCTTTTTGCCCCGCGCTAACCCGTCGTGCCTGCCCACACTGCGGACAGCGACAATACCAATACCAATACCCACTTCTGTTGGTACTCACTAGCGCCACCGTCACATTTCATACTTTTCGCCCAATCTCTTACTATTAATCCATCCATCCTCTTTCCCTCAACGACACCCGACATCGCCTTATAACAGGCCTACTCCCTCGCTCCTCTCATCCGGCCCCTTTCCCACCTGTTGTCTCCATTATATTCGATTTTCGACGATTCGAAATCTCACCTAATCCCTCCATCGACGACCACCGCGGAACCCCGCACCGGCATCGCGAATATGGCCGACTCATGGGAACAAGAGGAGGATAAGCTCTCGCAGCAGGCTCAGAACTTGAACATTGGAGGCAACCCTCAGGCCCAGTCGTTCAGGCCCGGCGCATCATCTTTCACTCCAGGCGCTCAATCTTTCACACCTGGCCAGCAATTCCAGCAGTACGGAGGGGGCTACGGCCAGCAACAGTACGGCCAATACTACAACCAGCAGCAATACGGAGGATACCCCCAGTATGGTCAACAACAGCAGTACGGCCAATACCAACAACAGTACGGAAATCAATACCAGCAGCAGCAGGGCTTCGGAAACCAGTACGGCGGACAGTACCAGCAGCAGGGTTTCCAATCCCAACAGCAGCAGCCTCGCCAGGCGCCCGTTCAGATTGCTAAGAGGCCGGCGGCCGGCGAGTCCGCAGACCAAGCAGCTGCACCTGCAGCTGCGCCGGCCGCAGAGAAGAAGGATGCAGCACCTAAGGCACCCAAGGTCTTGAGCATCTCTGGCGACACAGCTGCAGCACCTAAGGCGAAGGTACTCACCATCGGTGCGGAGACCGCAGCGCCTAAGGTGGAGAAGACTGGGGGCACCAAGGTCCTCTCGCTCGGCACACCTGCTGCTGCTCCCTCGGCAGCAAAGGAGAATGCCGACAAATCGGCCCCCGAGGCTGGCAAGAAGGTTACCGCCACCAAGGCCATCGAGAAGACCGGTGAGCCCACAAAGTCATCCACGTCAACCGGTCGCACATCCCCTACCCCGTCCTCCGGGCGCAACTCACCAGCTCGCGCACCCGAGAACCGAGTTGCTACCCGCACCGATGCCGTCGAGAAAGAGCAGGCCGAAGAGGTTGAGGAGGAGTTGCTTCAAGAGATGTATGGAAAGGAGCACGTCAACGTGATTTTCTTGGGCCACGTCGATGCTGGAAAGTCGACTCTGGGCGGGTCCATCCTCTATGCGACTGGTATGGTTGATGAAAGAACAATGGACAAATTGAAGCGAGAGGCCAAGGAGGCTGGTCGTGAAACATGGTATCTCTCATGGGCTTTGGATCTTACCAAGGAGGAGCGTATGCAGGGAAAGACTGTCGAGGTTGGTCGTGGATTCTTCGAGACAGAGAAGCGACGATACTCCATCCTGGATGCCCCTGGTCACAAAACATTCGTCCCCAGCATGATTGGAGGAGCCTCACAAGCAGATCTTGGTATTTTGGTCATTTCTGCCCGTAAGGGAGAATACGAGACTGGATTCGAAAAGGGTGGTCAGACCCGAGAGCATGCCATTCTGGCAAAGACACAGGGTGTTAACAAGCTTTTGATCGCTGTCAACAAGATGGACGACCCAACAGTCGAGTGGTCAGAGGAGCGCTACAAGGAGTGCTTGACTAAGCTCACCACTTTCCTCAAGGGTGTTGGCTTCAACCCCAAGACCGATCTTGCCTTCATGCCCGTCAGCGCGCAGACCCTCACAGGTATCAAGGATCGTGTGCCCAAGGATGTGTGCCCATGGTACGACGGTCCATCGCTATTGGAGTACCTTGACAACATGAAGTCGCTTGAGCGTAAACTCAACGCACCCTTCATGATGCCTATCGCAGCCAAGTACCGTGATCTTGGAACCATGATCGAGGGCAAGATTGAGTCCGGCCTCATCAAGAAGGAGAACAAGTATCTCATGATGCCAAACAGACAGACCATCAGCATCTCCGCACTCTACGGCGAGACAGAGGATGAAATCCCGGCAGCCACCTGCGGTGAGCAAGTGCGCATCCGTCTCCGTGGTGTCGAGGAGGAAGATATCTTGCCCGGATTTGTTTTGTGCTCTCCCAAGCGACCGGTGCACTGTGTGTCAGCCTTCGAAGCACAGATTGTGCTGCTAGACATCAAGTCGATTCTCAGCGCCGGATTCAACTGTGTGCTTCACGTGCACGCCGCACAGGAAGAAGTCACATTCACTTCCCTGCTCCACAAGCTCCAAAAAGGTACCAACAGGAAGAGCAAGAAGCCCCCGGGCTTCGCCAAGAAGGGCGACAGCATCATTGCTCGATTGGACGTCACGGGTGCTGCTGGCAACATCTGCGTGGAACGATTCGAGGACTACCCACAGCTTGGTCGTTTCACATTGCGCGTACGTTTGGATAATCCCTCTGAGTTATTTGCTATACTGACTTTCTATCTCTACAGGACCAAGGACAAACCATTGCCATTGGAAAGATCACCAAGCTCATCACCGACGCTGCTGCCGAGGCTTAAGCAAGTCATTCACCGTATTTCGTATAATGTACGATTTATTATCCATCTACCCTTGGGGCTCTAAGCATAGCATGTGTGTATGTGTGATATTTTGGAGAGTAAGAAGACATGCTCCATTACGAACGGTAGGCATCGACATGACGATGTTACGATAAAAAGGACGTAGGGAGCGAGCAATCGGTCGGTCAATCGATCACGAAAGAGGAATGGGATGTATAGACTTGTTTTGCGGACCCAAAAAGAAGAACAAAAATGCCAATTCGTTGCACTTTGATGAACTTCCGCAGTTGTTCCCGTAGTGATTTGGTCTACATTTGAATCCACAGACAAGATCCCAAGAACAATGAGAAGAGCTTAAGTTACCACGATAGGAAACCCATCCACCAAACCGTTCGTTTGTTAAATCGGTCGGCCAGCCGGTCGGTCGGTCGGTCGGTCCTGAACCAAACGATACGAATACGAGCAATTGCTTTTTGCCTCACGGGTGACATGATTGATGAAGATACCTCGTAATACACAGGAGAGCGACAAGCCTTTTTAGTGCCGTCATCGACAGGAAACCTTAATTCGATTAGAGTTATAACTTTCTCAATGAGGAAATATCTTAAATTTTCCTTGACCTTGGTAGCATCTTAAGCATCGAAAATCAAGACAATTAATGTGCTGCGAGTTTCGAAGGGAGAACATGTTAGTCTCATCTTTCCCGACATGCTTTGTTTCTCATAGATGGGATAGTGTAATGTTATGGTGAGGTGAGCCAGAGCGGAGATTGTGAAGTACATTGCTATCTACATGAAATTCACTCTTCTCCATGAGGAAACCGATCATGCGTAAGTGACAGAAAATCTCTTGTGTACTAACCTGCAATAACTGATTCAAGATCCATACCGACGTTCGCATGAATTAGAGAACAAATGCAATGACGACTGCGGCTTGCCCGTCGATAAAGCCGCTATGCCATCTTATCGATAAGTCCCTACGCCACAACAACATCCAACGTCTCAACTTTCTTTCTCACCAGCCCTCCCACTCACCGAGCTCTCAAAAACACCCACCAGCCTTCACCTTCACCTTCACCTGATCAACCCCCCGCACAGCCGCCCGCTGCGGCCCACCCCAAATCAACGATGCAGGGCTTCAACATGGGGCGGTACTACCCGCCCTCCACCGACACAGCACCCACCTTCAACCAGTCCTCGCACCCCTTAGGCGCCCGCGCACGAAAAATCAGCTCCGGCATTCTCACCGTGCGCTTCGAGCTCCCCTTCGCCGTGTGGTGCGACACGTGCAAACCCGCGGCCATCGTCGGACAGGGCGTGCGGTTCAACGCGGAGAAGAAGAAGGTCGGGAACTACTATTCGACGCCTGTGTGGAGTTTCCGCATGAAGCATACGGCGTGCGGCGGGTGGTGGGAGATCAGGACGGATCCGAAGAATGCGGAGTACGTTGTTCATGCGGGGGCGCGGAGGCGGGAGTACGGGGATGTGGAGAAGGGGGAGGGGGAGATGGCGATGCTGACGGAGGCGGAGAGGGAGAGGAGGAGGGAGGATGCGTTCGCGAATTTGGAGGGGAGGGTGGAGGGGAAGCAGAGTGAGAGGGTGGGGAGGGAGAGGGTCGAGGAGTTGTTGGATGCGAGTAAGGTTTGGGAGGACCCGTGGACCATGAATCAGAAGTTGAGGCGGGAATTTCGGGGGAAGAGGAAGGCTGCTGAGAGGGAGGATGGGATAAAAGAGGGGATTCAAGAGAAGTTCAGCTTGGGGTTGGAAATCGCGGATGAGGTGGAAGGCGACGCGGCCAGGGCTAGGCTTGTGGAGTTTGGAGCGCATGATGGTGGTGATAGCGAAGCGGAAAGGAAACCGGTGTTCGCCATTCAAAGGACCAATGTCAACGGAGCAGCAGATGAAAAGTCTCTCTCCAAGACGAAGAAACTGAAGTCGGAGATCCATGCAGAGAAAACCCGCAACAGCCTTCAGCAATCACTCGTCGGCAACACTCGCGCCAGCATCAACCCTTTCCTCGATAAATCCAAGTCCTCCTCCGCAAAGGTCGACCTCGGGATATTGAAACGCAAGAGGAGGGCATCGAATCCAGACCCCCCATCAACTTACCCCACCACAGACCTCGAAATACTAACATCCTCCAACGACCCCCAGCCTAGCAATCCTCCCCCAGCGGCGAAGAAAGCTTTGTTACTCCCGTCAGCGCTCGTAGCTTATGATTCCGATTGATACCATTTCAACGGAATGTTTCTCTTGTTCCATGTGCCCTTCGAGGCGTAACTCCATAGCATCACATTCACGGCGTTATATACCCCTCCTTCTTAGTAACAGGCACTATCAAATTCATTATTTGTTCAATCATGCCATGAAACCTGAGCGACTTGCTCATTGCACCGCATACGGCTTTCATGTCTAAATTAGCTGAAGATACACATCCCAGGTACAGGTGTAGGATGTTCGTTCATTCGTTCGTTGATTTAGTTGATCTATTGATTCATTCGTTCATACGTGCATTCATGTTAACTTGCTCTTTTATCTACATCACAGGACACATTCAAATGGTAGTGCGTGAAAGAAGTCGGCATGAATAGGTGGATAGAATCAGTCAACTAGCAGGGAGACGAAGTCATATTCGTTGCTTACCCCGAATCATATGTCATTAATTCCATTTTAAAAGTGTCATTCGTGTGTATATGGGATAGAGATGTAAAATGCCTTGCTTAGGTCATAAGAAGATGATATAGACGGCCAGATGGCCATGTATGACGATAGGAATTCTGAGAAATGGCGAAAATGGAGAAGATGATGGAGAAGGACTAGGAGAGGAAGAAGAAGAAGAAGACGAAGAGGTTCATTGTTCCAAGTATCATACAATAAGATAAGGGAGGAATTAAGTAGGTCGTCCGTCCACTGGTATGTCGATTCATTTCGTTTGCCGTTTCCCTCTCTCCGTGCGCGCGTATGTGTGTGTGAATAATAGAATAATAGGCTAATGGAGCGAGTAACATCGACAACAGAGGGTGAGATGAGTAGAGGAGAAGAGCACACGCTCAGAACGCTCCATGGGCCAATCCAAACCAAGGCCCGACCATGTACCAGACCATATCCAACCAAAAACCTCTTTCGGACACCATCCCATCGTAGCAACAGACGGCCACAGCCGTAGAACCTCTATAAAACCTCTCTCTGATCTGGTTCGCAGCGTCGGCCTTGCGTATATATAATAATGGAAAATACGAATCCAAAATCGTGACATGCTTTCACCACATGTCGTCATCCCTACTGCTCTGATCCGATTCGTCATTGTAACCGCCGCCGCCGTAGTACGGGGACTGGGACTTGCCACCGTTCGGATGGCCGAGGTAGCTCTGCCCACTGGCGACGCTATATTGGCCGTTTGATTTACTGCTATATTGCGAGTGGTGTGAATCTCGCGGTTGATTATACTGTTGTTGTGGTTGCTGTTGCTGATAGTCTTGAGAACTTGAGCGCTGGTGTTGCTCTTCATCTGACTGATCTCGATCTGAACCATAACCTTCATATTGTGCATTCGCACCATTGCTTCCCCGTTCGTGTTGATCCTGTTGCTTCGCGCTAATCAGCGCATGTCTATCTGAGTCCGCCGATTCGCTTACCTGCTGATATCGTTGATATTGCGAGAACTCCTCCGGCTGGTCCTTCTTTTGCTGCGTCTGCTGATGATGCTGCATTTGCAATTGCTGTAACTGTTGCGCTTGTTGCTGCGCCTGCTGCTGCTGCTGTTGCTGCTGTTGCTGTTGCTGCTCGGCCTGGCGCTGGGTTTGCTTGGCCTGCTTAGATGTACCAATCTGGATTTGTGGGTGCATCTGTTGGACCTTGGCGAGATAAGAGTACATGAAGTTACTCAGTAGCACTTGGGAGTACAATTCGCGGCGTGGGTTGGCGAGTTTGATGTGTGCCATGCGGTAGATGGCTCGCTCTTCGAGGATCGAGAAACGAGTCCAGTTGTAGTCGATGTCTGGTTTGAGGATTCTAGGCGGAGGCTCGGGGGAGAGGCCTCGCATGGAATTGCCCTTCTTGTGTGACGATTCCTTCTCGCCCTTCTTCTTGCTGCCGCCAAAGATGGATGAGAACAGGCCAGATTCTTTCTCTTTCTTTGCATCTCCAGAAGATTTCCTCGAACTCTCCTTTTTCCGCTCCTCCTCGAGCTTGACACTTTCGCGATCAATGACGATGCTCTCCCGCCCACGAGCCTGGCGCTGTGAGCCCTCAATGGACGTCTGGAGCACATCAAGGCGGGTGTTATCGTGGCTCTTTTCTTGCGTCTTGCTCAACTTATTCTTCACCTTCTTTGCGAGTTCCTTGTCCCGTTCTTCCGACTCTCTCTTGCTCTTCTCCTTCTCCTTCTCCTTATCGTCACTACCCAACAACCAACCCCAACTTGTCTTTCGCGATTTTTCATCGTCATCCTTCTTCTTACTCTTCTTATCCGATTTCTTCTCCTCGGGAGCGCTGGGGATGATGGACAGTTGGTCGACTCGAGTTCCATTGACGGGAAGAGGCGAAGGGTGCGAGACGAGCTCGTCGAAAGTTTGAGCCGGCTTGATGGGAGTTTGCTGTTGGCGAGGGTCTGGCCGATTTGAAGATTGCCGAGGTGGAGGGTGTCGAAGCTGTTGCGGGGCAGAAGGAGGCATTTGCTGCTGCTGTTGGCGAGGTGGAGGCTGTTGATTAATTTGCTGCTGTTGCTGTTGTTGTGCCTGAGGCTGTTGTTGATACTGTGCGTTCGGAGGGG
The DNA here is from genome assembly GCF_010015735.1 of Aaosphaeria arxii CBS 175.79. Taxonomy (NCBI): domain Eukaryota; kingdom Fungi; phylum Ascomycota; class Dothideomycetes; order Pleosporales; genus Aaosphaeria; species Aaosphaeria arxii. Next base: position 79,890 of record NW_022983486.1, read on the forward strand.
GAGGTTGGCGTGAGGAGCCGCGTTCCGGCAATTGCACCTGTTGGTGCATCCATGGGTCTTGCCGTGGTTCGGGCGGAGGTGGGGTTTCAACAATCTGTGGCACTGGGTTGGGGTTGTATCCAGGTAGAGGGGCGGTCGTCCTTCCATTCGACGCAATTCGTGAATGGAAAGCCCTCGGTTGCTGGGGTGTTTTTCGTTCTTCAGCGGGTTCTGGCTGCACGAAATCATCGACAGACCCCGACCTTTGGGCAAGCGGAGGCGAGCGCTTGCGATGTGGCCGTGAGAAGTTCTCAGCAGCGTTGACAGGCTCAGACTGGACTCTAGTAAGCCCACCGTGGGTAAACTCTCCCTGTTGCAGTACCGGTGATGAATTTGGAGAATCGTCTGCGTCGGTCTCGGCCGGCCGTGTAATGACGCGCCTCGAAATGGGCACACGCTCGCCCTTGCGTATACTGCCTCGTCGATAATTCGTTCGAGTCGACCGCTTGAGAGTGCCCATTCCGGCTGGCTTGACGGGGAGGATTGGCATATCCTGGTTCATGGGATCCTCTGCGTCCGCACCGTCGATGCTCATTCGCCGAATCAGAGTCGTCGGGTCTTCCACGATGTGTTCGAGCTCGTGAAGTTGGGGTAGCCCGCCATTTGGCTGCTGGTGACCGGATCGCTTCCTCTCCAACCGCTCAGCGCCATCCTTGTAGCCGCTCCCACTGTCGATCTGCCTCGACAGCATAGATTTCTTTCTTCTTAAGCCTCCCCCCGTCGAGCCCTGGCGACTCATACTATCCGGTGATAAGGAATCTGCATCTCCCGAACGCCTTCGGATCTTGTCCACCTTCTCTTCGATGAAAGTCTTGAATTCCTTGGGCGCGAGCTCCGGATGTAATCGTGCGGGTACCCAAAACAGCTTGGACGGGTCCTGTTCCTCCTCGTCCTCGGAGAAATGTTGCGGCGCGGAGGCGGGCAGATTGAACGATTTGAAGGAGGGTAGATCGGGGTCCGCGGTGTTCACATCCATCGACATACGCCGTATAGCCTGGAGATTGCTCAATTCCTGGGCTAGACCGGCGGGACTGGATTCGTAGTCGATGTCATTCAGCGGGAACTGCTGGACAGCAGTGTCTGAATTCGTGCGAGACAAGGGAGGGGAGCGCGGGCCGCTGCCCATGGAGGTTCTCCGCGAGGCAGCATTGGAGCTGCCGTTGGAGCTCGCCGGTGTTCCAGGCTTGTGTTCGTTGTGGTTGACTTGGGCGCGGAGAGGAGATTTGGGAGGAGCGGAGGGGAAGGGATCGAAGGGCGAGAGCGGCGGCTGCTGTTCGAGAGTGAGATTGTCGCCCAACGGTGAACTGATAAAGCTCAAGGGCCGGGAGTTGCGCTTGGAATAGTGGTCGTCGCCGCCGTACATGTCGCCGATGGCTTCGGTGACATGGTGACTCTCATCGCTTATGGAGAGTTGCGGCGCATGGCCGCGCCGGCTCTGGTATACTCTCTCGAGCTCCCGTGCTCGGTCGGAGGCCTGTGGAGGGAGACGGGGCCTGGTCAGCATTTGCAAGCCTGGTGTGGTATGGTATGGGAGAGGTCAAGAGAGGCGGGAAGGTGTGAGGAGAGGAGAGGAGAGGAGAGAAGAGAAGAGGAGAAGTGTGAAAGTCGAGAAGGAGGAGAAGGAGTAGGACGATGTCCTTGGGGGTGAGGGGAGGGGGGAGGTGTAGGGGTCCTGGTCGTGGAGTGCAGGTGCCGAATGGGGGAGGGACAGAGGTATGATGGTGGTTATGGCGGAGGAAGAGTAGCATGGCCGACAAGATCACTCTGGGTGTTGTCGCATGGCATTTGGGGGGGAGAATTTGGGAGTATGCGGAGGTGGAAAGAAGAAGAGGAAGAAAACAAATAGGACAGGACAGGACAGGACAGGATAGAATAGGATAGTGTGTACGTGGAGATAGAGACGTAGAGGTGGAAGTGGGAGCGGGAGTGGATGCGTGCTCACCTGCATGGTTGCTCGAGGAATGTAGACGGTAGAGAGGCCTGTGGCGAGCAGCCGAGACTGCCACGCTCTTCAAGGACAGCGCCAGGGTCGGCACGCTGCCACCATGGAACGGCAGGATGGGGGGTGCCAGATATGGATGTACGATGGGCAGTGTATAGTGTATAGTGTATCGTGTAGGTGGCAGTGACAACGAGTGCGTGACGAAGAGCGAAAGCGAGAGAGCGAGAGAGCGAGAGTTGGTGTGGGGCGGGCGTCAAGGAGGATGAGCAGGATGAGGAGGAGGAGGAGAGGCGGTGGCCGCGGGGAGATGTGTAGGTGTAGGCGTAGGCGAAGACGAGGATGCAGGCGAAGATGGCGTAAGGATAAGGTTGAGCATGACCCGGCGGGTAGGTGGATGGATTGCTCAGAAGACGACGGCAGGTGAGGAGGAGGTCGTGGGTGTGCGCATGTTCGGGAGAGAAGAAGAGGAGGAGGAGGAGGAGGAGGAGGAGGTGTAGAGGTGTAGATGTGTTGGTGTGTTGGGTATTGGTGGTTGAGGTTGAGGTTAAAGTTGGATGTTGCTGTCTGTGTTGTGTAGTCAGGAAGTACTAAGAGACGTTAAGGCGGGCTAGTATGCATAGTACTGTGTATGGTAAGATATATAAAGTATAAAGTATAAAGTAGAAACGAAACGATACTCTCTACTCTCTCGTAGAGGACAATAAGTATAACTATACGCATGTAATAACAGTTGAGAGTAAATAAGAGTAAGAATAAGAACGAAGCCAAAGTAACATATAGTTCTGTTCCACTCCATCTTCATCTATTAATCAATTTATCCAGCCCCAACACACAATCATTATTGAAGACCGACATGCAAACCAACATCTACCGTATACAATCTACGGAGTATTAACTGCAACAATTGATGATTGACTCTGTCTTCCTCTCTCTGTCACATAATAATACTATATGTATCAACATGTCACACATTGCCCAAACCAGCCTGAAACAAAACCCACTTCCCAGCCAACAACCACTTCCTGAGTCTTCCTTTACAGATCAACAACACCATCTCTTTCTAGAATTCTGCCCCTTTCCGTCTGCTTGATGCATTATTGAGTCTACTGTGTACTTGTATTCTAGGTCTCCTACTCATACTCTGCCCTACGCTATTCTGGTCTACCTATCTCGTCCCATTCTCCGTCCGCCCAGACCCCTTTGCGACTCCACCAACCAATCACCGCCCGATCCTTTAGAGTGTAAACCATCGCACCTCGCCTCTTTCGATGGAAACACTGGAGACGACGACGACGGGAACAGATTCAGGTCAGGTACCGGTGATGCCGTATTGTGTCCTGTCGTGTCCGTGTCTTTTGTGTCTTCGCGCGCCCCTGATCTATTACCCAGTCGGAGCACTGTCCAGACAACCTCCTCTCTCTCCCTCTCCCTCTCCCTCTCCCTCCTCCTGTGTACCAAAAACCTAAGTCATGCAGCTAACAGGACAGCCTAACACTCACGAACCTCAATCCATTCGTTCGCCACCGTCGCTTACCTTCCTTTTTCCTTTCCCCTTTTTCTTACATTCTTCTAAAGCTTTAGAGTGCTTACTGTCGACTCACATTAACTATCTGGTAACGAATCATCCTCCCATTCTTCCTTGTTCCTACTCTTGAGAGACATGGCGATGGAAGAGTCAAGACATTCACGCACGAGAAAATACGAGCAAATCCAAACCCACAAAACAAACAGCAGACGAGTTAGTCCAATCCAAATCGGCCCGTACGAGTAAGTAGACACGGTAGGGTATCAGATATCGGTTAGAACAAGGCACTGTAACTTGTAACTTGTCGTGTGCGCGCGAGCGACTGGGAACCGATGCGTTCTAGCCGCCGAAATCCAAAAGCTTGTACCTCTACCCTAAGCTTCTATGGTCTACCAACACAGTACACAGTACACCATAACTAGCAGATGCTGGACAAACAAACAACATACCAAGTAAACAATGAATTGCTGGACTTTACTATTCCTACCGGTTATGTCGTAATTATTACTCGTCCGTAATCAACTCCAAATTTTCGTCCGAAGGTTGGTCGGGATGATATCATGATCAACCTATTCATTGCCTCATTGCTCTGTTGCTATATACAACTCAGCCCGTAAACAGTAGTACTCTGTATACATTCAACGACGATCACACACCTCTGATACTCTGCTCTGCCTCATCTATCACCAAGGACGAACCTCTAACTATCAAGATGAACATATCAACAACCATGTACACCCATCCATCTAACCTATAGACCTACCCCATAGGCATAGACCACGAAGAAGCAAACCACAGTCAAACCAACCCCGTCACGCACGCCTGTCTGAAAGCCACCGTCACACAAACCCAACCTACCAACTGACTGACCAACAGCAACATCAACTAAGGTACATATCTTGCACGCACGCACGCACGCACGCGCCCGGAACACAAAGCAAGTCATCCGGCGCCTCGGCAGTCAGCATAGCACGCACGCAGCGCAGCGCAACCACGCGAACCGCCGTGTTCGATGCACGCACTGCACGCATGTTCGCACGCTTCTACCCGCGCCGGTCGGCGTCTATTGTATACTGTAGAGTACGCACACTTGCACATTTACCTTGTGGTTTAGACGTTGATAGCGAAATCCACGATAATATGAATATATGCAAATGCAAAGATGGACTGTGACATATGAATTTATTGACGTACATAAGCAACGGTTGGTGATACAAATCAACGAACAGCTTCACGTCTTCAAACCCGAAACATCACTTGAAAAGTCAATGAAGGATTGGGAGGGTAAGTGTGGATATCATTTCATGTCGGACTACTTTTTTCATAAAGTTCTGAACAGATGTCGTTATGTCATGTTATGTCATGCCATTTAGAATGTGTTGAGTTGGGTGAGCGCGTCAACTACAGTGGACTACTCTATAGAATGGTAAATCTACTTCAGGGTGGCTGTATACGTGGACACTGCCTCGTAGTAATGCGCCGACCAGACTGGACTTTTGGTGCATTGGCTACTCCTTCAGCTACTGATGCTATTGCACCTTACACCCATCAGACCGAAGCATTGCGCTTCCAGATGAAAACCACAGATGCAGCTGCGCACGCTATCGCTCCCAGAGCTAGGTAGAGGTTGGAGTTGTCTTCGGGCTCTTCGTCGTGTTTTGGGAATGCCGTCGATGGGTACGTTGCGCATTCCGCAAGCTATTCCAATGTTAGCAAACTTAGATCCCATGCAGAATCTCATGAGAGAATCATCGTCACTTACATGAACAAACAACTCCTGGATGCTGCTCCACCTTGCACTGACATGCAACGGAGCAGCCATATTCAAAGCACTCGTGTATTCATCCGGCTGCTGCTCGCACCTTTGCATCGTCTTGTCCTGGTCCGCCTTGAGTGCCGTGTAAACGGCTGGCAGGTCGTCGAGATGCGGGTGCTTCTTCCGCAGCTCGACGATGTGTGCAAAGCTATCCGGCTCGCTCGAGTCGTACGTGTAGCACAACAAATCGCACGCATCCAACTTTGCCCGGTTCTCCAATATCGCAGGTTCCAACTCTCCCAACTCCTCTAAGATCAAGTAGCATTGCTTTCCTCCACGCAGCTCAACGCTGTTGACTGCCGATCGCGGTTTGATGGTCGGGTGATAGGTATGGCTGAAGGGTCGTTGCAGAAATGCTGACAGCAGTGCGCTCTTTCCGCTGCCACTCGAGCCCAAAACGTAACACAAGAAGACATTCCGTTCTACCCTGCCAGGCTTCTTCCTACGCTTTCTGGCCTTGGTGACTTTCAGTGCCGCTGTCGTCCCTCCCTTCTCTGTACTTTCGAATCCGAGATATGCCAGATATTCGAGTGTCGTCTTGGGCTCCTCAAATGTTGTCATGCTCCATTGGGCTAGCCAACCTTGCAGAGTGATGTGCCCAGCCTCGTTACGGACGGTACAAGACGGGAAGGCAGAATCTATCCATGACGGAGGTATACCCGGAGTAGGTGCAAAAAGAGCCAGGAGCTCCCTGTCATTCAACCCACCATCGTTGTCTCTGTCAAACTTGACAAATAAGTCGACAAAGAAACGGTACCCGGCAGGACTCAACTCAGCCGAGGAATGCTGCGGAACATCGAACTTTGGGTGCAGGAACGTCTCGTTCAGACTCAGACTGTCGGTGTACTGGAATTTTCGCAATATGATCCATATCGTCTCGTGGCGGCCCTTCTCCGCGAATATCTTGTTTAGTAGTAGGAAACCCCTCTCATCCATGCCCCGATCGTCGGCGGCATCGGGCACAAATCTCTGGATAGAACGTTTGATGTTGGGTAAGTCATCTTCAGCCAAAGGCTTCTCGAAGCACTTGATCTGGAAATCATGGATTTCCTGGTCATTCCAATAACCGTCTTTATCCTGGTCGCAGAGATTGAAAACGCGCTGAAGGGCGGAGACGGCGGCCGGCTTCAAAGCAGCTTCCTTCGAATCGTAAAGTGGCGCAATAGGGTGGGTGACGGCCTTTTGGCAGAGGAAGAAGACCTCGTTGATGTTGTGGTGTTCCTTGGCGCTGGTTCGAATGCATGAATCAATCTCTTTGAACTCGTTCATAACAGGCAGCATCTCTTCCGCGACAACATTAGAGGCCGTTCCCTTCGACTGAACATCAGCCTTATTTGCGCATAGCACCACGGGTATGTTCACTCCCAAAGAGCGAAAGTAGGGCATCCAGAACAGTGCGACACGTTCATAGCTGTAGTGGTCCGAATAAACCAGTAGGATAACGTTCGACTTCCGTAGTTCCTTCCGCAAGTTCTGGCGTTCGTGAGGCAGCGCGGAGGTATCGACGACGATTGTTGTAACATTATCGGGGGTTCCGAGGGTTGGAGGGAGTGTTACTTGTGGGAGGACAGATTGGATTTTGCCGGTCACGAAGACATCTTTGACGAGGGAGGTTATGAGGGAGCTTTTGCCGACGCCCTCATCGCCGCATACGCAGATCCGGACTGTAAGACATGTGGGTCAACGATGCGATCATTAAGAAAGAAGCGGAGGTGGATAGTATATGCTGTGAGAGGGTAGTAGAGGAGTGAAGAGCGGTGGCGCACCAGTTGCCATATTGATGCAGCAGCATTGTGTGTTTAATGCATGCTAGGAGAATGGTCAAGAGGTCGTTGAGTTGTTGTATGTGGAGGGTGTTATTAGCACTGGTGGTATCTTTTTATTCATCCATTCATGAGGTCGTTGTGTTTGTTGGATGAATGTCCTCGACTGCCCGCTCGGAAGCTGTGCTGAGTCTTGGCACATATGTAAGGGCCTATGCGTCTCAATTATGTACCCTGTCCCTGTCCCTGGGTCCCCATAACTACACAAACACAATGACATAAGAGCTAGTTACGTGTTTGCTACTGAAGTCGAATCGGAGTGAACGGTGTGATAAAGCAATCGGACATAACACCCCTTGGGCAATTTAATTCCATCTTCAGGATGCCACAAATGTAGAGCTCAGTGGTTATGAGGCACGATTAGTGAACATATACTCATGCAATACTTAGATATAGGTAACTACCTTCCTAAGGATACCTGACTAACATACGCCTCTCTCTTAGAGTCTCTCTTCACTGTATATCTGCGCGCTAATCCTCAAAGTATCTGGCATCTCCGCCCACCGCCGCCGCCGCCGTATCCTCACCTTTGCCCAGGAAACCCAATATTTCCCCACATAGGGACGGAATTATTAGATAGAATAATTATGGAACCAGCTGCTTCATGTCCCCTTCCTTCTTCCAACTTGTTTCAGCATTCCATTCACACGTTCTTCTCTAACTGATTCAACCGTGACGGGACGGTAGAGGGCAGGCGCAAGACAAGCGCGCGCGTGCAACCCCAATTACAGGTACCCGATCCCAGGTAGAACCCCAGTTCGGGTCAGGTCAGGCCAGGCGTTCGATCGTTCCTTCCCCAATTTCTCCAGGTTCCGCCGGCTGAGATTCGGTATCGTTCCTCCGCCTTCCGGCCTCTTCTCCTCCTCCTCTTCCTCCTCACTCGACCACAACACACAACACACCGACACATATTACACTACACTTCCCTGTACGACATATCTCTCGCCCTGCCTGAACCCATCGGTATCAAACATTGCTCCATTTCTCTCTGTCTCGTGAGGGGACAACCATCATACTTCTTCACAGCTATTCTACGGGATCCCCCCTCTATGCTTTGAAGATCAGACAGACGCTCGGCCTTGCGATCTGGGCCAAGCACCAATCCACCAGCCATCAACCCCATCTACCACTGGAGAGTTGAGCCGAATTTGGTTCAATTCGATCGATTGATTGATTGGTAGCATATTGCACAACTTCAGCCATGTTGTGAGTGACCACCTTCCACCCACGCCCAATCACACTCCCCTGATAACTACTTTATCGCGCGTGCATCCCCGAGCTCGACTGATATGAATGCCTGTCTGGCTCCACAGTGTTCTCCCACCACCACCCAGATATCCTGTCGGTGGCTACCCCGGCGCACCGGGTGCCGGGCCTCTTATCGAGACCAACAACACCCTCACACACCCCACTGGTCCCGAGCACCAGTTAGTCGTTGGAGAAGGTATGTCTTCTCGTTTTCCTCGAGCCTTTTGAGAAATATTCCCCTCACACCGGACCATGACAGGTACATATGTGTTGCGCGATGACCTCCACCTAGCTACGCCGCCTCCCCACCCCTCAGAGGCTCCCGTTCACAATCCAAACCCCCTCGCGACGACAATTTCTCCTCCTACCGCCGGAACGAAGCTCTCCCTCATTCTCCTTGCGCCACGGCGCCAGTCCAGTTCGCGCCTATACCGATTCGAAACGGCTACAAGCACACGGTCACAAGTTCCTCCAAGCATACAAGAGTCACCTCACGAGGCAAACAGTGATGCTGGTTCCCACAGTGTCAATGGAACGGCATTCCCACCCTACGAGAGTTCGATTGCGCCTGCGTTCGGAGCCTCCAATCCTCACCTGGCAGTCATAAATGGAAAAGACGCAAAGGACCCGCTCAAACGAAGGAAACCAAAGAGCAACATTGTCAAAAGTAACTCGTCCTTCGTGTCTCGAGTCATTCCGCATGAAGCGTTATCGAAGAGGTTACAAGAACACAACCCCAACGGCGTATATGCTTTCGCCAACGTCAACCGCGCACTCCAATGGCTGGATCTCAATTCGCCTATCAAGGTAGCTTTTTCTGCTGGGGAGTTCGAGACATTCAAACTGACCCACACCTAGGAAGAACATATGACCAAGATTCTATTCACCAAAGCTCATGCACTATGTCACGACATAAACCCAATCACAAAGGGTCCAAACCACCTGGATATGATTATGGGCTTTTCGACTGGTGACATCATCTGGTACGAACCCATGTCGCAGAAATACGCACGAATCAACAAGAATGTACGTAGTTGAAGAACCACCCAGGACTAGTAATTTCGCAGGCACGGTAGCTGACTGTTCGATAGGGAGCGATCAACAATGCTGTCGCATCGGCTGTGACCGACATTCGGTGGATTCCAAACAGTGAAAACCTTTTCCTAGCAGCGCACATGGACGGCAGCCTGATAGTCTATGACAAGGAGAAGGAAGATGCACCTTTTGTGCCGGAGGAGCAGGCGCCAGCCGGGGAGTCGGCCAAGGGCAAGGAGGCCATGAGGTCGTCGTTGATTATCAAGAAGTCGGTGAACTCGGTTAACCAAAAGACGAACCCTGTGGCATACTGGCAAACGAGCAACTCGAAGATCAACGCGTTCGCCTTCTCGCCTGACAACCGGCACATTGCAGTGGTGTCAGAGGACGGGTCGCTCCGCATCATCGACTTCCTCAAAGAACAGTGGGTTTCCAATTGAGCCTCAATTGCTGAGGGAATGCTAGAGTGCATTCGGCTGACATCGGACAGATTGCTTCACATTTTCACAAGCTACTACGGAGGCCTGCTTAGCGTGTGCTGGTCGCCTGACGGTCGATACATTGTTACAGGTGGACAAGATGATTTGCTATCCATCTGGTCCATGGAAGAGAGCCAGCTGGTTGCGCGATGCCAGGGCCACAATTCATGGGTTACGGCAGTAGCCTTTGATCCTTGGCGGTGTGATGAACGCAACTATCGGATTGGTAGTGTAGGGGAAGATTGTCGGCTTTTACTGTGGGACTTCAGCGTGGGAATGCTGCATAGGCCTCGGGCGGTGAGTTCTAGATTTTTTTCTGTCTTTTTTCCCTCAACTTCTCTGCGCACATTTCTTATCTTTAGTGGGACATTTGGCTAGAGAGGAGGTGAGTTGCGATATGTTGAGCTATGCTGACTAGCGTGTTTTTGACATGGCAGGCATCGGTTCGACAGCGCGGTAGCATTGCGTCGACGACCCTGAAGATGCAGCGTAGCCGCACGGATGGATCCACCACGCGGTTCCGATCCAACTCTAATCTCACATCGGCAACGACGGTGGAAAACGACGAAGATGAGCAGGTTATACACGCTGTAGAGCCGCGGGCGCGGACGGCCATGTTACCGCCCGTTATGGTGAGTTCTATCGCTATGCGGCAATGTTCGGAGTGTTGGGTGTGCTAACAAATGCATCAGGCGAAGAAGGTAGACGAGCATCCACTGTGTTGGCTAGGATTCGAGGAGGACTGCATTATGACATCTTGCAACAATGGTGAGTTGAGAGAGCATTTCCTTGCACAAGATCAGAAACGTGGTCGTTGGAGGAGTTTTACTAGCTGCGACATGCATATCTGTTTTCGGTCGCCTTTATCTTCCCATCACTGTCCTAGCCTGCCTATCCTGGTGGAAGGTTGAACCTCAAAGGTTGTGGGCTTTTGGCTGCAGCACACGCAGTGCACGCAGGAAAAAACCCGCTTGGTTGCTGGCCTTTTAGTGTGTGATTGCACGACGCCTATCCCGTCCGTGGATGGGTGGGCGTGCGACATGCGTGCGTTCGTGCGTGTGTGCTTGCTGCAAGACACACACAAAGCCTTGGACCAGGGCCGGGATAAGGGATAAGGGACGTGGACGGGTACGGGACCCACTGAGGCGGGCGGCCAAAGCTCCTGTTGAGATGCACAAGAGCCTCAAACCATCCGACCTCCGACCCATGGATCATGCATGGGAGCTATGACGAAGACCATTTTCGATGACGAAGATGATGTTGGCCGATAAGGGCATGACGCTTTTTAGATCTTTCCTGGACGTTTCAGTTCGTGGCGCATTTAGCTAACTGTTTATCTTCATGCAGGGCACATCCGCACATGGGACCGACCGAAAGAAGGCGCTGGTGGTGAAGCCAATGGCATCAACAACAGCAGCAGCAATGGAATCGGAGGAACTGCACTGGCTTCGACAGTGTCGATGGGTGGTACCGGTAGTCTCCCACCCGGCAGCAGCGGCGGTCAACAAGAAAAGCTGAGGCAGATACGATCGGCGGGCGACGTCCTCAACTAGAGCTTTTGCGGTTGTTGTTTGTTATTCTCGTGACCGTGCTGAAGAGCCATTCACCACTTCGAGAATGTAGGAGAAAGGCTGGGTGGATAAAAAAGACGAATGATGAGAGAAAGGCATTGGTATTATTATCAATACTCTGTTAATAGGTGAATACGTCAAAACGCAAATCGAGTTTCAAATCGAGTTTCCAACCTCTTTCAAGTGCCAAAGCATTCTCGAATCCAATCGTCTTCTTGCATACGATACAGTGTTGGTGTTGTTGATTGTTGGTGTCGTACCTATTCAGGGAGGGGAGGAATTATCGGAATGATTTATTATTAGATCTGCCCTACTCCGATAAACACCGCTTCCCCCTTGGAACTCGATGTTATGATACACGAAAACAATGACGGGATCCGAAGTGAAAAATTGGAATCGATATCGTCATCATTATCCTATCAATTATCGCTGCAGTCGCCAGGTAGAGATAGATTCATGACCTGGCCCTATCGGTGACTTACATTACGATACAGCAGGAATGAATACATGAACACTCTCTGTTCCTTTGCAATTAATTTCTGTACTGTTTTATGAATGAATGAATTAAGGACTGTACATCAGATCATCTGCTCTCGCAGTAGGTGTTCGCAGGCGTTCACGGTGCACCCAAGAGTACCTTAATCGATAAGGGGAATGGAGGGGCGCAGCGGTTGGTGGCTGAAAAGAGTACTCGTAGGCACCTTTTTCCCTCACGAGTACGACGTTTATCAACTGCAACCTATTCGCAAGGCTTGCAATTTCTATAAAGCGTATTCCGTAGATACTTCTCAAAAGATCCATGTAGAGTTGGAAACAGAGTATGAAGATGATGCCTGCATGGAACAAGCAGTATCATGGTACCCTCGATAACCCAACTAGTACATGGTGATGGTTTATCGATCTATCTAGGTACTCGTAGCTTTTCAACTCCCTGATACTCACTAACCTCTCTGCATATACAATCAATCGCCATATTCCGTAGAAGCACATCTTCCTCCTACCGTGTAAAAACATCTTACCCGAAACGTTCGGCACAACAATATCACATCCACACACACTCCTACTGTTACGCGTGCGGTGCGGTGGGTCCTGCAATTCTGCCCTAGGCCTCTCGGCCCGAGATATATTTTTTCTTCCATTTCCCTTAGTGCAGGGATTGGGTTAGGTTAGATCAACAGTAGGCGTTTATCTTTTTTTCTCGAAGGGAAGATCATGGAAAAACTTTTTGGAAGGGAAATTTGGATTTGCATGACGGCCGGGCAATGGAAGGCAAAGGGCAAAGGTAAAAGGGTAGGGGTAGGGATGAGAGGAGTTGCGCGTGGCGTGCGTGGCTGGCAGAGCGAACGTAGTGGTGGTGGCGAGCGTGGGAGGGAAAAAACGTGGGCGTGGGAGAGGCGTGGGAGGTCCGGTTGGTGGTCGTGCCTGGGTTTGGGATTCCCGTTGTTCGCGATACGGTACGGGTACATTAGGTACGTACCACTAAGTGCAGAGCGCCTGGAGTTCGTGTGTTTCGAGACGAGGGATTTGGGATGGTATGGATGGTGTGACTCTTGAGTTGACGTAGATGTGTTATGTGTACATACATATATGCACATGTGAAGGTATGAATGTACGTATGTATGCATATGTTCCACAGCATGAAGACTACAGGAACAGTACATGTGAATATGACGATCAGGCGAGATGTTCTTGTGACACAGCCTGTCCGCCAGCGAGACAATACATCCATACATACAGACATTAGACATGCATCTGAGACATGGCGGACGTCAAACACATGTAGATAGTACCGGATTAGTGCGAATCTGATCTGGCGTTATCTATCTGTTTCAGTTTTAATATTGTTGGGATGATTATGGAACATGTTTGTGCTGCGTGCAAGAGAGAGTGTGAGCGATATGATATGGGTGAGATGGCGGGTATCTATTGGTATGAATGCGAATGTGAAAGTGGATCTAGATGTGTTGATACACAGTTGAGGTGTGTGTCTGGGCGGGAGTGGATGGATGATTGTGGAATCCAGGGTCTATTCTAAACCTGCATCATGTACCAAATGTAGGTAAGTGCAAGCGCAGTACAGTGCTGTGTATCTACACCGGTAAGAACTACCTCGTAGGAGGGATGTAAGAGTGGTACTCGTAACTACAAGTAGGCTGAGTGCTGAGTGGGATAGGATTGGGCTGGGCCTAGGCTGAGCTGAGCTGAGGAGACGTGGGACGGGATTGATGGCTGATGATTGATGATTTGAGTATTCCGTACCTAGTGAGAACGATAGAATGTAAGGAAATCATAGGTGAGTTGGATAGGTGGAGTGGGTACAGTTACTAGAGTAGGTGAATGGTTCCGTCGGACCATGGCGAGATACGAGAGACAATTGACAAGGGGCAGGGAGAGACATGGGATGAATTCCGTAATTATTGGTTTCTTTGAAGATGAGGCAGAGCAGAGACAGACAGACAGCCATACACAATAACAGGATGCAAGCATGCATGGATATTAAACGGACCGTGGACGTATGGAGACAGCTACGACAATTAGATCAGGCGATGGGAATAAGCAAAAAGGCAGGACAGGACAGGCAGGACAGGGCTGGGCCGTTCGCGGGAAGAATTTATTATGGATCGGCAGTTTCGGTACACTTCCTTTGTGCGTGGGAGTAGTTACAGGTATGTGCAAGTATTTACTTTTTACCAGTTATTATGTAAAACCACGAGTGGATACAGAGTAGCATGCAACAAGTCACAAACTAGTATTCTGTATTGGATACTTGAAGACTCATAACAGTGATAGAACTGGATTTTGAGTTTGGCCATGCCACTTGCGTATTCCCGAAACGGTATCCCAAATCTGCGCTGGGCTGCAATCACTACCTTGGTAATTATGCCTTGTGACGATGCATTCCAACAACGGGAAAAGCAAGAGGGAAAACGAAAATGGAAAGACGGGTATGGAAAAAGGAGGGCGGGAATAGGATCGCGGAAAAGTGTTTTGAAGATCCTGTCCTGTATCACGTATCACAAGATGCAACAAGTGGAAAGTAGTCGTTCGGTAGTAGATACAAGTAGCGATTGGCGTTTCTTCCCTCGGCTGTAGGGAGAACATTGCGTACACCACCAATGGCCATGATCATTATCGAAACGACGACGATCGTTGACGACAACTGCTGCAAAGCCATCGGCATCGGAGGTTGGTTGATTTTCGTGCTGTTCCCTGTTTTTTTTTTTTACTTGTGATTGTGGCTGCAATCATGAGCTTGTCTTGACTTGACTTGCTGTGAGAGACCTGTTTCCACCGATGTCGTTCCTTTTCTCGCCGGCCGGTGGTAAAAGAGAACAGGGCAACAGGGCAGTAACAGGACCCACAGTAACGAAGAACTAACCAGGTCGCTATCTATGGGCTTCCCGCCGGGTGGATCACATTCGCAAGTTGGACAGAGACGAGACAGGAAAAGACAAGACAGGGCAGGGATTGGCTTGAAGAAAGGAAATAAAGAAGAGGAAGAGAAGACAGTCCAGAAGGTTTCCCTTTGCTATTTAGAGACATGCAATTCATTCTATAGACTGCAAGTAAGGCAGAACAGGGCAAAGCATAAGATCCCGAAGGATCTATGATGAATGATGAGCGTGAAGCTTGTTATGGCGATGGTGACGGTGACGATAGTGGACCATGATGATTTGACGATAGAGGATCCGATCTTTATCCATGGAAGAGAAAAAAAGGAAAAGGAAACGAGAACGACTCAAAACGAGTGGCCGATGGATGGCCGTCCTGGCCTGTCTGCCCGCCTTTCCCGCCGAGTTTCTCGAATCCCCTCGAATCCCTGCCTTTGCCATGATACACAAGAGAGATATGCTAACCTGATCCATGATGGCTTCAAAGGGCGATGATTGCGATGATTGCGATGATTGTGAGTTTATGATTAAGATCGGGTTTTAGAGTTGGTTACCTCTAGTTATTACAGTGGACTACTGTGTACATGCAGTACTGGACTACTGTCTAATGGTTGTGGTCAATGTCAAGCACGCCATCCCCCTGTGAATCTTCCATGTCCATACACACACTCCTTGATCCTTGTCCCTGTCCATGTCTCTGCCCATGTTCGGAGCTCATGCGAGGTTTTTTTAACATTGCCTTTCCGGGTAGTGAGCGATAGATACTCGTAAAACAGTTGTATCACTGCTAACGTAGTGGGTTCACGGTGTTTTACCTTTAGTTATGCTCTCTCATTAGGCACTGTACCAGTATACTATCGTGTATCTCTCTTGTAACAGAAAGTATATGATATCAACCCAACCCGGCCCATTCTCTTCCCTTTTCCCCCTCTTCTTCTTTTCTTTTTCTTTCTCCTCTAAACCAACCATCCCAGGTACTGTGTACATACATACATACATACATACCTACATACCTAGGTATCTACACATTATACCATCGCCTGATCTGACCTGACCTGGCCTGGAACCTTTCACTCTACCCTGCCCTGCCTTCTATCAGCACTACAATACTCCGTCCACTACCTTTACTCTCTCTCTCGCTCCCTCTTCTGCCGAACACGAATCCATCCTGACTCTTGGCCCCGTCCTTCTAAACATTCTTCCATCCTTCCACGCCATCCACGCCAACCAAAGCCAATCAAGCCCATTCACGCCATCACCAACCTTAACCTTCCTTCTCCCGCGCCATAACCCTTCTATCTATCTATATCTCCCGTATCGAATCCCGCCGTATCGTATCTTTGTCGAATCGTATCCTCGCAATCCCATACCCGACCAGAAGAAAAGAAAGAAAAAGAAAAAGAAAAAGGAACAAACACTACTGCAGTTGCACAAGCCATAAAACCATCGCTCGCCCTGCATTAACCTCTACTCCTCGCTACCAGTTCCAGTAACTATCTATTACTGTCTGCTTTTGCTGCTTTTGGGGAATCTGCCGCATTCGACCATCCAGCCGCGCAGCCGCATCTCACCATCCATCCGTCATCCGCCATCCATCCCATCCCATCATCTGTCATTCATCCTCCATCGTCTAACCTCCTCCACCCCCTCCCACGTCCGTTGCTGCGCCATCGTCATCTCTACCACCCGCGTTCGACTAATCACGACTACTTGCGAATACCACCACCGCTACCACCATTACTGGGAATTAACTAATCCCTTCCATTCATCTTCCTCCCTACTCGTACTTTCTAACAGTATATTATCCTGCCTTCCCCCGGACCCTGCCTCCCCAGAGTGATGCCATTCTTTTGGCCCTCCTACTTATAGATAGTATCTTCTTTCTATACAGCCTCGCCCACCTATTCCTACCGCAATCATGCCTCACGCCAGAGTCCCCGTCTTTGGCGGCAGCTCAAAACCTACCCTGGAAATAAAGTATGTTCCCTCTCTTCTCTCTTCACCCACCTACACTGTATTGCTCACCACAGTGCTCCCTCTTCTCTTTCCTCATTACTGCATTCATTTATTCGTCCAATCAACAACTATACGCGCATGCGCAAAGGCTAACATTTCTACTACCAGACCCAACTCGCCTTTCGTCGTCTTCTATGGAGAGCCCTCTGAGTCCCAGCCCACCGATCTGGCTGGCAAGCTGGTCCTCAGCAATCCAGAGTCAATGTCTGTCAAAGGCATCAAGATGACCCTCATTGGCATGAGGAGAATTGCGTACGTCCAGTCACTTGCCTTTTTTCTTTTCTTTTCCCTCTTTTCCGTCCTCCTTCCTCCGTGCTCGTAACGGTAACACCACCTCCCGCACTTCCTTCCGAATTCGGTCACACACACCTAACACCCCCTCCCCCCAAAAGCGAGATGCAAAGAAGAGAGTCTGTGCTAACCCTACGCTTTTGCTTTTCCGTGTAACAGTTGGCATACTTCCAATACCGTCACCCCTCAGCCTATCATGAACAAGTGCGAATTCATGCGCGAGACCTTGAACCTCTTCCCCGCCGACGGCAACAAGAACAAACCTCACAAAATCAACGCTGGCTATCATGAGTGGGACTTCAAATTCACCCTCCCCGGTAACACGGACGAGAGTGTCGAAGGCATCAGCACCAATTGGATTGTCTACAACCTCAGCGCCACCGTCGACCGAGGCTACATGAGCAAGCAATTGACTGCGAACCAACACATTCGCATTATCAGGACCCTCGGTCGCGATCTCCTCGAGACGGTGCCAATGGAACAGGTATGACGCAATCACCTCTTTTCATTTTCTTATCTTTGGGATCCACACGCTAACAAGGGTTGTTTCCTGCAGATCAACGAAGATATCTGGGCATCGAAGCTGGCCTACAAGATCACCATCCCCCAAAAGAACTACATCGTCGGCACCGCCGTAAGGGCCGATTTCATCCTCGTGCCCCTGCGCAAGGGCGTCGCCATTGCCACAATAAAGATGGAACTACTCGAGACGCGCCAGATGTTCATCAACTACGCCGGTCGCAGAGTCAGCCATACCCAGGAAGTCGTCATCTGCCAGAAGGAGGGCAACATGCCAGAAAACTCCGCACGCCTCGTCCCCGAGGGTGTCGAGAACGTTGATGAGCTCTTCGATGAGTCGCATCGCTTCTCCATGTCCCTCGATCTTCCCAAGTCGCTCAAGAACTGCAGGCAGTCGGTCGACACCGAGTGGTTACGCGTGACTCACAAGGTGCGCCTGTATGTCAACCTGCACAATCCCGAGGGCCATACCAGCCAGCTTCTCGTGAAGAACCACATCCACCTGTTCATTTCGCCCAATCTCCCTCCGAACGAAGACCAGAGCGTGGTCGTAGATCACAATGTGATCAACTCTGTAGCCATGCAGGACGAGGCCAATCGCAATGCCCCTCCTACGTATGGCCTACACCAGATGGACGAGCTCTACCACGATATCGACCCCAGTGGTTTCATGACCCCCGGCGGTCTGCGCAGTCTGGGCACTAGCGGAGCCAACACACCATTCTACGCACAGAGTCGAACAGGTTCGGCCGAGGATCTTGCTTCGCTTGACGCAGTTGCCAATCAGAATGGCGGCGGGGCGTCTGCGACTGCCTTGCAGCACCGACTCCAAAACCTCAGTCTGAACCAGCACAGCTATTCGTCTGGTCGCTATGCCCCTGGCCGACAACATTCGTCCGGTGGAAGCACACCGCACAATGGCGCAGTCCAGGCCGAATCATCAGGCAGTTATTTTGGGAATGTCACGAGCGGTGCCGACTACGAGTACGACATGGATGCTCTCACCAGAACCCCCTCGTACAACACTGCTGTGCGTACGCCGGCTGCTGAGACTCCCATCTCCGAGGTGTTGCCAACCTACGATTTTGCTACTTCCAGGCCCTCCAGCCCATCGGGACAGAGATCAGGACGCGGATCAGGCCAGGCGAGCCCCGCCCGAGGTGGACTGGACCCTCTGCAGGAGGAGACGCAGCGGAATACAGAAATGAACTCGCGCCGAGCGAGTCCTCGATTGAGCCCGAGGACCAGCGACGAGGAAGGAAGGTAAAACCTCCCAATTATCACTGTCGGCCTCCTACCGGCTTCCATTTTCCTTCCCACTTTTTCCCCCCGTATCCATCTCCACTCTCATCAACATGAACCCGTACTTAATGTTCGATTCTACCCAATAGTCTACACCTGACTACCACCTCCTCGTCCTCGTCCTCGTCCTCGTCCTCGTCGAATGCATCGTCGAGTACGACGACCGCGCCGCCAGGCTCCAATCACAATGGCGAGAGTCACAAACCGACACATCCCGAGCATTTCACGTTCGCATCGGTCGCCGAGTTTCACGCTTCGGAGGGAGATGAACATCATCATGGCCATGCCAATCCTTTCATCCGCATACTGAGGACGATCCATTGAGGCTCTTTCCTAAACACAAAATCTTTTTATCGCATGGCATTGCATTTGCATAGGACGGAGTTGGACTCATTTTCTTTTCCTTTTCTTATCGACGGACGAGACTTTTAGATGCACGAATAATCTCTTTACGCAAAGCAAAAATCTCACTCAACATATCAGAGTGGTAATGGGCGGTGGTCTCGTTGAGCCGCACGACCCACCCATTTCATTTTTATATTTCTACCAATCATCTATGCCCTCTTTCGTAGAGGCAAGATTGCCATATATGGTCTATTTGGTTGTTATTGGTGGCATAATCATGTCGCAATACTTAGGTACATTGTTTGCACTCAGGATACCCAACGATTGCTTTTTTCCACAATAACTACACATTTCTTCCCTTCATTTATCACATGGGATACAAATTAGACGGTTTCCACTCATCAATAATGTACAGTCATATCTCCACTGGGAGTTAAAAAAATAGTTCCTATGTTTATCTTGCCATATGTCACCATTTACAGGAAAGGATATAATAAACAAACAAACAAACATCTCACCCAAAACAACGGGAAACCTAGTTGGCTCAATTCTGTCTCGTGATAGTTCGTTCATTCGGCGCATTGACTATGGAATCACATGTCGAATCTATGTATCTACACCTTTAAGCTACTCGTACGAGCGAGTTAAGCTTTCTATCACATGCGGCGGCACTACATCTATTCATGGAGGTACTTGCGAATCTATGTCTATGTGCATGTGCAGTACATGGGAATCATATGCTGCTCCTTCCAGGTCTAGAATCGGGATCGAGATTCCCGTTCATGCATGTATACAAGTGCCCGCTAGCGCTGTGACGTATCGTCTGTGGAATTTATTGTTTCTCCCCTGCCTTCCTCCTCCGTAGACGTCAGTCGTCTGTCTGTTCCTCGGGATGATCGATCGGAATGGCCTCTACGAGAATTTGCTTTGTCTTGCTTGCTCCGCGGCGCTTCTTCTTTCTCTTTTGCTCCTAGAACAGGTGGCGACTGTAACTGGCATGGGTGGTAATGGCCCGTGGCGCAGGTATTGTTTGTAATGTATGTATGCAGATTGACAGTGGTGCCTCTCCGTTTATACCTGGCGTGATATCAGGCGCTGGGTGTACCGTCCGCGTACATTGTGTGCATGATTCGATTCAATGCATCATGGCGGTTTCCACTTCCTTTGGAGATTCCTTCATCCGCTCGACCACTCGCTCAGTCGAATAGAAATCCGGCGGCGAGGTCGACGTTGCCGTCCGTGGCGTCCAGGGCTGCGATCGCGGACCGTCTGTCGAAGCCTAGGCTTACGAGGGAGGCGACTGTTTCTTCGGGCCATTTCGTGTCGCGGTCGGTCGTCGTAGTCGTGCTTGATGTGTCTGTCTGTCCGTTGCCTCCCTGTGTCTGTGTTATGTTCCGCTGCTGCTCTTGTTGCTTCGGCAGGACCATCTGTCTGATCTGTTCGGCCGTGTATCCCCCAAATCCTCCACCAGCACCACTTTTCGATTGCTGAGCAGCAACAGGAGGGAGACGATTTCTCAGCACCCTCCCCAGAACGCTCACCCACCCAGCCGCTACGACATCGACGTCTGGCACAATATCCAGCACATGGCACATATCCTCGTCCGTACCCATCCCGGTATTAAACCACTCCCAGCCCATGACCCCACCAAACCTATCCTCCTCCCCATCCCTATACCTCGCCCTCAGCGCCCGACACACCTCCGCCAACTTCTCCACCCCAACATGGCCCGCCCCGTTGGCAGGATTCGTCACCACGCCCAGCACCACGCGCTGCGGATCCCACCCGCCACTCGACACAATCGCCTCGTACCACTGCGTCGATCCAGCGTCCCCCCACCCGCAGTAGAACTGCGCATTATACCACGCGACCTCCTTCCCCCACGCACTCGCCTCCAGCTCCGCATACGAAAACCCAGACAAGTGCGGCAGACTCGGGTGCAGAGGGTTCGGGCCCGGCGGCGACGATGCGAGCGTGGGTCGCGGGGCAGCGGGCTGCACGCGCGGGTCGGGGATCAGGGCGGTGGCCACGGGCGCCATGGTGATGATGAAGGAGGGGCCGAAGTCGGTGCGTAGCCGCGAGATCAGGCGCGTTATGGTTGATAGCGAGGTCTCTTCTTCGACGTCAAGGTCGAGGCCGTCGAGCTTGTGGGCAAGGATCATGGCGTGGAGGGGTGCGTAGTAGGCTTCGAATTGGGAGGTCGGGCCTGAGAGACGCTCGTAGGACCCCTTCGCGGCGCCGCCGAGCATGCCGAGGACTTTGACGCCGGCGCCTTGGAGCCATTGGGTTTCGGTCCAGAGGGTTGAGAAGCGTGGATCTGAGGGCGGGTGGTCGTTGAGGGTGAGGGCCGAGGGGTCAGAGTTGAGGTGGATGGCGGCGATGATGAGGTGCGTGAGGCCGGAGTTGGAGGTCAGGAGCGGGAGGAGGGAGTGGTATTCGCCGGTCGGGGAGTGGAATGTTTGCGCGTAGATGATGAGGCGGGGACCTTGGTCGTGGGGGAGGTAGGACGTGGGTGTGGGTGGCATTGTTGTTGTGTGTATGGAGGAGGAAGAATGGGAGGTAGTTATGTGGTAGTTATGTTGAGCGGGAATGGAATGAAGCTCCAGGTACTTCCAAGTGCTAGGCCGGGACGTGCTACGCTATGTACCTGGCCCTTTGCCCCTCGTAGGGCTGAACCACCGCGGAGGCGGGGCTCCCGCGTGTTTTGTCCCATTCGACGGGTTATCAATTACCATCAATTCATCAGTATCAGGTGTAGGTATCATTGATTAATTACTATCACAAACGAAAATGCAAAAGCAAGTTGAGTTGGAAGTTCAATTCATCTCTCCCTCGTCCTGATGATTCCCTCCCATGTATGCATGCAATGAAATCTCGATACTGCCGTGAAACGCCATGCAAAAAAATCGACCAATAATGACCGGTCATCCCTTTAATCCACCACCACGTTAATAGTGTTATATACACACCCTCATTACAGACGAAAGAAAAAAGGCCTTGTCAGGCTCAAATCAGACAAAGTAATGGGAATCACAATTAACCACGCCTTCCCACCTCCTTTTCCTCTGCCTCCCATATGCATCCTGTTTTCCCAAATTCCATTACCGTCGTAGCGTGACATCCTCCAGGGACCATCATGCGCTCATCTAATGAAAGCCGTTGTTGAAGAAACCGTTCTGGCCCGTGAAGTAAGGGTGCTGAACGGCCTGCTTTGCGGAGATACGTCCCGCAGGGTCGTACACGAGCATGGCATCGAGAAGATCGAGACCAGCGTCGTCCAGGTTGGTCACGATCGCTGCAATATCCGTTCGCTGCCACTTGGGGAAAGAGGGCTTGAAGTCGGGGAACGACGTCACACCAGGCCAGTCCTGTTCGGTAGGTGTACCGAGAATTCTAGAGGTCCATTAGTCTAGAATATCACGCAAATTGAATCGTTCGACTTACCGGAAGATCTTGAAGATCTCGTCAATCTCCGAGTCACCAGGGAACAATGGCTTGCGGGTGCACATCTCGGCGAAGATGCAGCCGACAGACCACATGTCGACACCTGTGGAGTACTGGCGGCCTCCGAGAAGAATCTCAGGGGCACGATACCAGAGCGTGACGACCTGCAAACAATCAGAATTACCGCTCAACTATGGCTAACAGTAGCTGTTCATTGGAACCGACCTCGTGAGTGTATGTTCGCAGCGGCACACCGAATGCACGCGCCAAACCGAAATCTGCGAGCTTCAGATTGCCCTCCATGTCGATCAGCAAGTTCTGGGGCTTGAGATCGCGATGCAATATCCGGTGAGCATGGCAGTATCGCACGCCCTGGCACAGCTGGGTCATGAACTTCTTCACAATCTCAGGACCAAGGCCCAGAGTCGATAGTCTAGGCCCCGAGCCTTCTGGCAAAGGCTTGCCGCGACCACCCTGGCTGACAGGTAATGCCTCCATGTACTTCTTGAGATCAAGGTCGAGGAACTCCATGACGAGGTAGAGCTTGTGGCCGTCGGCGTGGACAATGTTCAGGAGGCGGACAACGGTGGGGTCATTCATCTCTTTGAGAAGCGAGATCTCACGAATGGCGGTAGAAGGAACACCTTCGTCTTCGGCTTCGAGACGGATCTTCTTGAGGGCGACGATACGCTGGTCCTTTGTTGTGAGGTCGCGGGCCTTGTACACAACACCGTACGTACCTAGGAGAAGGCATGTTAGTAAACGTTTAGAGTAAGGCATCAACAATGACACTGGCAATATCCAGGCTCAGTAACGTTTCCACTTACCCTCTCCGATCTTCTCCATCTTTTGGTAGTTCTCCATCGTTAAGAAAGGGCGGTCAGAGCCTCCTCAGGAGCGAGCAGCCAGGGAGTTATGTACACGGTCTGAAAAGAAGCGAATGGTTGCGGAAAAAGTGATGCCTGAAGTATGTTCACTCGCAGCTGAAGGTATAGAGCAAACGAGAGGATCTGAAAGTACCTGCTGGTTAGTATAGAGGGTAGTAACTGGGTAAGTCGAGTATTTGGGGCGGGGAGGTTGAACGGCGGTGTCTATGTTGTGGAAAAGCGATTAAAGGTAAACAGCGCACGGCCCCTTTAGGATCCCTGTCATTTTGGCGATTTCGCGTTGACCACTCTCCTCGCGACAACAACATTCACTGTCCACCATAGATCCACCATCCACCACCTTTGAACAATACAATCACTATCGGTCGCCTAGGGAGCAACCAACCTTTGAAACAAGGCTCTCGTGCAACGCATCAAGGAAAGCTCACCGTCAGCGCGCACACGAATGAATGGAGAATCTTGACCCCCACCAACGTCCACCAGACGGCATCCGCAATGTATATAAAAAGTACCAGAAGCTGAAGCTCGAGGCACTGAATCGAGATGCCGAGATCGTAGATCCGCACGATCCATCGGACGCCCAAAGAAGCAAGATTGCGATTGTCCAAGAGCTCGAGTCAGATGAGCTTAATCAGGCATTTGCATCACTCGCGAAAAGTGGTCCCTCTTTGTCTCATCTTTCCCCAGCCGAAAAGGTGTCTGTCTTTGAACATGCGGATATGCCAGGTAAATACAGTCTTTCCGACATCAGCGATGCACAGCATGTTCCTAGGAGAGTGCGTCTTGGTTTGGTAGCGGCCCGTCCAGTAGAATTGAATTTTGTCTCCCCCAATCTTGCCTTCTCTTGCTCGTTCTCTTCGCCTCTGACAAACCTCTACATATATTCAATGATAGAACCGAATTTATATTCAAAATCACGTCTAATACCTCCACAGGCCTTCACATAATCCCCAATCTCCTCCCCCCAGAAATCCAACAAATCCTCCTCCATCGTCTCCTCCACCGTGACCTCTCCAACCCCTCACATCTAACCAACATCCACACGCACTACAAACTCTCCTATCCTCCCCATGACTCCTCATTCTTCTCCTTTCCCCCCTCATCCCAGGACCACATAGCCCACCCCCTGGACCCATCCGTCCACAAACCCCTCACCGTCTCCCAACTCCTCAACCGCAAGATGCGCTGGACGACCCTCGGAGGCCAATACGACTGGACCGCCAAACGGTACCCCGACGCCCCGCCTCCAACCTTCCCACCCGACATCAAAGACCTCCTGGAGGCCATCTTCACAGACACGAAAGCCGAGGCCGCGATCGTCAACCTGTATTCCGCGGGCGACACGCTGAGCGTGCATCGCGACGTCGCCGAGTTCTGCGACACGGGGCTCGTCAGCGTGAGTCTGGGCTGCGATGCTGTGTTTGTGATAGGGATTCAAGAGGACGGTGGGGAGGAGAAGATCTTGACGTTGAGGTTGAGGTCGGGGAGTGCGGTGTATATGAGTGGGAAGAGTCGGTTTGCGTGGCATGGTGTGCCGCAGGTGGTGGGGGGTACTTGTCCAGAGTATTTGAAGGATTGGCCTGCTGGGGAAGGGAGGGAAGGGGGGTTTGAGGAGTGGGCTGGGTGGATGGCGACGAAGAGGATAAATTTGAATGTTAGGCAGATGTGGGCTTGATATCATTGGAGTGTTTACATTCGAGTGGTTGTTTTGAGTTAATGTGGTGATGCTATACGTAATGTCTGATCCCACGTCAACATGAAGATAAAATTAAAAATTATAGATACATGAATCAATTATATAGTATGCTGTATATAGGAATCAACCTATTGGCATGCAGGTCAAACGAAGCTTTTACCAAAGTATCATAAATGCGGTACTTGACTTTGTTTTGTTCATACAGAGAGAAGTTCCACAAGTCAGGCATTGTATGTATATGTGGTTAACATGTTCAGAGAACGTGAGTCCTGTGCGATTCTGGGAAGTGCATAAGAAGGTGCAGGAGTCCCATTGATGAACAATCCGGTGGTCATTGAGTGGAGATGACATGTATTTCTTGTGAGATTTAGGAGTATTTCTTATCCAGGTTTTTTGGAATGATGATGATTGGAACTGATTTTGGTATTGGCAAGTATTGCCATTGAACTTTTAGGGGTTTATTGTACGTTTTAGGATCGAGAATGTACCCTTTACAGGAAGGACCATGTTTCTGGGAATACTTTTAGAGACCAAGTCCTTCATTTTTCAATCTCTAGAGCCTAGGTATCCATCAAGAAGCAGGAATAAATTAATAAATAAAAATGCAACTGCGTGATTACCATGATTTTATAACGTCACCATATGAATCTGCTTATTGTGGGTCATCCGCTTACACCCGCGGGGCAGATAAGCTAAAACGTGAGATATCTGGAATGTTTCCTCAAGAAAAATCCACATCCTCAAACAAACAAATATTTCCTCAAAATACACAGATCGCTTCGCCATGTCTTCCAAAACCGAATTCCCGATAACCACCACCCGGCCCTTAAAGCCCAGCGAATCAGAAACCCCAGAGAACCTCAGCTTGATCAAGGCACTAGGAATGCAACTCCACATTGAGGGTGGGTACTTCTCCGAGATCGATCGAAGTCCTCTGGAGATCAAATCGCCCTTCCAGCAAGACGAAAAGCGCAAGACAAGCGACCAGCGGATCGTAGGTGGAAACATCGACGAACGCAACCTGTCGACGTCGATTTACTACCTCTTGACGGCGCATTCTCCGTTTGGCTGCTTTCACATCAACAAGGGTCGAACAATACATACCCTCGTTTCCGGCCGTGGGCGGTACATCCTACTTCATGCTGACGAGGACCGCGAGAAGGGGAAAGTGAGGGTGGAGACGTTTGTAGTAGGGAAGGATTATGAGAAGGGGGAGAAGATGTGTTGGGTTGTTGAGGGAGGAAAGTATAAGGCTAGCTTGTTGCTACCTGAAGAGGACGGGAGTGATGGCGAAAAGTTGTTGATTACGGAGACTGTGGTTCCAGGTTTCGAGTATATGGATCATGATTTTCTAAGGAGGGAAGAGTACGAGGGACTGTTGGGCGGGAAGGGGAATGAGGAGGTGAAGAGAGAATTGGAATGGCTAGTCCGACAATAAGTGAAATGGCAGCTGAATATCTACACAATAGAGGTAGAAGCTTGCTAACGGATAGAAGTTATGATTCGAAATGGGAGATAATAACCGCAGATGGTGGCAGCGATTGTTGGTTCGGAGTTGCAAATGAATCATTGATCTAGTAGTGAGCAGAAGAGGCTGTGTGAAGAGCATTCAACCTGCTTCGGCGTTATTATGGATGAAAAGCAGAATCTCCCACAACACCAATAACTGCCATCGGAGCAGTAAGTTGCCAGCACTTAAGTGCTTTGGGATAATGGTACGAGCATAACGGTACGAGTATAATTCCATTTAGGCAGCTCATCATGTAGGGAAGCCGACTACCGGTAGACCATTGTGAAGATCCCAATCTTTCGAACACCCCATTACGAGTACAATATTCTATACATCTGTTACTGGTAGCAATTAGCCCTACTTGGTATGAGTTGGAGGGGTGCCTCATACCTCGTAGGAATGGTGCGAGCAGAACGCTGACATCAAAAGTGACCCTGGCCTGGCCTGGCCTGGACATTTGACAGAATCGACAGAACCCTGGTGTTGATCGTCCCTGGTTACTTAGCTTATACCTCGTAGCTTATAGTCCTTGTGGCATGATCGATCGGACTCAGAATCCAGTCCTATGATTGGTTCCAGGGGCGGATAATGACGTCAAACTCTTCAAACTAACGAAATGGTTTTTGGTTTTGGTACTCGGGATCTGTAACTACAGACTACAGACTACAGACTACAGACTACAGAACCCTGGACTCACGCAATCGATCCTCAAGCGCGGCTCTTTGGTGGGCATGGTAAGGGTTTTGACCGTCGTATTCATTAGTGAATCTTATCAAATGTAACCCCCAATATTATTCTCTTGCTTGTCTTTCTCACGATACTCCTCTCTGGGTTGGAAATCTATTGGGAAGCATTATTTATTATTGATGCGCTGCCAACCACTCAGGTTTCTCCGGGCGGTGTCGTTGTATTTAGCGTTTCAGCACTGACATCACTCTTCACGGGCGGGCTTGTTGCGATTAACCTACCAAGTACCAAGTAACCTTACCCTTTTCTTGACTTGGACCACCCCCACACGCTCTCATCCCCCCAGTCCACCTGCTGCTCCCAACATCATTTATTACCCACCTTTTCATCCTTCCATACTCAGTCAGGACCATTTCCTCTTGGTCTAACACTCTGCTCTATCGCATCGCACACCTCTTTTCCTATCCATATCCTTACCGAGTCGCATCCTATTTGACCCTCGCAAGCATACACCGACATGGCCTCTCCAACGTCCCCTACCCTCCCGACTCGTACGACTACTCTAGACGAAGATGCAATTCCTGGAGAGGATACCAGCGAGGTCAGCCTAGAAATGGACGCACTTCACATGTCCTAGAGACTTATAATTCGCAGGTCACAAAGCTTTTCCATGAGCGCCTGCAAGCTTGGAAACACGCTGTTGGCTATCTCGAGGACTACCTCACCGTGACCGAGAAGACCCACAACGCCCACGGAAAGGAATATGAGAGAGTCCTGAAAGTGAGTGGCTCTGACACAAAGTTACTCCGGCCGGGATGGGACTGACTGGCTTTACAGACGGTGAAGGATCCCCTTAAGGAGGGGCATCACTTCGACCAGTCGCTTGGCGGTATCGCAGGCATGTTCGAGAACATCAGGTCGAACACGCAGGGAATCTCAAACTCGCATTACGATACCGCGAAGCAACTCAAGACGGCTATCCTCCCAATCTTCGAGCGCCTCCACACCGAAATTAAGAATAAGACCAAGGAGCTTACAAAGGGTGCGGGCAAAGGCAGCAAAGCCGTGGACAAGGCACGAGCCACGACACAGCGACATATTGAACTTCTTGGTCAGCGTGCCGCCACATTCGATTCTACGGGAGGCAAAATGGTTGCGAACGACGATCCCTACGTTCTCCAGCGTGGAGTTATTCACCGCTTGCACAAGCAGATCCAGGAAGAGAACAACAACAGGCAGGATCTAATCAGCGTGCAAAACAGCTTCGCGCAGTTCGAGGCGCACATTATTCAGACAATCCAGCATGGGATGGGCCAGTTCATGCAAGTCGTCAGCACGCAGGCTGAACATACGAAGAACATGTACGGTGACATGGTCGGTACCGCCCAATGCATCCCTCTCGACTTCGAGTGGACAGGATTCGTTCAGCGCAACAACACGGTTCTCATTGACCCCAATGCCCCCGCCCGCACAGTCGCCAATGTTCGCTTCCCCAACCAGGACCACCGGTCTACGCAGCCAATGATCGCTGGATCTCTCGAGCGCAAAGGAAAGATCATGCGCAGCTACGATACCAATTATTACGTTGTGACCCCTGCCAAGTTCCTGCACGAATACAAGAGCGACGACAACTTTGCTAAGGATCCTGTGCCCGAGCTGTCTCTCTATCTACCAGATTGCGTTATTGGTGCCGTCTCCGGTCAGAAGTTCAACGTGAAGGGCAAGGATGTCAGCAAGGGCAAGGCATTGAACACCTTCAGCATGTCCCATGAACTCCAATTCAAAGCCCACACAGCACAAGCTGCAATTCAATGGCACGACATCATTGGCCAGGCTGCCGGCGGGTCCTCGAGCTCTATTCCTGCCAGCCCTGCCACAGACAAGGGCAGCACGCCTGTGAGCCCAGTAGCAACGAACGAGAAGCAGCCCGCACCAATACAGACGCAGGGTCTCGAGGGCCAGAAGGATGTGAAGAGTCCTGGCGGACCCGCAAGCGCGGGTGGCAATGCCGACCCTACGCCCATTAGTGCTGCCCCGGCCTCCAGTGTGCCTGGTGAGCCCGGAAAGTACTAGACCTCGTCTTGATCGATCAATCACCTACGAGTACCTGATGATGATGCGAACCTAATAATAACATCGGTCTATTTTCCGTCCAATGCTCCTTTCTCTTTGACTTGCGATTTTTGGCGGTCCTTGGTTTTTGCTTGTAACGAGATGATACCATAGCCCACCCTGCACATACGATAATAATTTGAAATAATTGTTGACCTATGCACACAAGTGGCGACTATTGTGAGTCAAAATGACAACAACAGTGATGAGTGAACGGCATTGTGTATTGATCCCAAGTCAAAGAATTCATAGCAATGCTGAAGGTTCCGTATTGCCGATTGCTTCGTAGAAACCTGTGCTTGATATCCACCCACGGTGGACCAGTCTAACACACGCTCCAAACGCGTCTCTAGGATAAACATGATCCAATCACCGTCTTCTTCATGGATCTCAGTCTAGAATATTCAACGGATCATGACGAATGACTGCCAATGGCTGTTCAGAAATGCCGTTCGGCATCCCTAATTGGGAAAGCCTTCGATCCCCCGCAATCTGCTCTATATGCTTGTCGCTAAACCCCTTTCGTATGCCTCGGATAATCCCAAAACCTACCTCGTATTCTTCTCCGCATCATTCATCATGGGCACTCGTCCCTCCGTCTTGTACACCTTTTCCGATATTTTATATCATTTTATTTCAGAGATTGAACCTAATTGACCGTTCTCCGTGATAACAGTCACAAAGAAACGCATATTCCAAGGAAAGAGAGAAACAATCACATTCAACATGCCTGGTGCGGTCCGCATATCCCCCACCCGCGCAGCTCGCGCGGTCAATCTCCTTCGAACCGTCCAATTCACACACCCCCCTTCCTGTCCTTGCCATTCGAACCCTTCGCACCACCATAACCATGGAGCTACGACGATTCACCAGGCCAAACGGGCTCTCGCCACACCAATCGACGCTTCTCAGCAGAAGGAATACGCGTTTGAGATGGCAGCTTCATCTATACGGTTCGGCCCCGGTGTTACGAAGGAAGTAGGCATGGACTTCAAGAATTTGGGATCTAAGAAGGTCATGGTGGTTACAGATAGTACTGTGAGGAGGCTGGATGCTATGAAGCAGGTCATTCAGGGCCTGGAGGCAGAAGGTGTTGCATATGACGTCTTTGACAAGGTCCGCGTGGAGCCAAAGGATAGCAGTATAAAGGAGGCAATTGCGTACGCAAAGCCGTATCAGCCTGATGCGTTCCTGGCTGTGGGTGGTGGCAGTGTTATAGATACTGCTAAGCTCATGAACTTGTACACCACGTTTCCCGGTACGTTGCTCCAACTAGCGATAGTGGCGTCAAACTGACACTCTGACAGAGGCCGACTTCCTTGACTTCGTCAATGCGCCGCTCGGTCGTGGTCTTCCCATCCAGGGTAAGCTCAAGCCTCTCATTGCTGTGCCTACAACAGCCGGAACTGGATCCGAGACGACTGGCACGGCTATCTTCGACCTCGTTTCAAAACGAGCGAAGACGGGAATCGCCCACCGAAATCTGAAGCCTACACTCGGCATAGTCGATCCCCTGAACACCCGCACAATGCCATCTGCAGTTCACGCATCATCAGGCCTCGACGTGCTCTGCCATTCACTGGAATCCTGGACCGCCATTCCCTACTACGAGCGTACACCACGACCCACAAACCCCATCAACCGACCCGCCTACCAGGGTGCAAACCCAATTTCAGACATCTTCTCTCTCAATGCACTGCGCGACACAGTGAAGTACCTCCCCCGAGCCGTGAAGGACCCGGAGGACTTCGAAGCGCAATCCAAGATGCTTCTCGCAGCCACCCTAGCCGGAGTCGGGTTCGGCAACGCAGGCGTGCATCTCTGCCACGGCATGAGCTACCCCATCTCGGGCCAGAACCCCGGCTACAAGCACGCTGGATACGAAGTGGACACGCCAATCATCCCGCACGGCGTCTCTGTCGCAGTCACCGCTCCTGCTGTGTTCAAGTTCACCGGCGCGTCGAACCCGGAGCGGCATTTGGCCGCTGCAGAGGCCTTCGGCGTCGACATCTCCAACGTGAAGAAGGAGAGCGCGGGAGAGGTCCTCTCAGAAGCACTGGCAGAGTTCCTCCTGAAATTGGGCGACCAGCCACGCGGACTGAAGGATCTGGGATTCACGCGGGAGCATGTGGATGGCTTGGTCGAGGGCACACTTCCCCAGGCCCGAGTATTGATGCTTGCGCCGAGTCTTGAGACGCAGAATATCGATGCCGAGAGAGAGCAGCTAAGAGGATTGTTCGAGGAGGCCTTGGACTACTAGGGTTGTACGCAGCAATGTAATCTGCAAACTATAATGTTCGGAAAGCGTAGCATGTATAGTACATAAGCGACGAACGCATATAGCTTTCATCGTTCGAGGAGCTGTTGAGATCTATTGCGTCCAAGTGCATGCACATGTATGTGGTGACGTTATCGTTACAACCCCAAATACAGCTGATCCATGTGTGTGGTCGCACTACCGAAACCTGTTCCATTGTTGCTGCATTGTCTTGTTACATACGGACCCCGTGCAATCGCGTGCTGCCAGTCACCTTATCCGATTTCCAGACCGTTTATGTTCCGAGCCACTTGTAACATCCCAGGCCGAATGCACATGCAAGTCAATGTTGATAAATTGATGGTGGACGCCGCACAACCTTCATAGAGGCTTTCCTGATAGATAAGTATGTACCGGTCAAGTGAAACAAACAGGTGCATTTGTCAACGGGAATTTCACCAGATCTTACGCGCTGGACAAGGTGGGTTCGGCATTCACTCTTTATTCTTTAATATGGCTACCCTAACCGTTAGCAGGGTGGACCTTATGACCTATATAGGGAACGTACGTTACTGTTTACCTTACCAAAGGCAAGAAAGACTCGCGTCCATGTTTTGCTAGGTAATCAACCCATGTCTCTAGCCACATCCTCAAGGTAAACTCCCAACAAGTTGTAACCATAGACAAAAAGTGCGCGTGGACAATCAAATTTGTTTTGGTTCCACTACTTCGTTCGACCCCGCCTTGCTCATGGACAAAGTTGTTTTTCGCACGCGCCCGAGCTGCAGGTTGACGCTGGCAATCGGATATTGTACGACACTCCGGACAATCCAATGCTCAACCCTCGGATAGCTCGTCATACTTGATGGACCTAGAGATGTACGCTCTTGCATCCAGAGATAAAGTACCAAGACTGTGTGGAACATGGTCCGGGTTATCAGCCCACGCACTGCGCGAAGCGGCTCGAGGACAGAAGAACGTTGGGATGGAACCACATCTCGAGAGGTCATTTGAGGGGGCTTGTACTCATCTCTCTCACATCAGTCCAGCGTGCGTAGAATGCTCACAATCGTGTTTTTTGCTGTGTTTGCAGCAACGTCTTCTGCGAAGATTGTCACATATAACTTTGACATCGGGTGGGTCAATGTAAGTTACGTTGAACCCATTCTCTAATCATGTGTTGACAGAGGATCTAGATAGCGCCAGATGGATTCAGTCGACCTGTGATCGCTATTAATGGCAAATGGCCGTAAGTTCCACAATATTTACTTCGACTTCAAGTTCTGACATCGCCAGTATTCCCATTATCGAAGTGGACGTCGGCGATACGGTCATCATAACGGCAACGAACTCCCTTCGAAACCAGACAACGTCTCTCCATTTTCACGGCCAATATCAAGGAGGCACAGCTAGCGCGGATGGCACGGCTGGAATCACTCAATGCCCAATATACCCTGGAGAGTCATACATTTACAATTTCACGGCATGGCCAGCGGGGACACACTGGTATCATAGCCATGTCAAAGGTCAGTATGCGGACGGCCTTAGAGGCTTGATGATTATACATGACCACGATTGGGAAAACAGTCTCGATGTCGATGAGCAGGTGTATCTTACAATTTCTGATTGGTAAATGGTTCGATGCGAACAACAAATGCCATTTGCTGACCCTTAACAGGTGGCACGAGGAACAACCGCCGATAATCGATCGTTATATGAGCCCAGACAATCGTGACGGTGATATCGAATCACCAGATACCCTTCTGCTCAACGATAGTCGCAATGCGCCAGATCTCCACTTTGATCCCGGAACCAGGTATCTGCTACGACTAGCCAACATCGGCGGTCTTGCTTGCAGTAACTTTCATATTGAAGGGTACAATATGACAGTGGTTGCGATTGACGGCTCAACAGTCTGCCCTTACGAGATCGGAACAATCAGGCCTTGCGCTGGACAGCGTTACGATGTCATAGTGACCGGACAGGAACATGGAGCCAAAGATTTGAGATATATCGCAAAGATGTCAGCCGACATAACGGTATCGGACCTGCCACCATTAAATTTGCGCTCTGTGATTGGCAATGTGATTCGCAAGGGAAACCGAGATCATTCTTCTAAAGAAGGTACTGTTGCCTTGTCCGAGACGTTGACCCCGGATTGGACGCCGGTAAAGGTCCTCAACGAATTCGACCTTAGCGACCTGGACGAAGTTCCCCTTTTCGAGCCAGTGAACCACAACATCTACCTTATTTCCAACATGAGTTACTTTGAAGGAATTGGTACCCGTACCGCATTGGGTATACTGCCTTGGGTCAATCCAAGGGTCCCCACACTCTACACAGCCTTGACATCGGGACCAAAGGCAGAGTACGCGTCCACCTACGGCGCAGGTGTTGATCCGTGGGTACTCGAGTCGGACAGTGTCGTACAAATTTACATGGAGAACCCGGATCCCTGGCCTCATCCCATGCATCTGCACGGTATGGTTACACTAGCGACTATGGATCTAATGGAATACTGACCACGTGTTACCAGGTCACCGTTTCCAGCTTGTTCGTTTGGGTAGCGGAATTTGGGATGGCGATGAATCGGATCTACCAGCGACACCCGCCAGCCGTGATACCGGTAAGCTCCAGATTATGGGGTCAAAGAACTTTTGTATGCTAACAAACCCTAGTTGTCGTCCCGCCCTACGGTTACGTAGTTCTTCGATTCCGTGCCGACAACCCAGGAGTATGGCTCTTCCACTGCCATATCGATCTGCACATGATTGGCGGGATGTCCTCCACCTTCATCGAGGCGCCTAAAGAGCTCCAGGCTCAACAGGCCATCAACAGAGACAGTGTGGATGCGTGCAATCGCGCGAAAATCCCTACTTTGGGGAACTGTGCCGCAAAGCTCGAACACATCTCTTGGGAACAGAGCCTTGAATCTTGCTATACCGTCTTCAACTTTAAGCCCAGATCATTCAGTGCGATGTTCTTCGAGGGCCAGGAATAAGGTTGAGGCTACGAAGGAATTCAAACATATCGAGAAAGAAGGTATCGAGAGAGAAGACGCCGTCTTTCATTGCTCATTATGTCGGGTTCTCAGCTTGGTCTACATAATGCTGTTACTATGATGGGTTCAACACCCAATGT
The DNA here is from genome assembly GCF_010015735.1 of Aaosphaeria arxii CBS 175.79. Lineage (NCBI taxonomy): Eukaryota > Fungi > Ascomycota > Dothideomycetes > Pleosporales > Aaosphaeria > Aaosphaeria arxii. Next base: position 114,967 of record NW_022983486.1, read on the forward strand.
TGATTGGTCCTAAATAATGACGTTCACGAATCGAAAGTGTAAAGTTCATCAAATCTGAGAGATCCGTGCAGTTCACATGGCAGCCACATCGTGAAAGGAGGCTCAGCGTCAAGTTGCTAGTATGAGAGAGTGGCAAGGGGTCAAAGCCGCTAAAGTGACGGCTTGGTGCATGTGTTACTTGCATAAACATCTGTTCTGTAGATTAAATCGCTTTAGGCTGTTACATAAATGGCAAAGCATCCGCAACTGGAAGCGACAGATTTCTCGGTTGCTTGATTGCTACATTTTCAGATGGCCAGGAACATAATCTTGGCTTTGAACCTCTTGACAGGTAGTGTTGGGGATTGATGTGGTATTTCGGGTGATTTATTGTAGTTTTCGTAGTACTGGCATTGTGTGCACCATGGCAGTGAGCCAGTATTTGACAAATTTGGAAAGAATTGGACTCTCTCAGCCGAACACTTACCCGGAACTCGCAGGGACTGCACAATACTTCCTAGAGTTACCATCGGTCATTACGAACTCCTACCGCGCTCTCGAAAACAGCCCGCCTTCTATCAAAGAGTGCCTCGAACTCATTGGAAGACCAAGAGAAGATGGCATTACGATATTCGAAACAGGCTTCGAGGATCTTAATATCATCGATGACTTCAAGTCTCACCTAAGTCACTCATCTGGACCATCTGTAGACCTTTTGGATCTGGTAACTTACCATGACCATTTCCCATTGACATGGCTCGAAAGCCAGATTTCGAATCTGAACTCCTCCAGCGCCTGGATACCTCTTGCTCGGTCATCCTACGCTCTCGCATCCGTCGTAACTGGCTCTGTCGCTCTTCTTATGCCAATACGCCGGAACGAGAACAAGCCATACCCCGATGCTCGCGCCAATCCCTGGACGCAGTACATCTACCCTACCCTCACTCGCAACCTTGACATAACGTCCATCACAGTCTTCGACACGAACAATTTCGATCGCAAAAGGACGATATGGAGACGCGGCCACGACCCACCATTCTCTCGGCCGGCGTATCTTGGCGAGCCAGTCCTCCGAGCAAATTCGTCTTCTCCAGAGTATCTCCCGTCGCTTCTACAGCGCGGTGATCCGCTTCCTTCTACAGAAGCGCCGAGCGTGTTCTGGAGCTCGCTTTGCACGGATAGCTCCGAATGCTTGGACGCTACGGCAAAGCTGTTGGATACTTTTAGCTCGAAATACCTCGATACCCCTGTGATCCACTACCTCAATCTTGCGACATATCTCGGCAGTGACCCTGCCTTGATCTCACAAACTCTGCTGGCGAGATACCTCAACGTGGCTTCGAAATCCATATGCCACGAGGATCCCGGTCTCACAGCCGTGCTGGAAAGTGAGATGGCACAAGGGACAGTGTATTTACTACTTCCGAAAGGAAAGGACTGGAAGGCCCCGAACGAAGGAGTCAAGAAAGCGTGTTGGTGGTGCGATTGCGAACTGCCAGTGTTGACGAGAAACCTACGGGTTGGCGAGATCGTTGCTATTGAGGTTGACGACGATTGGAATGATGCAGGCGGTGGAGAACCGGGTTTCTTGAATAGGAGAATTGTTTGGAGGAAGGATGATGCACCAATCGGAAAGAGCCCTTATGATTATAGTAATAGGAAATGATTACGATGAGATGGCTCCGAACTCATGGGGACTACATGTGGACTCTGTTTAAGTCGAAGCTTATCATGCGGACCGTTGAATGGTGTAATACTGATTAGTGCACGCATCAATATTCCTGAATGCGATGGTGAATGCTGGGAAGGGTGGTTTGTGAGTGTCATGTCTCTAAAACGTGCATGCCAGAGTCTCTGCTACTCATTCATTTGCGACCGCTCATTTGGCATGTGTACTTGATTGAGCTTGACATGATCTTGTATCAAAATTCGAAGGAACTGATGTTCAACCTATGGACGCATATTCATGAAAAACCCGCTGTATGTATACGGGGAATCTGAGAATGTATGTTTGCTTTGAGGACGACTGACCATCCAACCCTGATTCTTGACGGTCTCAAATCTAATACTGGGAGTTGACATGGCTGGAATTCAAATTGAGAGATTGTATACTTCAAATGTGGCCCATTAATAACCCCCGATAGTAAGTCTTTTTATTTTTAAACCATTGCAAATGCACATAGCCCCATCGAAGCCTAAAGTTTGGCTGTGTTCGTCAATCTTTCTACAGTTCTATACACCAGCCTACCGAAAGTGATAACAGAATGATATAATCGCGATGACTGGACTGATGCACCTGTAAAACCTCAGCGCTCTCAGCGAAGTAATACTTACCAGATATGAACTCAGGCCGAGAGCAGGCTAGGACATACGACAATCATTGGAAATCCATTCAACTACTGAGCGCCCACTTCAGCACTTCCAGCCTAAGCTTGATCGATGCCAAAGAATTGACTATTACTATCTCAGTCCAGGTCGTGCGACAGCATCACAAGCGCAGCATTGTTATTTAGACATCCCCCTTCCACTTTCCCATAGATGTTAAGCATCATGTCGATCAGGTTAGTCCTAGTTGAGAAGAAAAGCTAACCGAATTTGGACAAGTCCTGTGAATGAACATTACCCACACATCTTGATGAAACTTGACGATGGGAAGAAATTGCAATCGCGCTGAAAGTGTCTGCAAAATAATCGGTCACCCTCTGGCTCGAGTTCAGATTGGAAATTTCCGATTTTTTTACATCAAATGGTTGAACACTACTATTGAGGTGTGCGGTTATTTTTAGCCGGCGAGCCCGAGAAAACTGATTGCAAAAACCCCGACCGAATCCGGTTAGTAGACCGTCCTGCACATATCTGAAGCAACGGTACGGGCGACCGTATATTCATTCTATAGATTCAATTGGATAGTGCCAGCAATGGCAGGCAATCTCACGTTACGTTTTAGATGGGAGGCTACGCAAAATGAACAGACGTTGCTGGGGCTGGTTTTGGGGCTGATGCTCCCTTGGACCTACCTAGTAATCTTGTTTCGCCATGATGGTCTATCGTTGCATTGACTCTCCAAGGAGAAAACAGCCACGACCTCGCTCCTGACATAGAATCTCCTAAGTTTACTCTGCTTTTCATTTTGACCTTACACCGTTGATTCCAGTTTGTCACTTTGCTGCATTTGCGAACACCGGTGCACCACCGAATTTACGACACACATTCGATTTACCGCAAAAACTGTGAAATTTTAATGCAGCATACTTGAAAATGTCCCACAGCAAAGATCACAGTGCCAATGAAGAAGGTCACCAATTGGAGGACTTCGCACCTATCTCACCCGTTAGTCCAGAAGATCAGCAGAGAAATAAGATGAGTTCCTAACATGTATTGTCTTAGTACCGATCTCGAAGTCCAAGACATGATGAAGCCAGTCAAAACCTTCTAGGCAATACGTACTCTCCATCATACGACACACCGCAAAGTCTTCAACCCGGTCCGCCACAGAATGTTGGTGACGACCGTCGGGGAGCACAAAGTGTGCAATCCTATACATCGAGCTACAGCCTCACGAACCCAAATCCCTTTGATGGCACAGATACGCCGCCCCCCAGTAATCATTATTCCGTACACAGCCAGTCCGATGAATTCCTCCCTTATCGTCAAAGTCATTACCAACACGGCATGAATCCTGGAAATCAAGAGGAGCACTACACTTCAAGGGAAGATGCGGACGACAGCTGGGTGCAAAGACAGCAGCAGCAACAAACCGTACCGCCAAATGGCGGAGGCATGAAGCGATCTAGGACACGAAGAATCAAACTTCACCAGGGCGCCATTCTGAGCACTGATTATCCTGTACCGAGTGCTATTCAAAACAGCATTGAGCCACGCTATCGGAACGCGCCAGATGCAGTGGACGAAGAGTTTACCAAAATGCGCTATACAGCTGCCACATGCGATCCCAACGACTTCACTCTCCAAAATGGTTACAACCTGCGGGCGCGCATGTACAATCGCCACACGGAACTTTTGATTGCGATCACTTATTACAATGAAGACAAGGTTCTTCTAGCAAGAACGCTGCATGGCACAATGCGAAACATTCGCGAGATCTGCAACTTAAAAAAGTCGAAATTCTGGAACGTCGGCGGCCCTGCCTGGCAAAAGATTGTGGTTTGTCTGGTTTTCGATGGCATAGACAATGTCGACAAAAGCGTGTTTGACGTTCTCGCTACTGTGGGAATCTATCAAGACGGGGTTGTCAAGAAAGATGTGAACGGGAAAGAAACGGTGGCACACATCTTCGAATACACCAGCCAGATTTCGGTCACACCTGAGCATCAACTAGTCCGGCCTGCAAGCAACGAATCGGCCGATAATTTGCCGCCTGTCCAATTTATTTTCTGTCTGAAACAGAAGAACAGTAAAAAGATCAATTCTCATCGTTGGCTGTTCAACGCGTTTGGCCGGATTCTAAATCCCGAGGTCTCGATCCTTATCGACGCCGGCACTAAACCGGGCCCTCGTGCCCTGCTGTCGCTTTGGGAAGCCTTCTATAATGACCCTAATCTCGGCGGTGCTTGCGGAGAAATTCATGCAATGCTTGGGAAACGAGGTGCGGCACTGCTCAATCCTTTGGTTGCCATTCAGAATTTCGAATACAAAATATCAAATGTCCTGGACAAACCGCTAGAAAGTGCGTTCGGCTATGTCAGTGTTCTTCCGGGAGCATTTTCAGCGTATCGATTTCGAGCGATTGTTGGGCGACCTTTGGAGCAATACTTTCATGGTGATCATACCCTGTCCAAGGTGCTCGGCAAGAAAGGCATCGACGGAATGAACATCTTCAAGAAGAATATGTTCTTGGCCGAAGACCGAATTCTCTGTTTCGAATTGGTAGCCAAAGCTGGTCAAAATTGGCACTTGTCGTATGTGAAAGCTTCGAAAGGAGAGACTGACGTTCCAGAGGGCGCGGCAGAGTTTATCAGTCAACGACGAAGATGGCTGAATGGATCTTTTGCCGCATCCCTATATTCCATCATGCACTTTGGCCGACTTTACTCTTCAGGACATAGTTTTGTGCGACTGATCTTCCTCCACATTCAGCTCGTTTACAACCTATTCAACGTCCTCTTTGCGTGGTTCTCGCTTGCCGCGTATTATCTCACAACCATAGTCATCATGGACCTGGTTGGTACACCACAGCCAAAGGCAGACTATCATGGATGGCCGTTCGGAGACAAAGTGACCCCAATCCTTAATGTCGTTCTTGGATATATCTACGTGGCATTTCTCATCCTACAATTCATCCTCGCACTCGGTAACAGACCAAAGGGATCAAGATACAGCTACATGGCATCTTTCGTCGTGTTCGGCGTCATTCAGGCCTACATTCTTGTATTGACAACGTATCTCGTCTACCGTGCGTTTACCACCAAGCCGGTTGAAGAGCAGATTTCGTTCGAATCGGGACAGGCATTTTTCGACAGTTTCTTCGGCGGCAAAACTGGAGTTGCGGGACTCATCATGATCGCCCTCGTTACGATCTACGGGCTCAACTATATCGCATCCTTCCTCTACCTGGATCCCTGGCATATGTTCCATTCTTTCCCCCAATACATGATCTTGATGTCAACATATATCAATATATTGATGGTCTATGCATTCAACAATTGGCATGACGTATCGTGGGGAACCAAGGGCTCTGACGTTGCTGAGGCACTGCCGTCTGCAAATATCGTCAAAGAGGAGCGAGAAACCGTAGTCGAGGAAATCGAACAGGAACAAGAAGACATTGACAGCAAATTCGAGAAGGTAGTGCGTCGCGCACTCACACCTATCAGCTCCGCGGATTCAGATCAGCCAATGCGGAAGGACACTGAAGACTCGTACAAGTCTTTCAGAACCGGTCTCGTCTATTCCTGGTTGCTCTCCAACATGGCGCTGATTATTCTGGTGACAAGTGATAGCTTCAATTCGATCGGTGTCGGAGTAAGTGGAATTTGGTGTTGACTATGTTATGCGTCATGCTAATCAATCTTCTAGGCTGCTGCCACAACTCGTACGCCCTTGTACTTCCGATTCTTGCTATACGCGACCGCAGTCCTCTCGATTATACGATTTTTGGGATTCTTATGGTTCCTAGGACGGACTAGCATTGTGTTCTGCGTTTCAAAAAGATAACACAACCATGAAGTATTTACTATACGAAGTCAAGTTGGTAATGTGTGGGAGAATATACCGTGGATTCCTATAGCGTTACTTGGTTAGATTTTGTACTCCGTAGACTTGGGCGATGTATTTTAGCGCAAGTGTAGACATATTGTTGTTAAATAGTATCCATGAGAAAATAAGAGTCGAAAGCTCCTATGTGCCCAGTGCGATTGCTCAGCGATAAAAACTTCTAAACGCCCTTTCTTTGCCTCATTATGACGTTCATTTGACTTGGTAGCGGAGATGTCTAGATCTATCGGTAGAGTTTCCAGGAAAGACGCGTTTCTACTAAAAGGCGTACCAGCTTTCAGGTGCTTTCTCGGTGTTTCGGTCCTTTCGGGAAGCGTGGAGCAAGCGCATCAATTTCTGCTCTTACTAGCCACACCCTGCGAGAGCTGTATTGACGCTGCTTCACACAACGATTATATAGGCCCTTGCGTCGAATCAATTGAAGGACCAAAACACCGTTGTTTACGACTCTACCTAGTCAAAACTCAGCTGAGGTTCGAGCAGTGGCTGTGAGAGGGTCGGGTTACACCCGCACCCGCCCCTATTCGGTAGTGCGCTTTGGCCGTATTGGTGTATAATAGGTGACCCCGGATCCCTTGCACGCTGGCTTCCGGCCCAAAGCATTATTAACTATTATCTACTTGTACCTGGCTGTCTATGCTGGATTTGTACAGACAACAATCCCAAGTCCTTTGAATAGACATCCCCATTTCTCACCAAGAGCTGTTATTCAAAAACACCCAGTAATGACTTCCACAATATCAGTAGCAGCCGTAGTAAGCAACTTTGATTCTTCGCCACTCAGATTGGACAATGTAACTGACGATTTGTAGTGCGATACATGTCGAGCGCGAAAGGTTTGTTACCAGTCGCTAAAATCCTGCGCTGGTCAATGTAGCTGAACTGTTCATTTCTAGGTCAAATGTGATCGTGACGATCCATGTGGTAACTGCGTCGATGGAAATATTGAATGCACTCGCACTTCTTCTTCCACCTCAAGAAGTTCTCTCAAGCGCCCGAGGGCCAGCGAGGCATCTGCCCAGAAGGGACTTCATCGTCTCAGTCTGGAGACTAAAATGACTGCCTCGCCACCCAAGACAAACAGCACACCTCAGTCCCCTTCGATCGTGGAGGCTCAGGATTTCATCAGTCGTGAAATCTCAGTTGGGAAGCAGATGCCAGCCGACAGACTAGCTATTTTGAATAATGCTATGTCATTCGTGAATCAACTCAGCCAAGCACCAAGACATGAAGATGTTCTGCCAACGAGAGGGACGCGGGTTGCTGACATACTCGACGATATTCGTTATCCGCCGATTGAATTATTGTACTGGATGCTTCGAGGTACGCACGCTTTACCGCAATCTTCCTTGACCACGACTGACAGCCACCAATTAGAGTTGAAAGGAAACAAGATTGGCCCACATGTCTTGGACTACTTTAAACATGTGTCACCCAAATCTCTCAAGGCCATGGGCCTGGCTTTGATCAATCGGGTCGGCGATCCAGAAACTTTACTGCTTTACTCGATTTGTGTTAATGCTGCTGCGTTCAAGTTCATCAACACTGTCTTGTCCGACAGCGAGATGGGCGGCGTGGAGGATGGAATGCGTGCCTGTGCAGCCAGATACCTGAACAGTGTAAAGCTAGGAATGGCACGCATGCACCTCCTCTCCACTCCATCCATGTTGTTCTTGCAGGCACTTCTTTGCAGTGTAAGTATAGACTTTCGCCGAGCAAGAAATCTTACTGATTGCATGGCAGAGTTTCATCGCGCAGGGCTCCGGTGACTCGGTTCATTGTTGGGCGTTCATCTCCGCCGCTTGCAAGACCTGTGAGGATATTAATCTGGAATCCCGCGTCAAAGCATGCCGGACAGAGACCGAAGATGACGAAGAGTTGTACTACTGCTATATCTGGTGTCATATTCTTGACAAGGGATACTCCATGATGCTGGGTCGCAGCCGCTGTCTGTTAGAGCATCATGGTCTCGATTCGGTCTTTGCATCGCCTATGGTCAGATCGGTATCATCACTTCTCTCTACCTATCTACACTTTGTGCCCATTCAAGCGATTTACATACTGGAGCTTCACCCGGACCGGATATCAAATAACAGAGGACTTCTCTCGCGGGTCGAGTACGTCGTTCTCGACCTTCTTGAACGAATGAAGCGTGTTCACGCTAGAATCACAGAGGTGAACTCCACAACTGTCACGAACATTGACTGTCACTAACTTTTATCAGCTACATGGTCCATCAGACTCATGGAGCGGGTTGCATATGGGTAGCGAGTTGACTACGATTCAGTTCACCTATCACTGCCTACGCACATCAATACTTCGCTCGAAGCAGATATGCTCACCGGCACAGTCTTATGTTGATCAGGAGTGTTTGGAAGCAGCAAGAATGGCCATGTCAACTTTGCGAAGCTTGCAAGAATCCTCTTTCGCACTTTCAGACATAAGAGCTCATGTGAGCTATATGCATTGGTTTGTGGCATGCTCCTACACAGAGATCGACAGAAAGACTGATTTGAAAACAGGACTGTCCTATATCATCCATTGACGCCATTCTTTGTGCTCTTTTGTAATGTTGTCGCTTCTTCAAACGAACAAGATCTCGCAACATTGAAAGGTGTTACAGAGGAGCTAGGTAGCCTGGCGAATCTATCAACGCCGATTGCGAAGCTGCAAAACTTATTCAAATCGTTCATCGACCTTTGCGAGGGACTAGTTTCAAACACAAAAAGACGCAAGAGGAATGAGATAGAGCAACATGTTCAAATGAGCGACCAAAGTCAACAATTGGCCCCCCCTGCACTTCAATTGCCTGTCGAGGTGCCAGATGTCTTTGCTCAACAGAGTGCGACTCCGTTATCTCAAGTTACCTCAGCTCCTATGGACCCGATGACTTCATTGAGCTATACCACGGATGAATCACTTGGAATGATGGACCCAGGTTGGGGACTTTTTGATGTTCAACCTACGCTAGACTGGCTAGATGCCGATTTTCTATTCTTGGATAACCCCCAACAATGAAGATCATGTTCGAACACCTGCATAATGTATTTCATGTTCCATGTGCTAATTTGTCTTGCCTCCAAACTCGAAAAGTTCGGAAACATGCCAAAGCCGGTGAGGCGGGTCACGTGCGTGATTCACTCGGTGAAGCGGACCTGCCGAGTGAAGAATGTTATAGTCGGGTCTCCCCAGCAGCACGAGATGAATTCTCATCTATCCGTGCCATCAGAATTTTCCCGACTAAATGCGCTCGTCTTCAGTGCTGGTGCGACGAGAGCTTCAAGGCGGCGAGCGTCTTGTTGTCTCTTTGGGAGTCCGGCTAAAAATAGCCGGCCCATTCGGCGGGTTGGAAATGAATTGGTGAATCGTCTGAGCAGCCCGAGGACATTGGTATACTAGGAGAAAGGAAAATGATTTGATATGTTAAAATCAGCCTATGTTCGTCTGCATCTTTACTCTTTTAACGAAACCCGAAGCCTAAAACGATATCGTCATAGTGGTGGACCAACAAGAAATATCACGTGATAACTTTCCACATTCAGGACCTCGCCTTCTAACAAACCTCGAAAATGGTGTCAATGAGTCTGGATATTGAGATTAAACATCTGGAATCAGTGTTTACGGAGGGAGACAAAATCACTGGGAAAATCAACTTATATTGCGCACAAAGTACAACCATACAAAGCATAAGGGCCCGGCTTGTTGGAGAGAGCACTTCGAGCCTCACGGGCATGCCTGGGCTCTTATTTTCGAGAAAGGAAGAAGAAAAGCACATTTTCCTACAACAAGAGCAAAAAATTGTCCCCAATCCAAAATCGAGGAAGTCAGAAACGAGAGAACTTTCAAAAATAGGGGCCGGTTATCACAGCTTCGATCTTTCACTGAAAGTTCCTCGGTCTGCAGAATGCTGTTCTTGCGCATCAAATATTCCACAGAACACGTTGATACAAATTGGAGAGGATGAAAAGCCACGCAGTCCCCATAGGCTACCTCCCTCTATGAACAATCTCGGGAAAGGCGCAGAGATTTCTTATCGAGTGGAAGTCATGGTCACATACATCCGTAACATGTTCAAAAATACGTTGCGAAAGGTAAAGCCATTCGACTACTGAATGATTGAAAAACACACTAATTCATTGCGTATAGACCCAACCAATTACTATCTGGCCAATTGACATCATTTCATCACTCGACCGAAGGTCAATGGCAAACGCAGGTATCGCAAAGGCACGAGCGACTGTTTTAGGACCTTCGACCGGTTCTTCGAGGTCTTCGGTACACTCGCAACAGACCATGTCTTCTTCACGATCGCATACTCCTGCTGAGATCCTTATGACTGCTACATTTCTTCCAGACTTCCAACTCATTCGGCCCTCTAAACGGAATCCTAACTTGCGAGGGCTTCAATTGGATTTATGCATAGAAAAGCTAAATCAGAACCCCCACGACCTTTACCTCCAGTCATTCCAGATGCTTCTGGTTGGCTATACAGATATCCGCGCCGGCCCCGCTACACACGGACAAATGACCTTCTGGACCCTGCAAAGCTTAAGCAATCTTGGGATCAAGGTGTTCAACGGTGAAGATCCGGAAGGTTGTAGACGAAGAATAAGTCCCTCACTGTGGGAAGGCGTCAGTGTCGAGGATAGCATTGTTCCAAACTTCTCAACTTGCAACCTTGAACGCAGATATGAGGTTGAGATCCTCATGGGCTGGCAGTGCCATTCGGGAGTGGTAGGCATCCCTAGAAACCTCCTTCCTCGGGACGCAACTAACGAACAACAGGACGCCGGTCGCGTGTTCTTTGTTCAAGTTCGAACTCCAGTAAAGGTCACTTCTGGTATTCTGCCGGGGCGCGAACTTTCCGAACTAAGAGTTACCCAGATAACTACTAGTCATCGGGAATCGAGTTCAGTACTACCAAATGTGAATACTGGCCACGATTGGAACTTTCAGATGCCACCGACATACGATGAAGCGGTGAAGAATTTTCCTCCAAACAGACTCAGTGGTTTGAATTATATTGAGAGGTAACGGAACTGCGGCCATGACGTTTTTTTTCTTCATATTTGGAAGTGACTGGCTTGCATTATCAATTGTAGCGCACAACATGATTTAGCGAATTTCCTTTGTAGTTTAGAAGTCCAATTGTTCCACCAATTCAAAAGATTGATACTATTTACCATGAACTTTTCAAATTGGAGATCTTATAAAGTTTTCGCATAATGTTAAAAGTTCCCGGACAAAGTAAAAGAACCTGCGCGCTTGCTATCTGTAAAGCCACTTTCGCATGCAGACCAGTAACACTGAGATCACAACATGAATATCAGTTCCTCAATCCTGAAATGATGCGTTAGAGTTCTAGGGGAACAACTTTTCAGGTGGCTGAACGGCGTCCATTTCAGTGGTGATAAGCACAGACAGTGAAGTAAACTGATCTCGACGCAATATGCGTAATTCGTTGTCTTTCTCATCGTATGGAATATTGTGCTCTTTTGTACAGAGCGTGATTAGGCGAAAGATGCAGTCGAGTTAGTAGTCATAATTCACTCAATCCAGGAAGCTTCGCCATATATGACATGTATGAGAGAGCAGGCTTGGAAATTTGAACATCCAAAATTACACATCAAGACGTTGCACACATTTCTAGTAGCATTACCGGCCCAGTGGGTCTTGTGGAGTGCTAGAACAGTGTGAAATTATGTCGAAGGGCATGTGAGTTGTGATGAACGACAACTTGGGAATTGCCTCACCTATCTCAAGGGGCTTCAACCAAGTGCAAGAACACTGCGACGCATTCCACCTAAAGCTACCAATCATAGTCGTCGGCTACACCTGACGTTCAAGGTATCTATGAAAGATGCCCCTATGCAACAGGGAAAGACTAAAGCTTTCACTAAAGCCTTCACTAGGAAGCATAGCCTTGAGCCCGCTCTTAATCGACGGGTGAGTCCCCGTGGGGATACAAATGAAACATGCATTGTCCGCGGCCGCTGCACCCACAAATCGATATGCGACCCGGGGATGTGGAGCAGGCGCTTCTCAAGGATGTCCATTACAATAATCATCGAGTTAGGAAGGCAATGAATTACAGTGGATTCTATTAGCTCATAGCGTGTTTTCGGAGGCTATATGTGGGGAGTAAGGTACAATGACTCCACACGAATCGTGGCTGTATGCTCTTTAAACAGAGGTGTTGGGGAAGTAGCTTGTCGGAAGGGTGTTGCGGGGAAGGTTCGTTGGGAATAATAATAATAACTGGAGTCGCGGTTTGCTTCCGGGAGTTATCAAATGGTTGTAAGAATTATTCATGATTTCTGATGCTGATGCTTTTGAGGTGGTACTCCGTCTATATGCCCGACACAATGAACGCTAAGATGCTAATCCAGCCTATGCCCTCGTACCAACTCCTTTGTTCTACTCTATAGAACAGGGTTTATCTATTTCTAGAAGCGCAATCGTCCATCTAGGTCGAGTTTGAATTATCCGCGCACGACCAAGCAGTTGGTCCGTTGGATCCACTGTAGGTATCCTTGATACCAAGGACAGAACCATATGTACCAGCGATCATGAGGAAAGTACCGGAGGCAATGATGAAACCAGCCCAGAAGACGAGCGACATCCATCGTGTAGATTTCTCTGCTTTGCCTTTAGTCCAGTGATCGTAGAACCACATCATACCCATAGACTGGAAGGTCATGAGGGTTCCGAAGAGGGCTCCGATGAGTGACACGAGAGCGCCAAAGTTGGGGATTGCGCTGGCGATAATGTAGGCTACGATGCACACAGCTCCGGTGAGACCGAGCCAAGACACCCAGTGGATCATGGTATTATGGTTGAGATGCTTGGTGCCACGGAAGAAGCGAATGAAGAAGTATTTGGCAGTAATCTGGCGAGTGAGTCAGTACAAGCTTCGATCTCAGGGTGTAGTGGCTTCTTTGGAAAACATACGTGGCAGACTAATGTCATGGAGACAATGAGGCCGGGAAGGGCCAAGCCGTAGCAAACCTTCTTCAACAATGGTCCAGCGGATCCAAGGGCAGGAGAAGCGACGAAGGATCCGCAGTAGTAGTAGACGACAACTCCGACGACGATGTAGAGCACGGTCATAACAGTTTGGCACACAATAAGTGCTCTCGTGTAATGCTCTGGTCTTCTCATCTCTGAGACAATGTTAAAGAAGGCGGGGACACCACCGTAAGCGAAAATGAGGGTGCATAGTGCTGCTGTCGCTTCTCCGAAAGATGGGGAGCCGAAAAGCTTGAAGTCGGATTTCCAGGGCCCGTCCTTTGGTGCAGTGCTAGGTCGACCTTCGACGGCCACAGCGATCGTGAGAGTCATGACTAATTCTCTATTAGCGTTTGAATCAGGAATTTCAACACTGTCAAGATAACGTACCACCTGACAAGATACCAATCAAGCCTACCCAGGCTAGCCAGGAAATGCGTCCGAGGGTTTGGATACTGCAAAGTCCAAAACCGATGACAGCAGCAACGGCCACATAGACAGCCGTACAGGTCGCATGAGTTGATAGGGCGTTAAGTGCGATGGAAATGCCGAGCATAGCAGAACCTCCAACGAACGTCCAGTCTGTCGAATGTTAGAGGACGAGTATGCCAGAAAAGTGTGACAGTAATACATACACAAGGCAAAAGCAAGACCGAAGAATTCACGTCCAACGCGACCGAATAGTTTCTCTCCAACATCTTCGATGCCGTAGACTTCGGGATGCCTTAGCTTGAACACACCGACGATCCAGCTGGACCATCCAGTGATGACAGCGATAGCAATCAGGCAAATAACACCTGGGATCAAGCCAAGAGTGTCAAAAGCAGAAGGCAACGAGAGGATACCAAGGCCGATCTGGGTTTTCATCATGAGGACAGACGTTCCTTTCCATCCAACCTTGTTACTTGTTAGTCGGGTAGTTCGTTTCAACGTCTATCATGATCACAACACTTACTGCACGATAGTTGGGACCTCCCTCGACAACTTCACCGAACACGGCATCCTCTTGTGGCTTCTCAATATCATACTTCGGATCGAGCTCCTCATGTTTGGGGGCGTAGTTCACGTCGCCATAACCTGGGCCTCTGTATGCTGGTGGTTCTGCCATTGTGAAGTTGTTGGAAGGATTGAGATGTTGAACCCCAGATTTTGATCAAGAGAGAAATCAAATGATGGAGTAACTATATAGATACTCTTCAGATTACAGGGGCAAGTGGGAGATGGTGGTGACTATTTACGTAACTTAGCGTTGTCGGTCGGTCCGCTCATAGGAACCAGTAGGCACCGGTGCCAAACTTGTACTGCACCCCAGATCTCGGCCACACGCGTCATTTACGTTTTTTTCGTGGCACAGACCGAGATGAAGCTCGAGCAACGCATAGTCCGAGTTAGGTATGTAAAATCTACTCAACAGCAGTGGAGCATGAGAGCATCTCGACCCTCAATACTAATTTGGCTTCCGATATTCGGAGAGACGTGAGGTATTGAGGGCATACTGACAGTGCGAAAGCTTCGCGCAATCGAATGATTTTGATACACATATTGTATTCACATATTGGACACCTAGGTGCTTCGAATGGTGAAAATCTCGTATCGTTGAGGCTCAACTTCGGACGGAAAAGAGCATCGGAACGGAGCGACGGGCAAGCTGCTGCTGGCACTTCGGGCGACGCTAGAAGGTCTTGGGAAGGTCTTGGGAAGCACTGAGAAGGTCTTGGGCAAGGGCTTAGTATGGGGTTTCGGCTCTTTTAGGGATTCTATGACATTACGCAACGTGGTAATCCAACGGAAGCTTACTGAAAAAGTCATGATAGCTCGTATTGGCTTTCGAAGATCCGACCACACACGTTGACTCCACAGAATCTAGTTCCTGGGGTAAAACATCGCCAAAACATCAAGAGGTACCGACAAATTCACTTCTCCGCATCTACACGCCGTCTAGTGCATGCGCTATACAACGGCCAGATCAGATTTTTATGGTCTCAGGCACTTACCAAAGAATGTAGGAGGCGAAGGGTCGTCCACCTGGGATCGCCGAGCCCGCCGCTTGAGCATTCTTTGTTAGGACAAGCTTCGGGCCGAGGAAGAGGCTTTTTTAAGAGAACCATGCGCTGCAACAAGCTGTTGAGCCTCTTTTGCTTGTAGGCTAGCCAAGTGCACACTATACTGAAAGTGAATGGTGCCATGAACATAATTTTTTCCTCTCTCGCCATGCTCATGTTTCAAGGTCCCCAAATGGTATACGCCCCCGGCGGAATGAATACCGCCGTGACGACACCACTGGCCCAGTTGCTACGGTTTGATCCGACGGAAGAAGGTAAATAGCGTCATTTTTTCAACTCCCAGCCTTCAATTCCCCGCACGATTGCTAATAGGGCTGCTGAGTTGTGGAGAAAACATCCACACCCCAGATGTTGCTGACCTGGAGTCTGGAACAAGATGCTCTACTGTTACGTAAAAGGGGTCTATTAAGATCAGGTACTCGAGTAGTAAAGAAGTTGTGATTCTGGGGTGGCCTATGCATCCAGCATGTGGAGAGAGTTCCCACTTTCTTGGACTGTGTATGTCGCCTGATCGCAACTAAGGAACACGCCAGGAGCATCAAGTATTAAAGTCCGTAGACGTAGACGTGGGAACCTTGCAGGCTTCTATTGGCACAGATGACACATATCTGCTAACCCGGCCCTGGTTGGCTAGGTCTATTCTCCAGCGCGCATTATTGTAGCCCAAATTATAAACCATCTCGTACTCACATGTATGCCCACACTGAGCTGAGGGTCAGCCCAGACTGCCATCACAGCTAATCACATGTACGATATCAGAAGTTTCAATAATTCCCCAATCACGTTCGAAACATGATGACAAACAATATAGCAAAGATGAATTCTACGAGGCCAGTCTTTACTCCTGCTACGAGGTACCTTGAAACGTTTCTGCTCCACAATCTGGCCATCTCCCGCGAAATGTATCTTTGATGGTTTTAATCAATTACCAAAAAAGCCCTCCAAGGTCAATTTTCATCACATTCCTAGTAGATAAGCACACTACTGTCCTGCTCTCTACTAATCAACGTATTCTCCCTTTTCAGCATGATTCACCTCCTTACCCGCACGCGCACTTACGGACCCTGTTCTTCCTTGCTCTTGGAGCCTGGCGAAGTGTTTCTCAGCCTCCCAATTCCAGATACTATCCGAAGAGAACAACAGATCAATCTCTTCTAGTGTTCGTTGATTCGTCTCAGGATACAATGCCCACACCATTGGAAGCGTCAAAATGTTACAGCCGGCGAAGATGTAAAGCGTCTTCTCGTTGAGTGTGGAGAACATAACAGGACACAAAAGGGTAAGCCACCCATTTCCAATGGACCAGCCCACGACACCCCAGGCATTTCCTTTCGCGCGCACTTCGAGTGGGAATATCTCGGCGGGGTACAGCCATGGAACTGTTAGCCAAGTGGCGCCGAAGATGAACGTGAAGATAAAGACCATGGACACAGCAGCGTTGCCATAGCTTGATGCTTTACTTAAGTTGCCCTCGTTTGTTGCCTGTGACGCAAGGTATGAGAAGCCTCCTGCTAGTGCCATTGCGATGGCTTGACCAGCGGAGCCCCAGTACAGTGTCCACCGTCGTCCAATGCGATCTAGTGTGAAGACGCAAATGAGGGTCGAAAACATGTAGAAAATGTTGTTGAGACCTGATATCCACTGTCGCTTGGCGGGACTCATGCCCGCGATTCCAAAGATCGTCGGAGCGTAGACGGTCACGCCCGCGATACCGATCCATTCCTGCATAATCTGCAGCCAGACGACCAGTTGGACACGTCGCCCAGTATGGAGTGTCCCAGATCCGATGCCAAAGAACATGTGGTAGTAGCTTTGATGGCGGAAGTTCGCTCGTTCGTTCTCGCAGGAGCGCACAATGTCTTGATATTCGTTTTCGGCTCGTTCCCTATCTGCGCCCTCATCTCCGCGAAGCCTTCCCAGTATGTATCTTGCTTCTTCTTTCCGACCCATTTTGAGTAGCCAGCGCGGCGATTCGGGGAAGAAGGTAATACCGCTGAGAAGCAACAGTAGCATGGGGATTTGGAAAGCGACGGGGAATCGCCAGATGAATGATGATGTTCCGTCTCCATAGAACGAGCAACCATACTCGAGCCAGTAGGCGAGGACGACACCGAAGATGTTGAGCGTGAATTCGATCGCGATGAACTGTCCACGGGAAGTGTGCTCGGCAGTCTCAGTAGCCCAGACCGGAATAATAGCGTTTAAGATACCCGTACCCCATCCGTTGATAAGTCGAGCAAAGATCATCCAGATATGATTCATAGCAGAGGCTTGCAGAGAAGCACCGACGACAGCAACGGCGGCGCCAACGAATATCGTTTTGATGCGTCCGAACCGATCGCCAATTGATCCTCCAGCAAGGCATCCGACGAGTGTACCCAGATAGTATACAGAGACTATGCCTCCCTGGAGGAGACTATCGTCAACTACAACCGCGCCATCTGGGCCCTTGTGTCCGAATCCCATGCGAGTGTAGTAGTCGTATGAGGTGTTGACCCCGCCCATCATACCCTGGTCGTAACCAAAGAACAGAATAGATAGACCGGCCATGCAATTGATGCTATTCTTGTATGTTAGATACTTTCACCCTCGTTGCAAAGATTCAGTAATGTCCGAGGTATACTTACGCGATGAGCAGTTTCCGCTTCTGCAGGCGGTGCACCACATTGTATCGAGATATCGTGTCCATGATGTAATACAACAACCGACTAGAAGAGTGTCTGAAGATTGGTCAAGCCGATTAGATCGTTGATGAGCTCATGGAGGAATGATTGCATTACTGCGAAGGTTATCTGAGGCGAACGAAGATGCACGCGAATAGCAACACATTTATATCTTGTTTACTGCCCCAGATTGAACTACATCTTCATGGGGAAGCTCAATTAAGCTGTAGCCTTATTGGTCGCGGGTATTCGGCCGACCAGATTTCGCAGTCCGCGTCTATTCGGAGAACCGAATGAGGTTAGTAGATCGGCGGCGATGATGGTTGCAAACCATTTGTGAACCAGACATTGCAAAGAGAGGGGTAACAGCCACCAACCTCATCATTCACTACGATCCCAGCCTGATTCAGGTGTAGGGTATTTTTGCAGAGTATCGAGGTCATCTAGGCATGGCTCTCTATTGACTCTAATTACTCGTACCTCGTACCTTTAGTAGAACACGATAATATATGTGGAACAGTCTGCTTAGATATATGTATAATGAATGGGGATGAGGGTCGTAGCGAATTGAACGTTCTCCGATCTTCCGCTCGGATGTTCAAGCATGCCGCATCTTCCAGCCTTGTGAGCCGAATTGCAGGAGTTTTAAAAGTTATTTGGTCAATAGCTATCAAAGTGACCAACTGTACAAAAACATTTACCTGGCGGGAGCGACCAGATCGTATGCAGAACCAGACACATAGAACAAACTTGTGTATTCTGCCTCTTGACTTATGTGCCCAGGTAGTAGTGTGCCATATGTCTTCTTTGCTACTATATTTAAACTAGAAAAAGCAATCTTGCCTTTCTGATTCAGCTCTGTTGCAGCTTTGCTCTGATTGCTGCGCTCAATGGGCTTTTACCCCAACACTTGCATTTGCTCCATATTTTCAGACATAGCTTCTTTGTAGTTTTGATACACGAAGTACCTGAGAAAGAACTGTTCCATCTATCCCGTGGTTAACCTTCTGTGCGCAACCACCTCGCTGATTCAGTCCTCCCATTCTATCGAGCGCTCAAATACTCAAATACTTAATATGGCCAATCAAGCACGGCAATGAATTAACTTGAATTCTACGTGCACTTGGGGGCCAACAGGTCCTACTTTTACTGGTGTTCAAGTATAGGCCAAGATGCGCCACACTTTGTACTGTTTTCGTTTATCTTCAGCCTTGCCCCCTTTGTTCCTACAAACAAGCTCGTAACTTTTTCATTCAACTCATTACTTTGCCTTTTTCCAGTGTTTCAAAGTCCCAATTTCCTAAATGCCAGTCATCACGTTAGTCTCTCAGGTTAAGACCTTAAATCCGGATCCAACTCGAACCACGCCTGCTCTTACGACCGTTTTTACACCAGAAGCATCATGCTTATCACGATGGATTTGGATGGAGCACTCTGATCAGATTATCGTTACTAGCGGATATTATAAAGACACAAAACTGGCCTCTGGTATCGATCTTGACTATTGGAAAACCTGCTATGCGTCTGCAACTCAGCCTACATACAGTCCGGGAATGTGTTTTGAAGGGCAAGCACTCAACGTCATACTCCAAGTGCCGATCCAGGTACCTGGCATGTCTGAAACTCAGACTCAATGGCAAGCATTGTGCTGTCCCAGGTATGTAACATTTTGATGTATAGACGTCAAGTTCGCATCGTTGGTGCCTTGCTGAGCGATCTCCAGTGGCATGATACCTTCAAATTATCGACAGTGCGAGAAGGCAATTTCGACACCGTTTACCGTATTGGCACCAGTTGTGCTAGAGGAAACCACCGAATCGGGTTGGAAGTCTTCCACAGTGTGGGATTCAACTTCAACGTGGCTCTACACAACCACCAACAGTGTCGGTCAACCACTCGTAGTAACGACCGAGACATCTATCGCTTTGCATACGGCGATTTCAGGAGCAACTCTCTTTGCAGATCCAGTGACTGTATATTGGCAGTCAACCGATTTATCGCTTTTCCCTAGCAAGTACGCTTCTTCGCTTGCCTCTGCGATTGGAATAAGCGTTGGTACACAGACCCTGACCCTCGGCCCAAAGACATTGTCCTCTACAACGTCGTCCTCTACATTGAACCAACAAGGCGTGCTAAGCACGGGTGCAAAGGCAGGTATTGGTGTAGGAACCGTGATTGGTGCCGCGCTTCTCGTCGGGGTGGCCTTCATGTTCTTCCTGCGCTTGAGAAGGAGAAAAAGACAAGAGCCGGCGGTAGCAGAACTGTCAGGGCATTCATCTGGCTACAAAAGGTTCTTTGGCGGCAAGTTGAGGGCCGAAATGGAGGGAAAAGCGCTTCCAGTCGAAATAGACTCAAAAAGTGTCTGTGTGGTCCCTGGCCCGCCTGCTGAGTTGGAGGGTTCTTCACATCTATCACGATAATATCGAATGCAAAAGCAGAATGTCCACACACTGGGTTTATGTTACGTTTAGTACACAGGTATGTATTGGCTCGGCAAGATACAACTTAGCTCTCGAATCATCCTAATATATCACACACCACATATATTGCAATGCCAGCTCAGAGTATGATCAATGAGGAAGGGTTTGTATATCCACTACGACCAATATGCTGCAGAATTGTCAACAGATGTCGACAGGCCAGCATCATATACGACCTCCTGCAAAATGACGCGAGATGCCTGGAGGTCAGGCGCCTCCTTCTCCCAGAATTGAAGCGTAGCGATGGCTGAGCCCAGTGCATCCTGAAACTGTTCGTCCGTCAACGACTCCACAAGGCGCGCTTTGTACGCCACCAACAGTAGCAGTGAAGCCGAAAAACTTTGTCGGACCATCAACCATGTTCCATGATGACGGTGCTGAATGTTCCATTGTCTGATCAGTTTCAAGCAGGTATCCGTGTGCTCTTGCACGAATGGGAGCAGAGAGGCTCGCTCCGCATCACCAAGATCCATCTGCACAGAAAGGTACAAGAATGGCCGATGTATGCGCTCCCTGATCTCAATCATCCTGGCTTGCAGGTGATACGAAAGTTCTTCTTCCGGTTGTTGATAAGCCTTGAAGGCTACTTGATCTGGAAGAGTCGATTCCCTAGAAGATACTATCAGCGTCTGCAACTCCGACTTGATATTTCATAGTCCGTCGTACCATTGATCCAATTGTCGATCTAACTCTGTAGCTGTCTTCAAAAGTTCTGACAAAGGTATTTGGGTCCAGGAAACCTCGCTTTGCCTGTAAAAGACGTCCATAACCCGCTGCAAGATTCTTCGTGCTGCAATGTCAGCCAAATAGTAGTACCATGCCTTCTCAAAATCATGGTGAAGCGTGTTCATAGATGCTGCGGTAGGTGATGTAGCACTGCCATTCAGAGTCGGTAATTCGTATAGATCCTCGTTGGATGCTGCTGTTGGGGGTGCAGGAAACGAATTCGTATAATTGAGCTTTGTCAAGCCAGAGGGCGGGCATCTCAGCTCCACCGAAATCTCACTGCCAATAAAATTAGTATCTAAACTTCCCGCAGACATTATTTCAAGCGAACATACTGCTCCGATTTCAGGCAAGACCAGTAAAGGCGGCTAGCACGAGCCTTGGTCACTTGGCCATGCGCTATGTAATCTTCAGATCTCATCCATGTCAAGGTTTGAAATGCGACACAAGCCCTGTTGAAGGAGATAGATGCCTGCATCGGTCTAAGCGAGTACATCTCGTAAACACCTGCCAAGAAGTGACATTCGGTAGCCATTAGAGTATTTGCGAGTAAACCCATGCGTTTACGGCTTGCATTGTAGTAGGCTTCGGCAGTAGAGTAGTCCAGCGTTGTACTCAAACTGTCCATTTTTTCTGAATCGTTGAGGCCAACTTCGGGAGCGAGTTTGAACACGAAGGGGGAAGAAATGGCGGCGAGGGCGCAAACGATTAGCTAGGCAAGGTGAGAGAAGTCATGGATATTAGGCATTCTTGGTGACATACAACGAGACAGCTCGAAGCCTCCCACCCTATTCCATTCTCCACAACAGACTTTGAAAGTGTTCGCAGATATTCCGGTTCGAAAATGGGATTCTTGGTATGAACATTCGTGAGAAAACGCTCGACCAATGCCGGGATATCTTCCTCGCGCATGCCTCTTCCACTGTGAGAATCACTCCGAGGGTCTACATAGATCTCTCTCAAAGTATCATCATCCACTTTTGGAGATGTGGGCAGCGATCCTAGTGTACCAAGGATCAAGGTAGGGTCGTAAATCAGAGCTTCAATGCGATGCTGGTCATATCTTGCGCCGAAGATAGGCCAACCCAAGATCTCCTCGCTAGACCCGAAATATGATTGAATTGATGATCCGAGGCGTTTTTCGCGCTCCACTTCGACTGGCGAATGTCTCAATCGTCGTGCACCATCATCTTGATGCCCGTTCGTACTGGGTAGGATCCTCCTATTCAAAAGAGGCGATTCGACGGAATTATGAACTTGGGGTTCGGGTGCGTTTTCTCCAACATGTTTATTTGTTTCTACAAGACCAATCAGATATTCCAGGCGGTCCAGTATGTGGGTAGCTGGGTCAGACCTAGTATGACATGTCAGCGGTTGTGCTAGGTAACTTGAGAACCGGCTTACGGATTGGTATCATCAAGATAATTACACGTAGCACCCAGTTCTTGACATTTCGAGCATCCGGGTCTTTTGTTATCGCATTTCGTCTTCCTGTTGCGACAGAGCCGGCACGCGGTTACTGATCGCTTACGGGTGAAGGATGATGTCAGAGAAGAGTTTGTGTGTAGCACTTCAAGTCGCCTCTTCTTGCCGATGTGATCCGACTCCGTATACTCCGACATATCAGCGTACAACCAATCGCCCAATAGGCGCAGTCAATAAAAACTGCTATTTAGCAAATAATTAGAAGGTATTCGAACAACGACATGGAGAATGGATGAGATAAGTGGCGTGTTGAGGTATCCTCGTAGTATGCCCAAAGTGCAACTAGCCGTATGTTTGGACTTCATTAGCGTTGACCACTCTTGCTTTTCCCGTCCCGCGTTTACACGCTCACAATCACGAAACATGTTAACGCTTTATGCGCAAGACGATGGTATTTTATCATTTTTGGAGCGGTATCCAGGGTTCTCAGATTCATCAGCGAGTAGAACTCATCTTACCATCAGGATCTAAAGCATTGTTCGTGAAACGTCAAGCCTTTAGAAATGCCATTTATAATTAAAGGATTATCCAAATTGAAGGTGTTCGGATAATTTCTTTCCTCGCACTCTTTGACCTAGCTTCAACACAATAAGAGATCAAGCTTTAAGCCAGGCAAGCGGAACGATGAAGTGTTCCATGAAGTGCCCCGTTTAAAGCACCGCGGGGATAATTTCCCGTTCCCTCTCTTTCCCCACTTCCTTGTTCCCGGGTTTAGGCCAATTGTGGAATGATAGATTTATCGACTTTGCTGCAGGGACCTCTCAAATACTGATCACATCGCCTTTATGATGTCGATACTGTCCGGCTGTGGCGTCCGAGGCTGCATGTCTACTGTCTTATTTACTATCAATGCACGCGGTAAAAGGTCTCTCATATGAGATCGAAGCTCTTTAAACATTAGTATGACCTGAACTACTGTCGGTTTGGTCAATTTGGCTTCTTTTCGAGAGATTAGACAATCTCGTCCAAAACGACCGAAAGGATGATGTAATCGGTTCGTGTCGAAGGAAGATATTTAGAACCGGGAGACAGCAAGCAACAATACTCAATGGTACTTCAATCATGCAGCAGAATAGCAGCGTCGTGATAAGCACTATGTCCATTAAAAAGAGGAATTAAAACCCGGACGAGCCAGATAACTTACAATTTTGATCGAAAGAGGGGTTAAAGTTGGCTTGACGGCGCCGGATAACCGAGATCATCCTGATCATTGAAGCGACGGTTGCACTATAACATCAGCATGATTCCCATAAGTAGTAGGAATGAATATACATTGCGCCGAGTAGGAATATTGCCAATACACCAATTTTCAACTTTGTTGGCAAATGGAGACTCAGGATCTGAAGCAGTCAGTAGTGACACTTATTGAGTGCTAATACACGTACGGCTGAAATTGGTAGAACCAATATGATGAAGTCCGTTACAAAATCTGATATAGCAAAGCCGTAAAGTAGTTCAAACATATTCACGCAATTCGTGATCAGTGAAATGTAACCGCCCCACCATGCTTTGAAATTTCCTCTACAGGCAAAAATGAAGGCCAGCAAGTATGCAGCGGTCCAAAGCACTACAATAACCATTATCAAAGTATACAAAATGTTTCTAAGGTCACGGCAATTCCCTTTTTCGACGACAAAGATGCGACGATAAAAACAGAGGACACTCAGTTTGATAGCCCCAAGTGCAGCTATCGATAGAACTAGAAAAACGTAATGTAGCTAAAGACATTAGCTCTCGGCGCAGAGATCTTGACAAATCCCGTCGTATTTGCATACCCGCATTGAGATGACGATCTTGTTATCCAGTTCCGTTAAGGCAGTCCGCAGTTTAATGGAGCCAGTCGGTGTTGGATAGGCTAGAGCATGTTGGTGAACTCCTACATTGCCTCAGAACGCACTCTGGATATTGTCTAACATGTGAACTCACCGTGAATGAGGACAACATCGAGTCCGATGGCAAGGGCCTAATAATCATCAAAATCAATCGCAACGCTATGACGTGAGATAGACTAACAAGTGCTAATAACGAGAGCCAGTCATCAGCCTTGAAAGGTTGAGATTTCATTCTCCTAGCTTTGAATCTCATCGACACCGCGATAGTATCGACGAAAAGCATGACCATGGCGGTGCAAACCATCGTAGTAGGAGATTGCGTTGCCATCAGCATTTTGAAAGACTTGAGTCTTCCGAAAATTGTAAGGATATTGTTCTTGAGAAAGTAGATTTCCTGGAAATGATTCCATTCAATATGAAAATGATGGTTATTATCATAGTGGACCCGATTAGGTGCTCTTATGGTTTCTCTGCACATTCCTCTGCAGAAACAATGGAGCAAGTGAGCCGATGTTGCAACAAAGCCAACAATTCAGGTAACCTATGGTAAGATAGCGAAACGAGGCAACTTCATGCACGCGTCCCTCACACTTACTTTTTGGGGCAACTACGGCAAGCTTGTGTACAAGGCCATAATGTTTCGGAAACCGTATGTTGTGAAGGTGTGTATCGTTGATTCACGTTGATAACGACTATTGGACATCACCAGTGGCGTGGAATTAAATAACGTACTACGCTCAACGGCATGTGGCACGTACGGCGCAGCTTGAAAAGACCCATGGACACCAAATAGCCTTACCGCCTGTTTGGAACCAATCATTATTATAACTTGCCGTCATCAAGGCATATAAAGGCGTGCGTCATCTATTCTATCTGCTTCGCTACATCAGTCCCTTTTCGTTAAATCTGAGAATACCCTGAGGCCTTTGTTTTTGTTCTAGCCTCAACATCAATCATCAACATTGCATACAAGGAACAATGGCTTTATTTACTATATTTTCAATGATAGTTGCTGTCTTGACAATATGCCTGTATCATGTGTATAGGCTCCTATCCTATAGAATGATTTTGCGGCGTCACGGCTGCAAAGACCCACCAGCTATCCACACAAAGACCCTTTGCTTGGACTGGATTTTTTCTTCAAGTACATGAGCGCATTCAAATCCGGAACTTTCTTGGACTTCAATAAGACCATGTACGACACGTACGGCAAAACATTCAAAGCCAACTCGTTCGGAACTACACTAATCAGGACCATCGACCCGCAAGTCTCCAAAGCTGTTCATGCAACCTACTTTCAAAATTTCGGTTTGCAGGGTCTGAGATATGAGACGGCTAAGCATTTATGGGGAAATGGAATAATCGTTGTAGATGGTCCGCACTGGCAGCATGGCAGAAGCTTGATTCGATCCTCGTTCGATATTGTCCATATCGCGAACTTTGCGCGATTGGAAAAACACGTGCAGCGTATGATGGAGTTGCTGCCAACTGACGGCTCTACCATTGATCTTATGCCTTTGTTCAAAAGATTGGTAATATTCTCACGCCAGTACTTCACCCTCCCTTCAGCTAACGAATAAATAGATACTAGACACCTCAAGCGAGTTCATATTTGGGGAGTCGATGGGTGCTTTATCCGAGACCACCGACTACAAGCGCTTCATGGATGCTTTTGAGCGCGCGCAACGAGGGACCGGAATTCGCGCTATCCTGGGTCGATTCAAATTTCTCCATCGGGATAGAACTTGGTGGAATGCTTGTCAAGAGGTAACTGACTATGCCGACACGCATGTAGAGGCCGCCCTTTTGCGTCAGAAAACTATTACGAATAAAGATGGTACCACAGATCAAAGTGCCCCATTACGTCTAGTAGATGAGATGGCAAAAGATACTCAGGATAAGGTCACCCTCCGGTCCCACATCATCAGCGTCTTTAGCCCTGCGCACGATGGCGCGGCGGTGACACTGACAAATGCGATGTTTCATCTTGCCAGAAATCCAACAGCATGGGAACGTCTTCAATCCGAAATTGGCCCTACAAGCTCAAAGCATCTGGACTATGAGCTATTGAACTCTTTCAAGTATCTTAAATGGGTCCTTCAGGAAAGTAAGTTAACTCACTTCAAATATGTTATAGTCGTTCACCGTTCTCATTGCATGCTTTTAGCGCATCGTCTCACGACCATTGCGACTATCAATCAGCGACAATGCACTCAGTCCACCGTGTTGCCATGTGGAGGAGGAATTGAAGGAAAGGATCCCTTATATGTGCAGAAAGGCGATATTGTTGAGATCAACTATCGCGCCATGTGCCGTGATGAAATATTCTGGGGTGACAACGCAGACCAGTTTATGCCTGAAAGATGGGAAACGATACGGCCTGGCTGGGAGTACACTCCATTTGGCGGCGGGCCGCGGTCATGTCCAGGCATGAGGTTGGTCTACACAGAGAGCGCTTATGTTCTCGTTTCGCTTTTGAGGGCATATGACCGTATTGAGAATCGTGATCTCGAATTGCGTTGGGTTGAGGAAATGCGTATGACTGCACAGAGCAAGAACGGATGTCTTGTAGGGCTGATCAGGGATGTCCGCAGGTAGATTGGTTACAAAAGACGAAAGAAACATATAGCGAACTTCATTGTCCTATTAATGAAAGGGTTCTCTCTCTCCGAAATCATGCAACTGTTATATGCTTGGAGAATTCCTTTCGGAAGATTCCTTCCGACATCGATTGTAGGTTTCATTGAGTTCTCTTATCGTTTCCCGGATGTCGAAATCTTGTACTTTTAATGACTGCTCTTTACTTCTACTCCAAGCTCTTCTCAGTATCCAAAATAACGACTCTATCATAGTGGCCGAGTTGGAGCGTTTGATTTCCCCAAAGATTCCTAATGAAGTTTGGATCATTCAAGTTCTAGGAAGGTGTGATGAGAAGGACGGAGCACATGGATCAACCATTCTCGTTACATTACGGCGGAGGAGTCTTGGAAATATTTTGATGCTGAACGTGATGACGCTGTTGATCCATGTTCTTCTATTCTGCTCATACAATACCTGGATTGATGCCAATGATTTCGTATCTACTGTAAGTGGAGTGCATTATCTCAGGAAAAATAACGGAGCACCATAGTAACACCATGCAGCTCCCGCTGAATCTGCAACGACGTACATAGCGAGATCGGAACATGTCACGGATCATTACCACTATAGTCCCTTCTCCGGGCCTCCAAATGATGAAAACAACAGGGCATGGGCTAATTTGATAACACATAAGTTTCGAGCTACTAAGGGAAATAATATTAATAAGATTCACAGCAACCTTTTTCCGATACTTCATCCGAAGAAATCATGAAAGCCGGCGATACGCCTGAAGACTCCATCGAGGTCGCAGGTGGGGGCTATGTGGTGGCCTGGGGCGTGTACCACGAAATTTACTGTCTAGTAAGCATGTACGATATGATCGCGTTGTACCCAGTAAATCACCGTACAGAGACGATTGCGATTGTACCTCTACAAGGAAGTGTACTATCCAAACCTTACCCAGGCTAACGTCGAGTACCTGCATGGGCATCTAGGTAAATTATTGCCAACGCATAATATATGTAGCCTTTGTACTGAGCAATCCTATCAAAATCACTGTTTAGAAACTCTACGTGTTTCAATAATGTGCAGTGCTGACATCACTCTGTACACGTTTCGCTGGGGCTCGTCAGACGGCGAAAAGCCCTTACCAAAATCAAATTCGAGTAAAAGGTGTGTTGATTGGAAGAATATCGAAGCGTGGGCCAACATAAGAAGGGTGCCATTGGATCCGACATTGATCAAGAAGGATGAGCAGGCTGAGGTAGTTCATAATTAGCCCAACATTCGACTTGAAAATATGATGCGTGAGCGGAAGTCGGGAAGTCGATGATGTGGAGCAACGGTGGCTCTTTTGGTCTCTCGAATTTGAGGGCTGAACGTGTTTAGTGGTGAACATTCACAGAGCTGTCATCAATTCTGGTCAACCCTCTAGAAACAAATAGAACGTTCTGGTCTAGATGCAACCTTTTCAAATACTTGATTACTATTATTCAATCAAATTGTGCAGCTATATTATGGTGATACGATGATTGAAGGCCACGGTCTTCATTCCAAGACAGTGGCAGTTTCTTATGTTTCTTCTCATGGTATCGCTTGCCGTGTAAAGCATGTCGCCAATGATAGGGATCATCGTCCGTTACTGCATGGGTGTCAGATGAGCATACTGTAGCCAATCCCGATCAAGTCACTTTCTAAGAACGTAGTATTTCATGACAAAAGAATTGATTGCTATTTGCATATGTCGACACGACTTCGAGGGGAATAACCCATCCATTCTACTTCAAAGTATGATTCTAAAATTCCCAAAATACCAAATCCAACCAGGATGCTAACCATGCGGTGCTAGATTCCAATAGCACCACCGCTAAAAAGACAATATAGACAAGGAGATGATCGGTCGTTCTGCTCGACCCTCGAGTAATGAGAGGAGCGAGACTGTATGTGTTTTAAGTATAAATCCTTAACGGCGGTTGGCGAGCTCAACGTCGCCGCTGGATGTGTCCTCCAAGTACTTTGAAGCCGATGCGCTCTTAGCATTATTGCTCTTTGCGAAGGTGTTTCCGAGAACTGGGAAGCAGAAGCCAGGGTGAAAGATTGTGAGAGCCCCGACAGCAATGACGATCATGACACCCTCGAGGACGATGAACTCGGGCTCATTGCGCATGAGCTCCGATCGCCAGCCACCAGTGAGTTCGGGAATACGGTAGACGCATCGGACGAAGACAGCGACGTAGGCGGTGACAAGAGCGATCATGAAGGCACGGAACTTGGTGTCCTTGAAGAGGGCCCAGGCCTCAGGATCAAGCTGGGAGCGACGACGGTTGGTGCGGATGCCGTACTCGGCGAGGAAGTATCCGAAGATGGCGAGGCAGACGACTTGCCAGATGACACCGGCAATCATGAGGTTGGTACCGACATCCTGGAGGCTGGATCCGGGGTCGGCAGTGGCAGCGAGACCTCCACCAGCACCTTGGAGAATGAGGGAAAGGAGATCACCGGCGATGAAGATGTAGGTGTACCAGGCAGGTCGGAGGCGAGACCATTCCGCGCCAAAGGAGAGAACGATGTGCTTGAGGGTGAGGTAGATGGCGCCGGAAACGAAGGCGGGTGCGATGATGAGACAGCAGATCTGGATCTGAAAGCCTATGTCGTCGAAGGGGTTCTTCCAGAGCATGATCCGACCAATGTAACCGATTAGCTCACCGAGGCAGCAGAATCCCATGGCGATCATGTAAGTCCATGTCTTAGAGCGGACACCGAGAACGAGCTGGATAACGAGGCAGATACCGAAGAAGGCGGCGAAGAAGGCATTGGCACCGATGTTGGGGGCATATCCGTAAAGAGTACCCTCGACTGGGCACTCGGGAGTGACCTCAGTGCAAAAGTCGGGAGCGGGAGGTGCGACAGTCATTGTGGAGTATTGACGTTGGATTTAGGTTGAGATTATATGAGGACGTGGTCCGAAGCCGATTGGGGTATCGAGGAAATCCGGGGCTTTATAGAGAATGAAACAAGGAAAGAGGAGAAGGGTAGAGAATCTTCTGTAGAATGCTTGAGGCTTGATGAGATGCAAAATGACTTATAGGGGACACCTGGGAGCCTTATATCTTCAAACTATCAAAGGATGAGTAGACTTGAAAGACATAAGCCCCACAATCAGCTACGTACTCTATGTGGTAGTCGACTGTTCATGGCGCTGCCCCTACCATCTATTCTTGTCTCACATCATGGAATGAACGAACACAAGCGAGTAGGAACGTGCAACGGGGAGCATGTCGGAGTAATCTTGCGTCCGAAAAGAGAAGAAGACGCGAATATCAGGCGTAGATGAGCCCTACCAAAGAATAGAGGCCAAGCTCGCAACACCCGCTACGAGAGGCATAGTGCAACGGGAGGTGGATAGATGTGGCTTGAAGGAGTGAATGCGATTGGGGCGCATTTCCTTAGTCGGGACATGCAAGTCCATGCGTCATCCACGAGGGGCGAAGCACGTTGGAAAGATTGGAAAGGCTTGTTCAATCTGCGCCAGTATTGTATTATCGGCTCGACTCATACGTGCGTTACGCCGTACCGCGCTGAAAGGATTCGAAGCGCAGTGATGGGATACGCCCCAGCCCAAGAGCATGGCGAAGTGTCTCGTTGGTCGCTACCAGTTGCATAAGTGCCATGGGTGTGAGATGGTTAAGCCAGCACTACGGCCATGGCATTCGATCCTATGGCATGGGGGTGACGTGGAGGCCATGGAAGCATCGCACTCAATTCCCCATTCGACCCAATCGTCACACCGGAATCTGATGGGCTTGGACCTTTTCGGTTATAGCTGAAAACAATGTGGGATGTCAACTGTACCTTAATCGTGCGAAGCGGTGAATTCGGCGTTTGCAAATGTCGGAGTCGGAGGAATTTTTGCCTTTGTCTCCTTGCACACCCCCTCCACCATTCACAGCCCTACAGTGAGTACTCGTAGTCGTACATTTAGTTCTACGCCAACTCAACAAACTTCTAATGGCTTACCATATTAGGACGCACGATGCGACTCTCCTCGTCAGAGGATATTTGGCGGAGGAATCACTAGGTCCAAAAAGAATGTATGATTCCGTCATACAAGTCGTCTTGGACGGTTGAATAGGATGTCAATATTGATTGAGAATCTCGTCGTACAATTATTCTGGGACTGATTCTGTATCAACTCCATTATTCTTCAAATCACATCAATTTTAGTTAGGTCCCTACTGTGTAGGTATCTAGCTCAATCCTACTCTTCGTTCCTCTCTCTTCGTTCATGCTGACACGGACCCTCCCTCCCTTCGCGAAATTCGACGATCCCTAGCCGACTGCGCCTGGATCCGTAGGTAAGGTGCTGGGCGCCTCACCAACACGCGCGTTCAGGTCTGCGATCAGTGCGTTTGCACTGTGCAATGAACGAGCTGTCACGTGATGGGAACGAGCGAACCTATAGTAAGCACAAGTCATTGTTGACTGGGTAGTTATTTGCGACGTGGAGAAAGCCCAAAGCCACCAACCGCTTACGGGCCATCGCGCGAAGGCCCTTTCTCCAATATGAGGATATACTAAATACCAGGATTGGACTGTACACACGAGAACCCGAGAAGATCAATTTTCTATCAAACTTTAAAATTTCAGATCTTTAGGGCAGTGCATGGTTGAATAATATTGTGACAGGGAGCTTATGATTTGCAGAACATTATCTTGTCCAAAGATGATTTTTATGAGAATCTGTAAGTTCATCACTGTTTTCCATTAGATCACGATAATCTATTGTCTTCGGATATCTTGTTGACAATGTGATGTCGAAACCCGGATAGTTACTTGAAATTGTCAGTGGAGCTATGTCGCCGACAAACTCAACTGTACCCGGCGGCTACTTGTGAATGCGCTGATGTTAACATAATCTCACAGGTACCTATAACCCATTTGGCCCTTAGGATGATGCGTTGTACTCATGTATAGATACCGTCGTGCCAATCATTTCCTGCACTCATCTGTTATCATATCCTCCCTGAGCCGGGTTTCCGTCTTTCGGTCTACGTCTGAGACAATGTAATTACTCAGTTGCACTCTCTTCGCTACTCACCAATCATTTTCTATAATCCCCTGTGTCACCATCTCGCCCACTTCAATGCTTGTCAGCCACTTATTCACGAGGCTTATGTGACCTGAGCCTGGTTGTTTCGTCTTCTCATTGATTCATTATCAACAAATCTTGGCCCTTCACTTCTGATCAAATTCAGAGAATGCACCTTTGGTCTTGCAGCATTTTTTACTGCAACTGCAATAGCTTATCGGACTTCCAGGACTGATTCTTGTGGATTCAGTAATCAAGCGCATTCTATCAGTCCACTGCTCGAAATCGCCGTCTCCAGGCGGCGATTCCTCTGCCGTCTGTTGCTAATTTAATCACTCAAGAGACGACCATACCATCCTACTCAACAACTGATGTAGTATTCGTATCCACCTTCTATTAAGTAGCATCCAACTTCATGAAGAAAAGATGTTCATTGGGTCAATATTCAACCTACGTCGATCGACGCAGGCAAAATTCGCTAAATGGCATGCCTTCCGCTGAGTTTCTAATTTATATTGTCCCGGGAGAATTCCCTTTATCCTTCCAGGTCAACGCACTTAATATTCATACAGACTTGCTATATTTTCGTGCACCCAATTCCTCGTATGCTGGAATCGCACTCTATATTTCAGCATGCGAAACTATCTATCGCAAAGCATCAACGATGCCGAAGGTGGCATTCTAGCCGCCGATCGCCCTTCAATTGTCCAAAGCATCGCACAGATCGTATAGAAAACTACCGGGTAGGCAACCATTCTAACAGCCTTCAGTGATCTTAAAACATGGCGACCCCTTGTGGTCGACTCTCCGTTCTTGCTGCTCCAACTAGGAACGATCTAGAGATTCGTAAATTAAAGTGCGATTGCAGAGCAACATGGCGAGATTCCTGCGCTTTGCATCTGTCCTCGGGGCACTAGCATTCTCAAATGCCATTCCCACGGGCGACCTCCCCCTCTCTGAGCCCATAACTGCCGAGCGAGTGTCCGTGGATGCGCGGCAAGCATCGTACTGGAAGCCGCCTATGAAATCGAACATCCAATTCATCCTCACCGGCATCCCAGACGTTGACGATGACTTCATCCGACCGCTCGCGGGAATCTACGAAGTCGACATGTTCTATACACCCGCAGAGACGATCAAGAAGATGAATGAACTGGGACAGAAGGTCATTTGTTACTTCTCAGCTGCCACGGCAGAGAACTGGCGAGACGACTATAGCCAGTTCGCAAGACAAGACTTGGGTAAGGAGCTCCCAGACTGGCCAGGCGAGCGCTATCTCGATATCCGCCGACCAAACGTCTTCAACGTGATCAAGAAGCGAATCGATCTTGCCGCCTCAAAAGGCTGCAACGCGGTCGAGCCGGACAACGTAGGTGAGTAACGAGCAAACGAACCCCCCGTCTACACTCTCCCTTTACTCACAAAACCCCCAAACCAGATGTCTACTCCAACGACCACGGCTTCAGTCCCGAAATCGTCCCCGGTGACACCGTAGCCTACCTACATAAGGTATCTGAGTACGCGCGCTCAAAAGGCATGTCCGTCGGCATCAAGAACTGCGTCGAGATCCTTGGTGACATCTTCCCCGACGTCGACTTCGCCATCTCGGAGGAATGCGTGCAATACCTCAACTGTACCGCGTACGCCAACTTCACCACCGCACCTCGTCCGGGGCTCGAAGGCAAGCCGGTCTTCGAGGTTGAATATGTTAACTACACGTATTCGGGCCAATGGTCGGATGAGGGTGTCGCATTGCAGCCAGATCGCTTCAAGACGAACAATGTCAATTTCCCTGGACTTACGAATGAGAAGTTGAGGAGGAAGTTATGTAATCTTGATGAGCCTGGTGCGTCATTGACGAATCCATATCTGAAGATCAATACCATTATAAAGTCGTTGGAGTTGGACGGATTTATCATGTTCTGTGATGGGTCAGCGGAGAGGACAAGGACGAAGGATGTTGGGAGAGGGAAGAGTGCTGTCCTGGATGAGAGAGGGGCCAACGGAGCGAGGAATGGTATGCTGAGGAGGAACTGGGCAAGGGAGAAGATGTGGAGGCGGATGGGTGGGCGGCCGTTTGATCCTTGAGGTGGTGGAGAGGGCCAGATTTGGGAGTGTAGGCCGTAGGATCGTCTCAATTGGAATGTAGATGTTGCTTTCAAATTTATATGGATCCTGAACGTTTTGTTTAAGTGACACGAGCTACCTGAAACGCCAACGAATGAAGCCCCAGACCCTCATGAGCGCCCTCCAATGCCATGAACTAAGTACTCCTCTATATTGACATGAGATAAACCCCTCAATGCTGATGTCCGCATCCACAGCCAGATTTCTTCAGGCCAAGTCGCTTGCCCCAGGACCAGGTCCTCTCAGGCTCCTTCAACATCTTCATCATTTCCTCCAGATCAGGATGACGCCACCCCTTCTCCAACATTATATGCTGAACCGCCAAGCGTGCATACTTCATCGCCAACTCCCTGTTCCCATAACTCGCATACACCGTCGCGGCGAGTCTGTAAGGAGTTGCCATGTTGACATGAATTCGCTCCTGGATGTACAGCGAGATCAGTCCCTCCGCCATATCTGGCGTGGCCTCGGATTCCAATGACCAGTCCTCGAGTTTCGCAACCATTTCCTTGATGTCGCTGATGCGCGCATCACTTTCTGCGGCGAAGGCACGCTCCGCGCTGCAAGTCGAGCAGGCGCAGTCGAAACCCCATGACCTCTTCAGGCGGCCCATACGTTCCTTGCGGGGCTTCTCGACGTCGATGTAGGTGTCTGAGAGCTCTTCTCCTGGGAAGATCGTGCGGGTGGCATGGACGTAGTGTGTCAGTGTTTCCTGGTCCCAGAAATAGGCGGTGTTGGGTCGGCAGTCATGGTTGATCATGGAGACCTCGGGAATAACGGCATAGTATGAATCGCCGTTGATAGTGACATCGAAAGCGTTGGTGTTGATGCGACCTTCCGGGCCCTTGTCCTCATCGAAGTGGTCAAGGAGGGCCCAGAAGTCCTTGTTCGCCGCTTCAGGAAGACTATCCACGCCCCTAGCGATCAATGCCTTGCGTTCCTCATCGGCGAGGACACCAGAGTCGGAATCAACCAAGACGATGGCGGTGTTGGCGAAAATTTGTTCCCCCATCTGGATCACTCTGGTTGCGAAGAGACCTCGCCCCTTTCCAGGTACCTCGCGGAGTTCAAAGGGTAGGTCGCGCTTGAGGTTTGCCCGTGACAATGTTTCAGGCGCTGCCATTGCAGGTTTTTTGAGTATCCTTTCCGCATTTTTTGAGTTGGTGATGAGGAATATCCCTCGCCCTGATGCGAATTCTTGAGAAGAGAACACACAGTAAGGGCTTGTCGTGTTGACATTTTCGAAACACTCCGGCCAGTGGGTCCACTTGAAATCTTCGGTTTCTTTTGCAAGGATCGATGCTTCTTCCAGAGTCCGCGTAAAGTTGACTTGCACGAGTTCGGTTTCTATTGTCGATTGAAGTTGGCATTCGCCATCGATTGATATAGACCCCGAAGGACAGGCCAGAGGCTTGAATAGGAATTGTTCATCGACGGCCGTATCAAGGCCGAAAGACGCTGCTGCGCAAGTGAGCAGGGGAAGCGAGACGAGCCAATTCATTGTCATCATGGTTGCTGGCATGTGGTCAAGGAAAATCGAGAATGGTTTGATGAATTTCCATCACTTCTGTGGGCATTTGTGAGCTTTTTCTACAATCGGAATGTGCTGCACTGGTGGGTAGAGAACCTACCTCAAGAGGCGTGTGAAACGCGGGGCAGCAGTCCCACGAAGGATCTTGAAGCTACATTTGAAACGAGGGGGGCCTGAGATGACGATAACAGGCGATTGCCCCGCGCAGAGTGTTCTAATGCGTTGTACCTACAAAATAACTGTGAGCATACAGTTTGTTAACAAGTGATTTGCTTGGTAACAATAGAATACGGCGTCTAGGCGGGCGACTTTCGGTGTTGGTCAGCGTCCGCCGTACGAGTAGTTACAATTCATATAGTTAGAGATGGTCAGCCTCAGTGGAGGGGCGCAGCAGTTCTTAGCTGATCATTGAAAGGAACAGATGGCATCTATGGCAGACAGAGACGGATGACATGTTGCCCAAGGGGGAGGCGCAACATGTTGAGGTTCATTGCAAACTTGAGCGAGCGGGTTCGGCTTGATTTGCTGGGGGCTGGATGTATCAGCCAGTTCTGAGGCATCTCAAGCTCCGCCTCGGCAGACAGCTGTTTGAAACGAGCCAGGCCCTCTTTGATCGACCAAAGGGTGCTGGGGTAATGGCATACGAAAGCCATCATGGGAAAAATAATAATCCAATTCATGCTTTTCTAATTATACAATAACTAAAATACATCGCTGCGCCCAGCTTGTTGAATTCATATCCCAAGAAGAAACATCCGTAGATAAGCAAAACATCCATACATGCGCATCCCGATCAACGTCGACTGACATATCTAAACAAACCCATGAGACTCAAGCTATTGCAGTTCTTCTTCTCACTGAGCCAGGGACGCTGTATCGCAAACCACCAAGTGTACTCTCTCGTCATCCAAATAGCCCCCTGGTGCACTGGGGGGGTCTGTGAAAGCTGGTAGGGAGTGGCATAGAGAAATGTACGTTCAAAATGCACCCTTGACATTGACCCGCGGTGCGATAATGCACAGTAAAAATCCATACAAAGTAGACCACAAATCAGGCTAGCCTCTATAGGTCCTTTCGCAAACTCCCGCCTTCTTCCATATTTTCGATACGTGTCAATTCTTCTTCATTTGGCTCTTTCCACCACTCCTTGAACGATTTTCTTTCAAAGCCTTCATCCCGCCACTTCATGATCTCGTCTGGTCCAATTTGATGAAACGGGATGCTAAGATCCTTTGAGATGTGATCTTTGACGAAGCCCTTGATGTAGTATGGATCATCGAGGCCCAATTTCTTCTTGTCTTTAAAAAAGACCCGGAACAAGAGGGCCTCTTCCTTCTCGCTCTTATCAAGCGCTTTGTCCATATTCCGCACCATACGATCCTTGTTGTAGGCTTGTGGCTTCATCCACCTATTGACCTTCTCCCAGTCCAACTGGTAGCCTGCACCATCATACGTCGGCGACCCTTGGCGGCCCTTTTCATGACATCTGTAGAGATCATGAAATGTCGTCAGCGGGTTCAGGAGAGCATTACGTTTGAACAACTCATTCTCTTGGCGCGCATTCGTTCGGCCTTTAGGCTTTTCTTCCTTTGGGATAGTGAAGTTGAGTTCAAAGTAGCCCAAAACATCGTCTGGGATGTTCATATCCTCATATCGTGGGCGCTTCACGCGACCCGGTGTGGCGCGTTGATCGCGAAGTTTAGATCGATCATAGTTGTACTCAATGTCTGGCGTGCGCAGCCGTGGTTTCTTGTTGGGGGTATGATTTTCAATTTTCTGCAGATTTGGTTTCTTCTTCTTTTTCTTGTTCTAGTCTTCTTCCGCTGCATTGTCTGATTGTTGTTTCCGTTTGCTCAAGGGGGTTGGACGAGTCTTTGCCGGAACCGCTTTGCTCGTGCGTCTTTTCACGTCTGCTGGGGCAAGGCTCTTATCAATTGCCTATTACATACTGTCAGTTGGTATGTCTTTCTACACTTGGTCACAGGCTGTGTTTGTGGCCCTTTGTCTAAGGAAAGCTATTTAGATCCTCCTCATCATCATTGATAATCAATGCTGGTTTACACTCTAGTCTTTCTGGACAGGGGAAAGAACCTACAAGCTGTTTTCGTTTCTTCAGGTCATCTTCTTCTAACAGGTCAACAAGCTCCTGCTTCCGCGAGGAGTTTTCGAATGGTATTGTGCGCTCCTCCAAGATTTTGTGGAGCTGCCATTTTTGTCGCGAAGAATAATCTCTGTCGTAAGTCTTGATGAGTGAGTACTAGTCAGGCAATTCCAGGATTTTTGCATCTGATATCTGCAATTCATGAAGTAAAGAGAGAGTATTGCGTTGACAGGATGAAAGGGGAGCGTTTCGTGTGACAACGCTATGACATCACACGGCCGCCAACGCGCCCCAGACGCGACGCGTTGTATGTAAACACACACACAGAAACACAACACCAAATCCTTCTACAGTACGTACTTATAACCACATTAACTTGGGCACGGAACACTAAAAGATAGAAGGAAGATTCAGACTTTGAACATTTATATTGTTTGGATGAAAGAAGTCACCTGAAGTCTTACCACCTTCGGCGCCTAGGTATGTGCGTACATATTTGGAACAACGGCGTCCATGAGAGACAAGATAATAAGGCGGACATAGTTCACCTACACTCTAGCTCGTATAATTACTGCACGTTCTCCATTCAACTTTTTGCTCTTCGCCAAATCACTCCCTTCGACTACCTGGAACTACACACAGCCTAGCCTGCCTACTGGAGTACATAATTATTTAGTCCGTACAGGATTATTGATTTGGCATCGCAGCCCCTCACGCACTGCGGGGAACCGTGACACAATGTGCATACAACTTCTCGCCGTGGACACGAACTGTTATTAGGAGTACGAAATTGATGCAGCCAATACCAAAAGCAAGAAGTCATCTGTCTCATCGAGGACACATATCAAATCCCGTTCATATCGTGACTTAAGCATGGAGGTGAAAGCCCAGTGCACGTGACCGCCAAGCCTTCAGCCGCCCAACTTACCAGGCTGAACACATAGGCAACCAGTTCCTTGACCATGACTCACTGTAGCAGTCATATAAGTAAATATCAGACATTCATTAAGAGCCTTACTTTCGAGATAAACCGCTATAATTCAACCGGAAGTAATGAAACATGCCGAGTGTGTATCCCGGCTCTTGTTGCATTCATGTCGCTTACTCGAATCGCAGAGAGACATTGGATATACCGATTAGATGTCTTACGACCAAGCTTGATCACAACATCACTTTAAGTGATAGTCCAGAAAAAAGAGGCCAATATGCCGATTCGAACAGCAATAATGGAGACAATCAGGTTCGACCCGCCAATCCTATCGATGTGAAGGACACAATCATCACTACCACCAAAGGACCAAGAGATGGTGCCGTGAATGCAGCACAGCAAGTCTGCCGCTCTCTTTGTGATGGTATCTACACCCGTTTCCCCCGCGAGGTTCGGGACATGATCTGGACCCATCTCGTAGCCGCACCTTACGTCTTCGTCAACTTCACCAAGGACAAGGTCTTCGAACATTACTGGAGTGTCACACCCTACTGGCCAACTGGTGACGGACAAGTTGAAAGCTCCTACTTCGGTGCTCACTATTACAAAGAACGATGCGTCGGTCCTCACGTCCAATACGAAATCATCGAGACCTGGTACAGCACACTAAACTTCTACATCAACACCTACAATCACGACAGCATATACCGACTCCTGCACAAAGACCGCTGGAACCTGGGAATCCACCCCTTCAAACACATAACCCACATCTCGATCGTAATCTCCGAGCGCAACTTCGACGACAACATCAACACCGGCAGCAGCACCACCTCAGATTCCTCCGCCTCCACCACCTCCCTCACCTCCCTAAGATCAGAAAACATGACCCTCCGTGTGAAAACACTCCTCTTTTACCTCAACGACCTTTTCGATCTCAAATACGGCTCGCGGATCACCTTCCTCCTTGAGAAGAAATCGGACTTCTCGTGGGGTCCCGACAACTTGCTCAAAAGGCATCCAAATCAGTCTCCCCGCGTCTGGCCGTGGCGGGCCGAGCCCATTGACGCGACACGCGATTACGATGGTATGGTTGAGTTTTTCGACAATTGCTATGCAATCTTGCACAACTTGATGATTAAGCTGCACGAGGCCAAGTATAAGGTCGTAATGCAGTATGAGGGCTGTGTGATCGGTCCCGGCGAGGAGGGTCCAGCATTTACGGCGGCTGGTTCTAGGGATAAGTTAAGGGCTTTCCTCAAGGTAAGTTCTCAGAGGTCATTTGGGGAGATGGATAGATACTAATGTAGAACAGGCGGACATCCCTCGGCTTGAAGAACTGGGGCGCCAGATTAGGGCTCTGATGGATCATCCTCCTGCTCCTCCCCCTCCTCCTGCCCCCCTTGGTGAGGAATCGCAGGACAATGGTACTACTGAGATTTCCGAGGTGTAATTGCAAAATCAGGACATCAGCGATATTACTCCCAATATCCGTCTCGTCCTCGAAGCGTAGAAGTCTCAAAGGGCTAGCAACTCACTCGAAGCACTGAATGGCGTCTTAGGGAGTTATTGTCAAGCCAAGTGTTCATGAAATACCCATCAGGATTTGTTTTTGTAGTGTATAACGAGAGGCGTTACATAGAATGATCATTTCTGCTTGCTATTCGTATGACTGGCCAATACCTCTTGTTACCGCATCAAACGTGTGATTAATTGGGTGGAATAAGATATGTGAAGAAAAAGATATTGATATTGGTCTGATAGCATAGCCTAGTTGATAGGAATGTAATCATGCCATAGTATGGATATGAAAAATCTATAGAAATCGAACTTTAAATCTACGACCAAACACACTTCTTGAAAAAAGAAACCTTCTAATCAAAGTAACCAGGGAACAACCACTGAAGCTTGGTCAAGACCTCCTTTCCACGTCCCTCGGGCTTGGTGATTCCACCCGCAAACCTCATGCCTCCCTCGATGTGCTTAGCGAGCACCTGCTCGCTGTGCTCCTCCTTGCTCAACTCGTTCAGAACGGCGCCGACGAACCTCTTCGCGTTCTCAGCATTGGCCTTCATGTGTCCCATGACCATCTCGACGTTGACGTCCTCGCCAGCCTCGCCCCTCCAGCAGTCGTAATCCGTGGCCATGCAGATCATCTGGTATGCAATCTCGGCCTCGCGAGCGAGCTTGGCCTCAGGAAGCGCAGACATGTTGATGACGGAACCTCCCCACGAGCGGTACAGGTTCGACTCGGCGCGCGTGGAGAATTGTGGTCCCTCCATGCAGATCAACAAGCCCTTGTCGTGGAGCCTGACGCCCTCGCCTTCGAGCGAATGTCCGCACTGCTGCACAATCTTGGCCAAGCGAGTGTCGAATGGGTCGCCGAAGCCTACGTGGCCGACCATGCCGCCTTCAAAGAAAGTGAAGGGGCGGATGCCCTTTGTACGGTCGATGATCTGGTCGGGAATGACGAAGTCGCGGGGTCGGATCTCCTCCTGGAGGGAGCCGACGGCGGAGAAGGCGATGATCGTGCGAACGCCGAGGGAGCGGAGGGCTGCGATGTTGGCTTGGTTCTTGACCTCATGGGGAGCGAGCTCGTGGTTGAGACCGTGGCGGGATATGAATGCTATGGGGATGGGCTTGCCGGTGGTAGGAGAGGGGTGGTGGAGGATGGAGATGGGAGAAGACGGTGCACCCCAAGGTGTTGTGGGAGTAAGTGTAGCGGCAAGAGTGAATCCATCGAGAGATTGGATGCCAGTTCCGCCAATCACGGCGATGTGAACAGGTGCTGGAAGACTGTCAGCGGTTGCGATGAGGTTCTGATAAGACGGGGGAATTGCGGACCATCATAGGTGGAGGGGATGCCGGCCATTCTGCGATATGGGATTGTGATGGACCGAGAAGGAACTACAGAAAAGTTTCGCGGAGATAGGAAGCGCTGGAAAATTCTCGTAGTTGAGGCACGAATGACCATATACACAGCAAGCGAGAGAATGTTGTCGTCGATAGATTTATTTGGTGTTGACTGAAACTTTTCGGCGGCATCCCACTTTCGGAAGCACGGACCTTTCCAGTTCCGAGACCCAATATGACGCCATAGCAGCCATTAAAGAACAGAGGAATGTGTTTATTATTCTTTGCATCCTTCCTATACATAAGTTACATAACTATACTTTCTTCCTTTGACTCAATCTCCCATAACGTCTTCCAGTTCTGTCGTGGGAATAATGACTGGATGAATTCCCTCACGGTGCCTGGTCCTCTGCTCATATGCATAGGCCAACCCAATCAACTGCGCCTCGCTCCAAAGACGACCTGCAAATGATATCCCAATGGGTATATTTGGACCAACAGTCACCAGGTTTCTCGCATTCCTCACCACTGTCGTATTTGCTGGAAATGCACCCAACGGTACTGTTACCACCGGCGCTCCGACTATAGCAGATTGCGTTGAAGACCGCGCAGACGGAAGAACCACAGCTGTGAGATTGTTCCGTTCGAGAGCTCCCAGCAATCCTCCTTCTCCGCCCAAATATTGATTGAATTGATACATGGCCCACTCCTCAGCCGACCCCAGAGTAATGTTGATAGCTTGAGAGTTGTCAAGGTTAATTGTATTTCGGTCAGGGTACTCCTCTGGTGGAAAGGTTCGCGTAAAGTTGATCACATCCGCAAGCGTCGTGATGTTCTCAGGGTTAACGGTCAGTTGAGCAAGATAGCTGGCTAGGTTTGGTTTCAAGTCTGTGTATAAGATGCTGACTTCGGTGTTTCCCTCATCGGCCACGAACTGATCCCAGCCCGTATACGTGACATTGACGAGGACAGCACCTGCTGCCTCCAACTCCTTGAGTTCATCTTGGAACTGCGCTACGATCTCCGGGTTGGGGTTTGCATACAAGACATTCTGCCATGGGATCCCGAGTCGTGCTCCGCTCAAGGCATCTGGAGAACATGCTGCAACATAGTCTGGATACGTTCCATTATATGGTGCAGCAAGGGTATAGTTATCTCGTGTGTCCTGTCCGACGATTGCCTGCAAAACGTATGCGGCGTCCTTGACTGTTCGAGCCATGGGCCCGACAGTGTCCTGGTGCTCGGAGATAGCTAGGGGTGAGGTCAGTAAGGTAGAGAGCAAGTTAGGAGCAGGGCCAGTTACGGATCACGAGATCGCGGGACACAAGCCCAAGAGTAGTTTTGATCCCCACAATGTTGTTTAATTGCGACGGACAAATAACCGATCCATCTGTCTCTGTACCGATAGCAGCAGCTGAGAGACCAATCGATGCTGCCACGCCCGAGCCACTAGAGCTTCCACACGGGTCCTGATCAGGGTGATAAGCGCCAAGTACCTGGCCACCATGAGCAGACCATCCGTTGGATGAGTTGGAAGATCGAAAGTTTGCCCATTGACTAAGATTTGTTTTTCCTAGGATGACAGCACCAGCCTCCCGAAGCTTCTCTGCAACAGCCGAATCGCGTGGGGTTTTGGCACCAAGCAAAGCGTACGAGCCCGCAGTATTGTTCATCAGATCCGCTGTGGCAATGTTGTTTTTAAGCAAGATAGGCAGGCCATGAAGAGGTCTGAACTTCGTCAGAATGTGTATTCGTTCCGTTCTAGATACTGCCCTACCCTCGGACCTTTCCTGCTGCTCTCTCCGCGTCCAACTCCTCTGCAATCTTCCACGCGTCTGGATTGATCTCTGTCACCGCATGGAGAGCCTCATTTGTCTCCAAGATTCTGCCAACATATGCCTGACTAAGATTCAGCATGCTCTACACGCGTCACCGGCACGCGTAACTTACATTGACGAGATCGGCACTCGTGAACAAATTCCCTTCCAATCCAGCCATCAATTCCTCAACCGTAGCATTCAACAAGGACGGAATTTCCACCCCAGGTTGACCATACTGGCCAACAACATTCGAAATCAATGGCGCAAAGACGAAAAATGCTCGCAGCGAGACACAAACCATGATGGCCGCAGCAGAAACAATCGCGAAGAAAGGAACAGAGAATCGTCTCTTGACATCACCCGCACCAAGCTGGGAACCCTTCGCACTTATCGGTTTCTCCCATCCACGTTCTGCCGCCTGGTTGCTGGCGTGCCGAGAGATGCAAGACCCCTCCCGGCATATGCCAAAGCCATGCATGCACACACCCATACCCGTGCCGCTTATAGGACGCCCCCGTGCGGGAGCAGCAGATGCCGATCTACTATTGCCTGGGATTAACTGATAACAAGGGAAAGTTGCGTACAACGAGCCGTTAGGCCTGGTTCTTTGCTGCGACCGTCTTTCTTTGAAAAGTCGCGCACTGGGCGCCGTGCCAGGATGGGAGACAAGGTCGTACGTACGTTCATACGAGGGGGTTTTTGTACCTGCCAAGCTGCGCAGACCACCGTTCAGGGTGAAACGTGTGCGTGTGCTACACCATAACGGTGCTCTCATTCAGCCGGTCTATTTGACGATGGATGCATGCTCAAGTGGTTTCTTAATAAAAATAAGGCAAACGTTGAGAAAGAGGGGAGATCAGCATGCGAGAGGTTGTGAGATGAACATGCGTTGGACTGCGGGATACCTAACTGAGTTCTGTCATAGACATTTCCCGATCGGGAAGGTCGATTTGAATGGTGACGATATGCTTTTAATCCTCAAATCCTCCCGCAGCAAGGATGCAGAAAATAAAGTAAGAAAATTACAAGACGAGTACAGACATGTAAGTTTTTA
The DNA here is from genome assembly GCF_010015735.1 of Aaosphaeria arxii CBS 175.79. Lineage (NCBI taxonomy): Eukaryota > Fungi > Ascomycota > Dothideomycetes > Pleosporales > Aaosphaeria > Aaosphaeria arxii. Next base: position 159,517 of record NW_022983486.1, read on the forward strand.
TGCAGCTGATCATATATACTGTCAGGCTACATGCGCAGTACAGATAATGCTCAAAAATAACTCGCAACGAAGGACAATATGTCTAATCAAGTACCAAGACCAGTTTTTCATATTCTTACATTATATCCAAATGCCATTCTCCCTGCACAAGAAAAAAAATTTCCGACTCCAATATCAATTCCCTCTCCACCGATACAAAAAAGAGAAGTGATCAAAAGATCTCAAATATATGTACACGAACACCGCCGCTGCTATTGCTCCTGCCGTACACCCCTTGCGTTGCCCAATTGTCCCACAAGATGTCTCCATATGCATGTTACCAGCAAAGTTGCATACGGTATGACCGTTTCCCCACATGCATAGCCTCGTGTTACCAACAATATGCAATGAAAGATTCGAGACCCAAGCTCATCTGATCGACAGCCGGATCACAGAGGGAAAAGTCCCGGGTCGCTCTGATCCGAGATCTGGACTGATCGGACGACCAATGCAGCTGCTCCTCGCTCTAAACAGTCCTCAACACCTTGGGTCCCATTGCTTTTCGATGACCACCACCATAAACACCTCATTCTTAGCCCCTCCTGCCAAAGCAACCCCAATCAACCAATCAAGCCAATTCCTCACCTTCTGCACTCTTCCCCTCAACAACCTCCCACTTCTCCATAAACATCTCCAACTGCTCCCAATTCTTACAATGGTGCACCGCCGCGCCACTCGATGACGCCAACCCATCATCCTCTGACGAACTGCTCCCCGCCGAAGCATTGGCAGGAAGCGTAGTCAAGTCAGGATTGCACATGAGCGCCTGGCGCATCATGTCGACGCAGTACCGCACGTTCTGCGGCGAGATGTCGGAGGGGAACTTCGCGGGCGTCATGGTGGCGGACGAGAGCGCGAAGTCTAGGGTCGTCCAGTAGGCTTCTCGGATCGAGTTCTGTACATACATAAGTCGCTTCGTCAGTACAATCCTTGCTTCAATCCCCTACACGAAAAGGAAAGGGTGACCTAATTCAAGGACTGGCCATTTGATGGAAGATTAGAAAAGAGAGACGTACCAAACAACTCAACTGCTCCCAAACCGCGAACCTCGCCCCCTTGGGCGCGATCTTCGGATGCGCGAACACCCCGCCATTACTCGGGATCAATTCGTCCCACGCGACGCCCCCGTGCTCCTTTCCCCCATAAACAGCATTGTACTCGAACGCTCGTGGTTGGAATCCTAGGATCAGGGATGTCGAGAAGCGGTTGGAGAAGCTGCCCATCAACGCGTTCTGCGTGAAGGATTGGCCGAGGAAGAATCCGACGAGGAGGAAGCCGAGGGAGCAGAAGACGAATTTGACGGAGGTGGGGAGGTGGGATGTTAGGTCTGTTGCTGGGGGTGGTGGTTGTCGGTGGTGTGCGTTGCGGTGGTGGTAGTATGTATTTGGGTGGGTCTTGAAGGTTTGCGTGAGGGGGATGCGAGTATCGACGGATCGTTCTGAGGAGTTATCGTGGAGAGGTTGGTACGAGTACTCGTTCTGTTTATAGAATGATAGACCCATCGTTGCGGCAGCTTTTGCCTTTTTCTTAGTGAATCCTTTTGCTGTACTCCCTCCTACTGTATATCTGCGTCGAAGCAAGAATAGTCGTTATCCAAAACAAATAGAATCGAATTCGACCAGCGAAACACACGAAAGGAACAAAAACAAGAATTCTCCGAAACCCAAACACTCAAACCACCCAAATGTATATGAACGGATAGAACCAGAAGAACCAGACTTTCGCAGCAAGCACAGCGTGCGTGGCAAGTAATGTAAGTAGTCGTCAGAAAAGCAGATCAATCGTCCCGCAAAAAAGCTCACTCCTCCAAGAAAAGGCATGCTAAGCATTATAACCCCCAACGAAACACTTCCCTACCCATCCGAAAAGGCGAAAGGTAGATCATTCGTTTTACAACACCGCAATCGTGCGACATTCACAATGAAACGGAAGCTTCTACTTCCCAGGAAAAGGCGTCGATCGAAAAGCCCCGATTTGATTGCTCTACCAACATTCTAGGACATTTCGTCTGTGCAGAGATTCTTGGATGTAGGATGTGAGCAGTGTTGCGGAATCAGCTTACGGCTGCAATGCCCACCCCGGCCTATTCCCGCATCCACCTTTCGCTTGCTTTGCGAATCATCTTCAAAGGAGCATATCGAGGGAGGTCGTAGTGCCTGGCAAGAAACAGTGGTTCATCGGACTATTTCGTTGCGATACAAGATAACTACCTGTTCCTGTGTTCGGCTGTTTCGAAGCAATGACCAATCCTCTTGGCAAACCTTTTGATTGAATGAGACCAAGACGTGAAAGCAGTAACTGTGGCATTATAGTATGTGCTACAGTGAATGGGATGGGGGGTGGTGGTCTTGAGGGGAAGGGAGGGGTGTTCGGTGACCGAGAGATCGGCGGTCGGAACTACCGTAATGGAATTGGATAGCAGCGCATGTCGTGTATGGATTTTGGGAATTCGATAATTTGATGGGAGGAATTTTTTATTGATAGTTAGGTTGTTATGCCATTGTTGAGAAAATATCTCTATTTTTGTATGTAGCTATTGTATAGGTACGTTGATTGAACGCAAACCATAGTTGTGGACAGCCAACCTCAGATACATTGCGCGCAGAGTCGCGCGCACAGTTGTACAATAGTTGCAAGCATCGGACAATTGATGTCATTTTCAGAGAGCGTTTTGTCCTACTGTCGGACTTCGGAGATGTTTCAATATAGCAGAATGTCACACAGAGCAATGGTTCCTTTCTTTTTTGTAAATGTTCAATTGATTTGGAGAAAGTTATCTATTGAGTATCCCATTTTTCTATTGGATGCAGATTTCCGCATCCACCCAACCTGGAGGTTCCGTGAAAGAAGAAACTTCCTCTCTATGATTTGAGGCATGATTGATTGGTTCAGATAACCCCATATGCCCATTACCGCTAAACGCTATTAACTTCTCATCCCATTCATTCATCTTTCGGACTTCTGACCAGTGAGACTCGCACAGAGTAATCTACTGGACAGCTTCCACGACCTTCTTGGACTCGGCATCGAGGTCCTCCTTGGGGAGACCGAGCTGCTCATTGGCCAATCCCTTGCTGCTCTCGTAGTCGCTGTCTCCGTTGGGGTAGAACAACCTGGAGTACATGGCCTTTGCGAAGCCCGAGAAGTCGCCCTTTGACAACAGCTCCTTGCCCTCAGCGACACGCTTGGCGGACTCTTCGTACTTGATCTCCCAGTCGGCGTCAGTAGTGCCAGAGACGCGGTTCAAGCTGTCGAGGATGTCGCGCTGGCTGACCCTGAAGCTCGAAGTGTAGATGGGCTTGTTCTTGTACTTAGCGACCTCGGACTCGGGGAGGGCGAGGAGGCCGGCGATGGCGCGGCCGCACTGGTCCCAAGTGCTGAGGTTAACCTTGGTGTTGCCGTCATCGAAGAAGGTGACCTTCTTGTTCTTGATGTCGATGCCGAACCCGGCCTCGCCCATGTTGAAGCCCCAGCCGTACCAGGGGCCGCAGACGAGGCAGATGTAGTTTCCGCCGAGGGATTCGATCTCGTTGCAGAGAGCGGCGTATTGGCCAGTGAGCATCTCCTCTTTGACCAAGACCTCGTTCTTGATGTCTGCACCATAGGCGTTGGGGACGATGTACTCCACGCCAGCCTTGATCGCGGCCTTGACTATCCGCGAGTGAAGGTCCTTAGGAGCGCGAGCGCCGAGTGTGATGATGAGGAACTGCTGGCCCTTGAGAGCCTCGACGAGCTCATCTTCGTTGTCGAAGTTGACGGGCTTGTTGACAACACCGGCGGGAGGGCTAGCTGAGCTGTCGTGGCGGGAGATGGCAGTGACGGTGTGTTTTCCAGAGGCAAGGAGGGAGTTGGCGAAGTGAGATCCGATGCGTCCACTAGCCTGTTCCTTGTCAGTACAAACTTCGGGATTTACCATACAAACGAGAAATACTTACACCGACAACGGCAACGTTCGTGATGGTAGACATCGTGAATTTGTGAAGGTGGGATTGTGGTGGTTGGAAGTTTGTCAATTGGGAAAGTGTGGAGAGTTTTAAAGTTCTGAGATGTGGCTTGCAGAGAGCTGACTGTTTTGCTTGATGAAGTAAAGGTCGATTGTTTGTTGATTGTTTGTTGTATGGAAGTGGGAGTGGTGGTGAGATGTGAATTGATTGAATCCTTCCAAGAGCTTACTTCCCGTGCACCTTTATACCTTCCCCGTAACCTACTCGGAAACAAGCCTTTGGTACCTCCGATGCCAGCCTGACGTATGTGTCTCGCCTCGTCGGCCTCGCTAACTACCTAGATTATCGCAATTCCATTGCACCAGAGAGAGACACAGAGGGAGGTCGGACCCTGCATCAATCCATCCGCGCGGGATCGTCCCTTTGTGACGATTGTCTACGAGGCTGACGAGACTACGCCGCAAACGGGCTATGCTTACTCCCCATCTGGCCAATCAGAATGGAGAGCATAGATGAGGTCGGACAGGGGGGGACAGGGTTGGAGGGCGCGGAGGGGTAGCTGTAGCGGCCGCCGGGCGGAGTGGGTGCCTTTTCGTCCATACACGTGACTTATCCCCACCACATTTGCTTGAATCAAGGTACAATCCAGCAATTCAAGTTAGTCTCCACCTCGTACGAATCGCTAGATTACAAAAAGGTACGGAGCTATTCCCCCTGGTAAAACCGGTGGTGGTGAATGGGCGGTACGAATGTATACAAAGGATGATGGGGGATGGGTGTGGCGTCGTCAAACTCCGTGTCCTTACGACCGCCGATCCGCTCTGATTGGCCGTACGGTCCAAACGGTCCATGATCGTCCTTCTTTGTCCCGACTCCGACGTCCCTCTCTCCATACAAGGTCGCTCCACATCGGGGGGCCGAGTTTCTTGTATTACCTTCGTCTATGTTTATGGGGGGTATGACGAGAATGGAGGGGGAGTCTACGGTCTCACTGGTTGCAAGGATGTGTTGGTCGTTTATTACAAGAAGCACTTGAAAGGGCTCAACATTTCTTAAATCTCGTCAAGGATCAATGTCTTGAGCATTTCGCAACCTCTACTAGAGAGGAGGGAAAACACACCGAAAAGAGATATGAGAATCAATTGAGGGTACATCATCGTGTTCGTGAGCAATGTCTACTTGTCTCAGTCTTCTTTATGCCTTGTATTACAAAAACACCAGAATATACTGACCGCACCAAATAGCACAATAAAAACCATCCAAACCACCATCTTCCAACCCACTTTCCACCCACCATGGATCCCTACAAAAGACCCCAAGTCTCCGTCTCCGAAATCCCCTCCACATCTCCATCCTCCTCAACTACTACCACCGCCTCCTCATCTTCCTCATCGACAACCACAGAGAGGCGCCCTGGCCCCGTCCGCCGAACCTGGAAGCACTTCATGAACGCCGTCGACCACGCCCACAGTCATGACGCAGGTGTCATGTACACTGTTTAATTCTCAATTCCAAGCTCCGCACGCTGGATGCGTATTGTGCTGGCTCTTCGTTTCTCTTTATTTGCAGGAGGGGAGGGAAGAAGGGATGTGGTATACCCGATGCATGATTTTTCTTTATTTATGAATTGATGATGTGGCTGCGAAAGGAGGAGTTATTTGTTCTTGCTGCTGCTCAAATATACATGCACGGCGGTGGTATGTTGACGTTTTATGAAAAGACTAATACAATTCAAAACTTTGGCTGGAATCACCCATCTTTACATCGTTTGAAGTCATCACATCAAATGCAAAGGGACGCTACTTTGTTCTCATCCGGCAGCAAAAGTCTCTTGTATTGAATTCGTATATACCAAACTCGAAGAGGCGAATAGATCGGGGGGTATCAGTGGATGGAGAAAAACGTTACAGCCAAAAAGGGGGTATAGTGCTGTCGACCCGTCTAGAAGGTCTAGCAAAAAGAGGTATTAAAATGGGGGTTATGTACGTGTGCTCCAGAAGTGAAGACAACAGGTACCCTTTGATCATGTCCAAAAAAAAAACGTATCAAGAAGAAAAACTAGGAACAAGTGAAAGGCTCAGGATGTAAATCGAGAACGCCACGAGCCGGTCCGACGTCCGGTCCTCCATGGCCTTTTGCTCCAATGTTTGGTCGTCAAAGGTCTTCGTGATCAACATGTGTGGGCGCGATCAGATGTCTGCATCTGCTGATTTATGGTCCACCGAAATCCATCCCTCGTTGCTCAGTTGTTGGGCGGTACGAGAGCTCTCGCTGAGATAGTCATTATTGAGATCGGTCAGCTGCGAAAGTGTTTCTTGCATAGCCGCCAACTGCTAGCGGTTGGTTAGTGATTGAGTCAATTAAAGGAATCGCCAAACATCGGCTATTGTTACTCACAGTACCAAGGACCTCGCGCGGGGCATTTGAGATGGGAGATCGAGACGAGGATTGAGCGCCAGAAGTCGATGTCTCATCTTCTTCCTCTTCCTCGTCTTCGGCAATCACGCCGATTTCGCGCTTTTCACCCATGGTGGCAGCAGCGCGTGCAACTCGATCGCCAGCCTTGAGGATGTTCTCTAGTCGGTCAACCTTGTCCTTCAAGGCCCTGTTCTCCTTCTCAAGGGGAGTGATGGCCGCAATGTGCTTCTTCACCACATCTGTCTTCATGATTTCGATCCTAGCTTCGGCATCATCAGCAGCAGCAACAGCAGCAGTATGCTTAGCTCCAAGCTGACGGTTCTCTTCTTGCAGGCGCTGCACGTCACGAGCGTGCATCTCGACGTCGCGAGAAGCCTGAGAGGAGAGTTCCTCGAAACGACTTTGGAAGTCGAGACCGCTTGCCTTGACAGCCTCTAGTTCAGAACCGTGGCTTGCCTTTTCCTCCTCAAGCTGCTTCACGAGAGCATCGAACTTCTTCTGCAGTTGCTGGACGGCATCGGTCTGGCTGGCCTCCATGCCTTCCATGAGTTCTGTAATGGCCTCCTCATGGGCCCTCTCGACAGCCAGCTTCTGCTCGGCAAGTTCGGCGTGCTGTTTCTCCAAGTCACCCAGGCTCTTTTGAAGCACAAGCAAGTCGCTCGATTGTCCTTCCTTGAACTCCTCTCTGAGCAGAGCAATAGCGTCGCTATGCTCCTGGTCAGCTCTGGAGAGCTTTTCTTGGATAATGTTATGTTCAGCTTGGAGAGCTGACAATGCCTTTTCATGCTGCTCTTGAAGGTCGTCCTTCAAAAGCGCAATGGCGGCTTCATGTTCTCGTTCCGCAGTCGCCTTTTCCGCTACAAGTTGCTCATACTTAGCCGTCAGCTCTACCAGACCAGCCTCACCTGATTGTTTGCTAGACTTGAGGTCATTATGTAGTGCTGCCAACTCTTCAAGCGCAGCCTTCTTTTCGCTTACAGCTGCCTTCATCTCTCGCTCCAGCACATTGCTGTCATTCTGGATGGTTTCAAGCAACATAGCATACTTCTGCTCAACCTCGGCTTGCAGAGTCTTCTGAGCTTCGGCATGGGCTTCGGCAGCGGCGAGCTTTTCCGCACTGACGTCTCCATGAATCTTCTCCAGATCTGCGAGTTGGCCGATCAAGCTATCACGCTGGTCTCTCAGGATTTCGAGCTCCTGGCTGATGGCATCTTCACTCTTGGCCTTCTCTTCGCGTAAGGCGTCGTACTTCTGTTGCAGATCCTCTACAAGCTGTCGCGAGGCCGAACCCATATCTTTCTTGAGAGCTTCAAGAGCTTGCGCGTGTGCATCCTCCGCAGCCGTCTTCTCTTCGAGGAGGGAGTCATGGCGGGCTTGCAGATCGGTAATGAGCTTTGTAGACGTCTCGTGAGCTTCGGTTGCTGCACTCTTCTCCTTCACGAGGTTATCATGTCGTTCCTGCAGCTCAACGAGAACGCTCTGCGACAGCGAGTGGGCTTCTTGAGCAGCGGCCTTATCCTCCTCAACTTGTTTGAGCTTTGCGAGGGCGTCCTTCAAATCCGAAGACGCGGAGCCTGAGTTCTCCTGGAAGGACTTGAACTCAAGATTAAGATCCTCCAGAGCTCTGACCTTTTCGTTCAAGGTTTGAGTGTGTTCTTCCTTGGTGCTCAGCAGCTCCTCTTCCACCTGCTTGAGGCGACCCAGTGTATCTGTCAAGCTTGACGACGTTGTATTAGAGCTGTCCTTGATGGCACTCAATTCTTGGGTGATTTCCTCAAGCGCGGCTGTCTTCTCGATAAGAATTTCTGCATGCTCCTTGTCGGCAACGAGCTTGTCTTGCTCGAGGCGAGCCAGCTTGTCAAGTGTAACGGTCAGCTCAGAAGACACACTACCGGAACTTTCCTTAAGTGCGGCGAGTTCCTCGGTGACTTCTTCCAATGCCTTCGACTTATCAGCCAAAGCTCGAGCGTGAGACTCAATGCCTGCAGTCTTCTCCTCTAGAAGGGTTTCGTATTCCTTTTGTAACTTTTCTATATCCTGCTTTGCGCCACCTTCGAAGTTGGCTCGAACCGACGTTAGTTCGGTCTCGTACTTCTCAGTCAACGCTTGCAGAGCCTGGCTGTGACTTTCAGTCAGGGATTCGAGCTCAGACTTCAGAGCGTTTGCCTGCTCATTCGCCGCAGCAAGTTGTTCGTTGAGCTTAGCCAAACTAGTGGCATGCTGCTCCTCTTCTTGGCGAGAAGCACGTTCTAAAGTCTTGAGTGTACTGCCGAGATGCTCGTTGTCCTCCTTGAGGTCTTCCAGTTGCTTCGCGTCTGACTCGAGCTGGTCGTTAACAGCATCGAATTGCGCCGAAAGCTCTTCGATTTGCTCGTCCTTCAAAGCCAAAGCCTCTGCATGCGAGGTTTTGAGGTCCTCGAGTTGTTTGTTGAGTTCCTCAGCAACCTTTGCGCCATCGGTCTGCCCCTGCTCGAACGTCCTGATCTGCTCTTGAAGACCACTGATGGTATTGAAGTGCTCGGCCACTTCAGCTTCCTTGGCCTGCAAGTCGACATCTTTGCTTTGTTGGATTTCGGCAAGCTTCTCCTGTAGCGTTTCAGTATGCTTGGCACGCTCGCTGTCCAAATCGGCAGCTGCCTTCACAATGCGTTCCTTGAATTCCTCCACCTGGCTCTTGAGTTCTTGCTCCGCTTGCTCCTTCGTTTGAATGGTCTCGTCCTTAAGGCGCAGGTCATCGGAATGTTGCTGTTGCAAAGACTCAATCTTGGCCTGGAGTTCATCGACAAGTTTGGACGACTCGGCAGACTTCGCCTCCAGCTCACGTTTCGCCTCGGTCAAGGCATCCGAATTCTGCTGGCTGGAGGAGGCAGCATCCGTCTCCAAGGTCTCGATCATCTTAGATAGGGCGTCGTTCTTCATGTCCAGCATGTGCAACTCGTCTGCATACTTCGCCTGCAAGGCGTCGATGAAGCCCGAAGATTCTGTCTTTTCGTGCTTCAAAGCGGCAATTTCCTCATTAAGAGTAGCTATCTGGGCCTCTTGTTCCTTTAGCTTCTTCTTCTCGGCATCCCATTGTTTACCCTGCTCTTCCAGATCTGTATTCAACTGGATCAAAATCTGCTGAAGCTCGTGTGCCCGTTGTGCCTCTTCTGCTTCCTTGGCTTGTGCTGCGGCGGTTTCTTCTTCCAGCTTCGCTTTCTGCTGCACGAGTTCCTTCGTCTCGGAAGCAAACTTCTTCTCCATCTCATCGACTAGCGTCGTGTGCTGAGAATCGGTAGATTCGGTCGATTTGGTTGCATTCGCGATGATCTCTTCCTTGTCAGCTATGGCAGCTTCCGCATCCGCCAATTGCTTCTTCAACTTGGTACGTTCTGCCTGCAACTTGTCAACTTCCTGGTTCAGATCGTCGCATTGCTCTTGCAGCTTCTCACGAAGGTTTGTCTCCTTGAAGAAGTCCTGCATGATCTGTGCGCTGCGCCGCCTAGTATCCCAGTCCCCATCAGTGACAGGCCCGCTGGGGGCGGTATCCGGTCGTGGGACATCTCCCGTTCCATTGAGCTTCGCTAATGCGGCCTTGACAGGTGATGTGCCGGCTTTGCGGATCTCGACTTCTGCATCGGAAGCTGCCTTGTCTTTCAGGGGTGTCTTGGGTGGAACGTCGATACTACTTGTGCTGGAAATCCGAATGTCAGTGTGCATATACTTGCATAGTAATTGAGTAATTGACTCACTCCTCTTCGGGGATGGTAGCGGCAGGCTCAGGGGCAGCAGCCGGAGTGGGTGCAGAAACCGAAGGCTTCTTTGCGTGTGACAGAGGAGTCTTGGTGGCAGCTGCTGGTGTAGATCTTGTCGTAGCGCTCGGGCGCGCAGTCGCGGTGGACAGTCTTGTAGACCCTGCGAGGGAAGTGCGTGTGGAAGCTCGAGCTGTCGATGGTTCGGCAGATGGGCGCGTAGTCAGGGGCCGTTTCGCGGTTGATGAGGATGCTGTTGAAGAGACGGTGGATCTTCCCAATGTGCTTGTGGTCTTGCCTGGCGATGCCCTTGTGGTTGAGGCGGCAGGTGTGAGAGTAGTCCTCCGAGCGGCTGTGGTCGCTGGTGTCTTCCTTTTCTCGTCCCCTGAAGTGATGGAAGAAAGATCTGGCTCAGCATCTGACGTGGCAGATTTCGAGGTCAGGCCAGTCCTTCTTGCTGTTGTACCGGGAGCAGGACGCGTTGGAGGCTTATTTAAACTTGATCCTGTAGTACCTGACCTGATTGTAGAGCTGCCGAGGGGTTTCGACGCGGTTGTTGAAGCTCTGCTTGTGGCCGTTGTTGTTGACCCGACCGCTGGGCGACGTGCAGCCGAGCTGGCGGTTCCAGAGGTGGCGGCGGGCCGACGAGGGGGTATAGGGTCCTTAGACGTCGATGAAGACATCTTTCGGCGGGTGGGAGTCGTCGTGGACGATGTGGATGGTGTTTTCTCCCGTATAGGAGTGTTTGTAAGAGAAGAGGAGGGAGAGGTGATGGATTCTGGCGGCGGCGGAAGAGCTTCGCTAGACGCGGGTGCAGGGTCCGCCATGGCCTTTTTTGGTATACAGTATGCAGCTAGGAGAACGCGACTAGTATGTAGTTACCCTTCTCCTATGAATAATCTTAAATCAGGAGAAGAAGCGGTGGGAATATGATGAACGAGGAGGAAACGTCTCATTCGTATGATATATGGAGTATCATGTTATGTTATAGCATGCTCGTAAGCTTTGCCTTGACCTGCAACACCCATTCAATGCGGGGGAATGCCCATGATGACAGGGGTGTTCATGCTACGAAAGCATTTCATCCCGCAGCGCCATCGCCAACGCATTGCATTGTCGCATTGGATCCCGCGTCGTCATCTCCTCTCCTCTCATACGATTATTGCCATCAATCTTCTTCGTCCATTGAAGTCACTCCACGTCGATGTACATCGATCATCCCTCTCCGTCTCCAATATGCCATCTCCCACCCACGTGGGATACCGGCGTGAAAACCTCTGGAGGGTACCCTACTATTCCACCCGATCCTTCTAAATAACGGAGCAGATTTGCATTCTTTTCCGTTTAAATGCTGTTACATTTTAATTGCAATGAGAAGATTTTTGTAGCCATACATATACAGTAGATCATCTATCCCCTTGCTCTGTAGCCCCATGCTGGAAACATGGAGGTATCAGCAAGCATTATCGGCTAATGGATGGCCTTGTGTCTAATACCACGTCCAACATCGCCATTCACCTAGAGGTATGATAACGGCCAAATACGTCCCAAGTACAATTCTAGACAATCAACCAAACTGTTCAATTCCGTGTCTTCCTTATCCCCAATCATGATGAAATTTTGCTCATGTCGAGAGAACGGTTGTGTCCATACCTCCCCCGTCATATTGAATGACTTTAGAGTCGGACACTTATAGCGCTCCCCGAGTCCAAGTTGTATGTGGACCAAATAGGATTACCCATTCAATTCTCACTATAGTAAGATAAGGCCCAAAGCCTCATCTAGTGCTATGATTAACCACTGTAGACAGACGCTTAGATCAAGCGAGGAGCTCTTCCTTGGAGAGAGATCATTGACAACAAGCGTCATGATAAACACGAAGCTTCAAAATATACTTGTAAATAGTCGAGAATATATCTGCATGTCAAACTAAGGTCGACCAGGCGTGTTTTGTTCATTTGACAGCCAACACTCAGCCTCTTTCAGCTGTCAACATCTCGGTGCTTCTACCAGCTCTCGTCTTTTACTTCACTTTGGAAAGACTCGGGTGGTTGTCTTGCAAAGAAAGTGATATTTATGCCAAGACTTGATTTTGTCAAACAACGAACAGGGCGCAGTGGCCCTCGGATTCCAACTCGCCTTCACTACAAGATCATCCTCCCACACCCACCCTCTCTGGTCTGAACAAACTTCTTCGTCTACACCACAACGTCGTTGTACATTCATCAGCATGGCTCAGGCCGAACAGGTCGAGATGGAGTCAGTTAGTGGCCAGCAATCTCATATCAATCAGCTATACATGCGAATGAAAAGGTAATACATTTGCCTCCCCCTCCCTCTGCCAATAACTCAACTTCACAGCTTGTTACGAGACGAGAAGAGATTGAAGTTCGCATGGGAAGACATTGATTATACGTGGCAGAGAGCCAAGAAGGATCATACCCAAACCATGCAGGAACTGAAATACACCCAAAGAGGATTGGACTCAGATTTGGCGCGCCAAAGTGGATGGGCCATGAAGCAGCTAGATAGTAGCTACTACCGCACCCGCGACCAGACTTTGGCTGCATCGGAGGCCGCCCAGAGCGCTGTGAACACCTACGGTCAAGTATTTTGTCGCGAGCTCTGCGATACGATCCAACGGAAACTCCCAACGGAACTCCAAGTACAGATATATGATTATGTGAGAGGCCCCGCGGAGCTCCAAATCGGGGAAAACTCCGTTACCATCGCCTCTGAAGTGGGAAAGATCACGTACCTAGTGGACTTCGATAATCCGCATGGTTTACAACTCATGCCTGGCTGTTCGATAGAACTCCTCCCACACTATCGGAACGCAGAGTACATGGGACGGGAGGTCGTCGACAGATACTTCACTGTGGATCTTTTCCACTCCTTAAAATTCGCATCCCAGACCCTGGTGGAGAAGTTTCTTTCCTCTGATGTTTTGCACCAGGACTGAATCCGGCGTCGTTGGCTCGGAAGGTGACAATCATTTTGCCGACCACACCCTATCCACCCTATCCACCCTATTATACCCAGAAGTGGACGGAGCCGACGCTTGTAAAATGGAGGAACGACAAGCTGGATGCGGAACGTGCGGTAGTAACCGAAGCACTGGAAACAATTCTCCTGTTTGATTCCAAGGCAAAGCTTAGATTGTATCTGCCTGATGACACATTTGCATATCCACCCGAGAAGCCCTGCCGTTGGTGCTACGGCGCAAGTCCGTGGTATCTAGACGAATATTTCCATCCGTTACTCAACAAACTGAAGTCACTTGGCTATACCTTTGAATTCGATTACAATCAGTGGTAGCGATTAACTCAATAAGAGGGGGAGCTTCAAAGGGATATGACGCAAGGGTCATCGACCATTGAAAAGGGCCGTCACATCCGTTTCGATGAAGAGTAGAATGGCTCATGTGCGTTGGGTAGTATAACCCACCGTGGATAATCGAATGCTATAGTGGAACTGATATGTGGCTGTGATGCGGACCTTGTGGACGAGGTCAATGTAAATGTATATTCTAAATTCTACGCAATGGACGTCATTGAGACCAAAACAAATAATAGCGATGCCTGGCTCTGATCCTATCTGTGTTTATATCCATCAAGTAACAAATTGAGCACGACTTCACTATTTTCAACTTATATTCTTGGCCTGTGGTTGAAAGATAAGAGATCATTGAAGACGGCCTGTGATTCGCTAAACTACAATCGTGTAGAAGCATTACATAACCGTTGGCCATTAACTATATCCATGGATGATGATCGTGTCTTCATCAACTACTGTCAACTTTGGCCTGAAATCCCAAAACTCACAATTTTTATACATTCGAGGACTATCTTGGAGTGACAGCTTCGCTTAGAAGGAATGTTGATGAGTTTAACATTACCATGACCATAGGACCAGAGATTACCGCCTATTACGGCACCGTCATCCACTCAACCTCACCGGCCGGTCTACGTATTCTCGACAACACTCTCTTGATAATTTCGCACGTCACGGGAAATATCGACCACCTGATACCAGGCCTCCAACCAGACCGGCTATCATCCACACTTGCGTCGCTTCATCACTCCAATATAACAATCAATCGCCTCTCCGCCGCTCAATTCATTATACCTGGCTTCATTGATACCCACAACCACGCACCACAATGGCTCACCCGAGGCCTCGGTCAAGGCATGCACATTCTGGACTGGCTTCGCGAAGTCACATTCCCAGCAGAAGCCCGATACGCCGACGAGGAACATGCTCGACTTTCGCACAAGCTACTAGTAAAGGGCATGCTTCGGCAAGGTGTCACTACTGCCAGTTATTACTCCTCTTTACACGGCCCAGCCACGCGGATTCTTGCAGATACATGCCTCAGCATGGGGCAGCGCGCACTAGTGGGCAAATGCAACATGAACCGCGGATCTCCGGGCAACTATATCGACGCGTCTACGGAACAATCAATGAAAGTGACCCACGAATGTATCGACCACATCCGCACCATCGATCCAGAAGCATCGTTCGTTCGCCCAGTCCTCACGCCTCGGTTCGCTATCTCATGCACGCCCGATCTGCTTACGCAACTCGGTGCCCTTGCGGCGAAGGAGCCCACTATTCCCATCCAAACGCACTTCAACGAAGCCCAGCAAGAGATTGATGCCACTTTATCTCTGTTCCCTTCCCACAAGGATGAGGTATCTCTGTACTCTTCCTTCGGCCTCCTCAACGATCGCTCGATCCTGGCACATTGCACAATCATGAAGTCAGAAGAAACGCAGCGCCTCGCGGAGTTGGGTTGCGGTATCGCACACTGTCCCACAGCCAACATGACCGTAGGAGGAGGCTTCATGGCTGCACCCGTGAGAGACTTCCTCAACAGAGGCATGAAAGTGGGGTTGGGAACCGACTCGGGCGGCGGCTATTCATCGTCCATGCTGAATGCAATGAGACATGCGCTTATTGCGTCTTTCGCTCGGGAAGCAAATCACGGTGATTCTTCCATGAAAGGCCTGTCTATTGATGAAGCATTTTGGATGGCTACGCTGGGTGGTGCGAAGGTCGTCGGCTTAGGTGATAGCATTGGCAATTTCGCAGTTGGGAAACAGTTTGATGCTGTGTTGGTTGATATGGATAGTGGCCTAGGGGGTGTGAATGCACCATTTCAAGGTTTCGATTCGCCCAGGACTTTGTTTGAAAAGTTCATATTGACGGGGGATGATCGGAACATGCTGAAAGTGTTTGTCAATGGCAGGCTTGTACATTCGCAAAGTTGATGAAATGGAACCGCATAAATGAGCCGATTTGTGCGAATCAATAATTCGTCATCTGGTTGTCATCTCTTTCCAAATCCGACTTTACTTCCAGCGATTTCAACTTCTCTTGAGCAATGTGACGAATCACGTGAGACCATCACCTGACCTATGACGTAGGTGTTTATGACTCTCATGTTTACAGCGTCACCCATATCAGCTCTTACCAAGTCGCAAATTCGTGCCCAGCGGTTAAACTATTGCATGATCTTGATGAGACTCGTTGCCTCTCTTGCACTACGTTTGACTCCCACAGCGAAACCAAAAAGATGGCTACCAAAACTCTAACAGCAACATGCCATTGCACGTCCTCAACCCTTTCGTTCGCTGTTCCTACGTCCTCGTTCCCTCTCGTCACACATTTTTGCAATTGCAGCATCTGCCGATATACCCATGGCACATTAGCGAGCATCCACACGAGCATACCAGATCCCCCTACTATCACCAATCCTGACACCTTCACAACCTACAAATCAAGTAAGAAGGTGACGAGATGGTTCTGCAAGACATGTGGAGCGCATCTTGTAGACTGTGCAGTGAGTAGTAAGGGGGTAGAAAGTTGGTGTGTTGCTACCTCTCTCGTCGGCGGTGTGGAGGGAAGTAGAGAAGAGTTGTGGGAATTCAAGAGGCATATCTTTGTCGGCGATACCGAGGATGGAGGCCTGGCGAATTGGATTTTTGAGTATGATGGAAAGAAACTTGAGAAGTGGATTGGCAGGGATGCAACAGTTAGAACTGAGGAGAACAAGCATGGGGACTGGGTTCATCATGACGTAGGAAACAAGGAAAAGAAGGAAAAATCGAATGTAGCTGAAGACAAGCTGAAAGCCTCGTGCCATTGTGGGGGAGTCGAGTTCTACATTTCCAGGCCTGGAGGAGACAAGGCATTTGACAGCCTCCCTTCGTCACTCACACCGAAAGATAGGGATAAGTGGTACGCTTCAAACGACGTGTGCGACTCCTGTCGACTCGTATCTTCCTCCATGGTCGTATCGTGGGTATTTCCGGATACATCGCATATTTCGCTACCAGATGGTTCGCCATGGCGTTTTGAGTTTGGTACCGCAAAGACCTACAAGACCAGTGAGGATGTGACGAGAAGCTTCTGCGGTACGTGTGGGGCATTGGTATGTTACTCTACAGCCGACAGGCCGGATATGATCGATATTGGGGTCGGTCTCCTTCGTGGGAAAAGCGTATTGTGTGAGGATTGGCTGGAATGGAGAACAAATAAACTTTCCTGGGAAGAGGACTGCAAATGGCCGGGATTTTCAGAGTCCTTGAAGAAGGGGTTGAAACAATGGGGTGAATTGAAAAAGCCTGCAGAGGGATCACGCGAGAGACTTTGAGGCTATGAACTACTGGCAATGACGACATGGCATCTTTTCAGCGTCATGAAAGACTCATAGACCTGTAGATGACCATCACATAGCCCCTTTGCGTTACGAATCCGTTTCTCCATCGAGCCCTAGGCAGTAATTTGGTCGACGTTCAGCCACGAGGACGAGCAAAAGGGCTCCAAGAGAGCAGGTTTCTTCGGAACCTTCTCAACTAGGAAGAGAAAGCCGCGTGCTCGACCCTCCTGACTATGTGTGGCTGAAGTTGAGGGACGAACGAACCGCGTTTCGAAGCTATCTAGGGTGGGCGCATGGCCATTGTGCGGTTAATGTTGGCCATACCTTCCTCCAACAAATAATGCAATGCTTCATAATATACAATTATTTGATAAGGTGATTCGCATCTCGAGCAAAGGCAAACGTTCGACAACGGTATGAACCAGCAACAATTCTACACCACACACTCAAAGATATCTTAGGACCGTTGATACTCCTTCGTCGTTGTAAACGTTCGCTAGGAAAGCTCGGTAAGACCGCCCTTCGTTCTTCGTTTATCTCCCCGTTAGCTGGGAATCATGGAGCTACCTTGAAACAGCCTTGCACAGATTATTATCGCATAACAATGGGAGGCTATGTACTACTACCCATTTGCCCGATTTGTGGCGCAAAGCAAGATTTCCCTACCATCAGTAACCTATCACGACCACTGTTTCGCGCCCAAAAGCCATGATACCGTCTACAGCTGCCTCAACCGAGCCTGACTTTTGGCCTTCAACATGCAAGAACCGCCTCCGTATTCCTTTCCAACACCACCCCATGTTAAGCACAAGCCTGGGGAGGTTTACGGTTTATTTCTGGTAGTCGTGCCCACCAATGAAAGTGCTGTTCACCTTGTCCAATACGATGTGGTCAAGCGAGGCTAGTCCTGTTTGGGGGCGTTCATACAAATTGTGCCGCATGGCGACATATGGCCCCCAATACCAGCCTCCCGTCTCGAGCGTTCCGTATCCCGATAAACGCTCTAGGCGACAATGAAGGAGCCGGAGCATAGGGATAATGATGGTATATGTGATGTGGAATACTATATATCATCCAGTACGTTAGACATTATACAGCATTGAGTTTACCAAGTTCTATTTGACACCATCTTCAATATGCTCTGTCATTTCTAAATCATTGTTATTATTTTGACCATATACTGGAAATTCACTCTCATATCCGAGCTCTTTGAAGGATGGCGTGCAATGTTGCTGGTTACCAAGGTGGTGTTAACCCGTTGCGTGAAGCGTCATCTTCAAACAGGCTTCCTGCCGTCACAAATCCAGTAACACCTCCACGATCGCGTCAAGGACTGAAGGAGAATCCAATTGTGATTGAATCAGACACGAGCGATTCAGAAAGCGAAGAAGGGAGCGAGTATGAAGACAAAGATGACGGCGACGAAGAAAGCGATGACTCCTACGAAAGTGATGGAGAGCACGATGACTTATTCGATATTGACGAGGAAAATAGAGCTTCGACCCCGGTGACCCCACCTATGGATGAACGGATCGGAAAGGACTACAATCTGCAAACACCCTCGAAGAAGAAAGATGGCAGCTCCTCGGATCAATGCAGTGACGATGATGCGGACGAGGACTCCCGGATCACTAGATCGGGGACGAAATACCCAAACCTCCGACGAGGTTCAAATGCCCAGTTTGCTGCTAGTAAGTGTACTCAAGTTTTAAGCCGTCTTGTAATTGTAGTAGCATCCGGCTGACTGTTACCTACTAGTTCAGAATGAATCATCCATTGGCAGCTCTGCTATTCCTATCAGACTTAGCACGTCTAGATCTTTCGGACCTGAAACCGAGAAATCAAGGGATAAAGGTCCCCAGACAGACGGAATGTGTTCACCACAAGCAGGCACGCTCGTACGCACTCAGATTATCAGCTCCTCCGCCAGCTCTAGTGGCGCAGCAAGCATCGTCCCATCCGACACTCGTGAGAAACTGCTAAAAGATATGACCCTATATACTACAACACCCACTCATTCTACCATGCGTCGCAATAAGAAGGTAGACAGAGGTAGTACGGCATTAGCAGAGCTTTACGGGGAACCCTCAACACTTGTCAACGGCTCCAAACAACAAAAGACATCAGTACATCCCTTCTCCGAAGAGCTCAGCGGCGACATCCGAAAAATCTTTGACAAGCCCCGCTGCAAGAGTGAAATGGAGGATGGATATGTGTACATTTTCAAATCGGACAGACACAAAGGCCTGATCAAGATAGGGTTTTCGGTGCACAATCCAGACGGGAGATTGAAAGAGATTGAGGGGAAATGCAAAGTGCCCTTGGTGTTTGTCTGGAGGACCGGACTGATCCCACACGGACAACTCCTGGAAAAGGCGGCGCATGCTGAATTAAAAATGGACAAGGCGACTTCTCCATGCAAATGCAGAAAGAAACACAGAGAGTGGTTCACCACCGATCAAGAGCATGTTAAAAAAGTATTTCAGAAGTATGCGAATTGGTTAGAGACAAAACCTTATGTGGAGGAGACAGTCGTGCGGTATGTTCTAGCTAATGAGAGCCGGCAGAGGATGGAGGAGGTGAGCAGGCCGATACCGAAAGATTCACATGATTGAACTGAGTGTTGATGCAACATAGCTCAGGCCGATCGGCTGACGATCGAGCGTAGCTGCGCGGCAAGTGTAGATGTACCTAGGTAGTCTTAGTATGATATATCTTGTATTTCGTAAATAATTCCTGATTCGTCCAACATTCCGAAGCATTCCTTAAATTTGATCATTACCATCATACTCCACTTAGCGGTCACTGTTACAATACCTGTAATTGCTGTTCAATAGCAGATCTTCTTCAACTCAATGCCTATATATAAAATGATTCCATTATCCCAATACTATTACAATATATTATAGTATACCTACTGTGCGCTGGCATCATGTCGGAATTATCTCCCGGTCTTGCTTTATTGTTTCACGTGACATCTGAATAGCATCATTCCATCCTACTAAACCGCCTATTCCAAGTATTACCCAGCATCAATATTCTTTCGAGTTTCGAGGAAATATGCTAATCAGTTTAAAAAATTGACTTGAAATACCTACTGCTGTGCCAACATTCCTTACCCTGCACATTCTCAGCATCTAGTTCCGAGGCCTTTCCTGGGTGCACGATCTTTACTTTCTCGAATAGCGACACCTCGAATATGCTACTTCGGAGTGGTGCATAGGCCAACATCTTTCTCGTGGGTTGACCTTGGTCACAATTCTAGGCGTCGTTGGCCACTGATTCATCAAACATCACCACAGAGAGCACGTTTAGCTTTGGTGCCGAAGACTCAAACTGGGTCATGGACCTTGTTTACACAGACGGCATAGATGACTGGCTTAGATTGACAAAAGGCATTTCACGTATTTTTGCATACATTCATGCCACTTTTGTAGATGCTAAATAAATTGTATCCACCTAACTGTAGTTTAAAGGCGTTGTATGAAGTCAAGGGATGAAGTAACGGCGTTCTGAAGCTACAAAGGTAGATGCACGGCTCTTGTGCGGTTGTTGTTGGCCATACTATCTAGCAACAAGTAGTGCAAGGCTTCAAGATGCACAATTCTTTAAGAAGGAATTTCTTACTGTAAAGCTGAAGCAAATGTGTAAAAATACCTTGCATAGATTGATCCGACTGACTAGGAGAAAATAGGGCACTATGCCTAGCACGCCTAGGTAGGTATGTACTGTGCATCCCCAACCCCGCATGAATTGACACTAGTATTGCTTAGGTGCTTCCAAACCACTCACACTTATTGGAACCACCCGCCACCTGCACCTAACCTACCTCCAACTACCCACCACCCACCCACCGTGCCACCAACTCAAGGTATTTATATTAACTAGGTACCTTGCCCATCAGTCTCACTACTCCGCCCGTACCGATTAGGTAGTCTTTGCTCTCTTTTCTACAGTCCTGTCCTGGCCTGCCCTGCCCGCATAGGGCCCGTCTAGAGAGAAACGTACGAGTATCTGCAACACCCACAGCACGGGAGAACTTCTTGGTCTGGATTGCACGTCTTCATTGAGCCAATTACTCCAACCGCAGAGCAGGCAAGTAACCATGCGGCCAAAAACAGTTATTCCCCCGTGCAAATTCTGTCGGAAACGCTTCCAACGTAATGAACATTTACGGCGGCACGAAAGAACACGTGAGTCTTTCTCTACACAGCAATCACCAGGAGGGGACCGTCCAACAGGAAAAGCAATGAATGTGGCTCTGAATGGAATATAGACACAAATGAGAAACCCTACTCTTGTCACTGTGGTCAGGCCTTCTCGAGAAGGTGAGTCGCATTAACCTTTGCCCACCAGCTGCGTTGAGTGCTACGGGCCTATCTCAACACTTCAAGGTAACAACTTGTTCACAAATCCGCAGCGACCTGCTCACCAGGCATGCGAAGCTCGCTCATGCAACGCATGGAACCGAACGCACGACTGTGGACGACCCCGCCAATAGCTCCACAGCATGCATCACCCAGGATGACCCATCAGACACAGGCGAGCATGCGCGCTCTTTCCACAATGTTGCAAGTGACGGTCGGGTATACCATACGGTTCCTGTATCTAACCAATCCATGGCCGTTGAGATCTCCGGCGCTCTTCACGAGCCTGGTCTGAATAACCAGAATAACGAGGCGGGTGACGACACTTCGACCGTTTACCACACATCCGACGCGTCCAATGCACACCCAAATGTCCTGGAATCCCTCAATAGCCAATTCGAAACAGGCTATCAAACATTTGACGATCTTGATATATTATGGAACGATTTCAATTTCTATACTCCACTGCCGATGCCAGCTTCATATGCCAGCAATTATCCAATGAACTTCGTGTCCATGTCGCAATATGGATTCCCTGAACTTGATGTTGCCATGCCCATCAATGCAGAGACCGTACAGGACGACCCCTATGAGTCTGGGGTTATGACTGCATCAGAATCGCGTCTCCATTCTGGGCAAGTGCAATATGTCAGCGATGATAGAAATGCAAATTTCAATCAGGAGAGAGTGCGAGCCGATCACATGAACACATTTAGCACGGCAGGAGCGGAAAGGGGTGTATCCATGCCATGGGTGTTATCAAAAGAGGACTACCGGGCGGCTGGGCATGTTCTTAGTGACTACAATGACATCCTGCCTACGGATTTCGAATTTCCGTCTCGGCACGCAATGTGTCGTTACATCGAGGGCTATTTCTCGGGTTTCCATGAACATCTTCCGTTCATTCACCTGCCTACATTTAACATTGCGACTGAAGCCCCGGAGCTAGTGTTAGCTGTTGCTGCTGTTGGCGCACGCTATCGTTTCCAACGCCAACAGTCCCATCATCTCTATGTCGCAGCTAGGATGTTGACAGAACACCAACTCCGCTATCGTGATGGAGATGAGGTCCCTACATCAATTTTTAGCACCCCCGGTTTGTTAAGCCACGGCCTTGCGAACCCAGACTCTCCGGTCTCAGATAAAAGCATCCCCAATTCAAGGGGCAATTCTTCCACATATCCACAAGCTTCGATCCATAGAATAAGAGAACGGGACATTAAGACCATGCAAGCAATAATACTACTTGTGGCCCTTGGTACATGGAATCATCGATCCCTTATCAAAGATGCCTTTTCCTTGGCCAGTCATCTGGCCCTGATGCTTCGCGAAGACAAGCATGAGCTTGACCAGGGTCCGCTCTCAGAATCTACCTGGAGAGAGTGGGTGCGCAGCGAAGGTAGACGACGTACTAAGCTCGTTGCTTTTGCGTTCCTAAATCTTCACTCACTCGCCTACAATATTACTCCCAAAATCATGATAAGGGAAGTAAGTGAAGTGATCCTACCTTCCCCTGAATCACACTGGAGAGCTACGAGTGAGACTCAGTGGGTGTCCGCACGCGATACCGATCCTCACGTTAGAGTCCCTCTACGCGAAAGGCTAGCCAGTATTCTGGCCGACAATGTCGAAGATGATCGTCAGCATCCATCCCATTTGTCTTCTTTCGGAAACTACATCTTGATACACTGCATACTTCAGCAGATATTCTTCACCAGACAATCAACATGCCAGTCCCTCTCACTAGATGGTCATATTCTCCCCTCCGAAGTTCTCTCTAAGTTTGGAAGAATTCTTATGATCTGGCAGCACCATTGGGAAGCCACGAAAGATTCTTCGCTAGATCCGTCTGCCCCCAATGGTCCATTGAGCTTCAACTCTACCGCCCTCTTTCGGCTGGCACATCTTAGACTTCACAGCGACTTGGGTTCTTCCCTTCAACTGGACACCCGGGATGCAGAAAGTATCACAAGAGCTTTCCGAGATTCTCCACTCCTAGTACGATCTCCAGATGCGCTTCGAGCGGCTCTTCAATGCGTGCAGTCCTTGAGCATCCCAATACGCATCGGAATCGAGTTTGTTGCACGGACTCAAACCTTGACTTGGAGCATCATTCATAGTTTGGTCAATCTGGAGTGTGGACTATTCCTCTGCAAGTGGCTAGAGACAGCCGCCTCGACCATCGCTATGAGTGAGCCACTACGGGAAGATGAGAAAAGACTGATTGGCATTGTTATAAGTACTTTAAACGAAACAGATTTTGGAGCCGTGGTTAGAGCCGAGTCTGCTGAAATAAGGCAACTCAAACGCATGGAGATGGCTATACTTCGCCTCTGGGCACAGACCTTCAAAGGCGCTCACGTTTTTGACATCATGGGGACAATTGGACAAGGGTTGGACCTCTGTGCGGAGATGCTCCGCCAGGAGCTCGATGAATGTTAATCCAAGATGCCCTCTGCATGTATGTTCAGGAATATCTGCTATCTATTTTTCTCCACGTACTATTAGCTTCTTGAAGATGTTGCATTGGGGTAGTAACTGTGGTACTCTTTTGTTGCTAGCTGACGAGCGGCCAGTAACGTCTGTTGGGGTAGAAATGGCACGTGGAGAAAGTGACTACCCCAACTTACGTATTTGTTGTAACGGCCCGTTTGGGCATATTATAGTACGGGGTCTAGACTGGACTGGTAGTGTACCTTTATTCGGAGAGTGGGGTAAGGGGTAGACGATACACGGTAGGAGGTGGATGACCCCATGGGGATTTGTTTTAGCACGGCGCATCCAGGTAAAGCTCGTCTGTGGCCAAGTTGGGGATCATGAACTTTCCCTCTTGGCTATATCGATATGTTCAGTTAAAGATCCCCCATGCCCCGGATCATGCAAGATCATCATCTCATTCAAGGTCTTATTCTACGTTGAAGAACTTCTGACCGTATCGTCATACTATATCATCAATGGGTTACACAAACTACTACAATTATCTCGTAGTAACTTTTGTTGCTTTGGGAAGCTTTACCTATGGTTTCAACTCTGCGTATGTGAATCATGCTTCCGATCTGAGAATCTGCCAACCTAACAATCGACAGAATCATGGGGTTAGTCATTGGACTTCCCGAATTCTTTCGTTACTTCAATATAAACCTAGATGATGATACCGGAAGTTCAATCACAGGTGGTAAGCTAACGAAATTACGACACCCTGTTCTTCATCAAACTCACAATTATTGAAGCTACCAATGGGCTTTACTCTGGTGGAGGTGCGATAGGATGTATTTTCGTCCCATGGCTCTTAGGGGCAGTTGGCCGGCGAAAGACGATACAAATCGGCTCAGTGGTTGCGATTATCTCGGCTGCTTTACAATCTGGAAGTGTTCACATTGTACATTATCCCAGCCAACCCAAGAATTCTAAGCAGTTTTGCTGACTTTGCTCATAGGCCATGTTTCTTCTCGCGCGTTTCCTTAACGGGGTCGCTGTAGGCATGCTAAATACTTCCATTCCAGTCTTCCAATCCGAAGTCTCACTGGCGCAAGAGCGTGGGCGCATGGTTGGTACTCATGGCGTTCTGGTAGTCACTGGGTACAGTGTAGCTGGTTTTGCAGGTTTTGGAACATACTACGCTCGACCGGAAATTACCTGGAGGCTCTGCCTGGCACTTCAAATCGTGGCTCCGCTGTTGCTCATGCTTGGATCTCCTTGGTGCGTTCTATGCATTCACTGACTTCTTCGGATTTTCTACTGACTAAGCGCCATTTACAGGCTTCCCGAATCGCCTCGCTGGCTGGCACTGAAAGGCCGTCACCAGGAAGCGTACACCACTCTAAAAGCACTGCATGCCCGGGGTGAGAACAGCTCAGACCAGGTTGCAAAAGCAGAATTCTGTCAAATTGTACAGCAGCTTCAGTTCGAGAGGGCCACAGCTGCACCTAATAGCTGGATCTCAATTTTCAAGGCACCGAGCTACCGTAAAAGACTGCTTCTCGGATTCGGAGTCCAATTTATTGCTCAGAGCACTGGAGTACTAGTCGTCAACAACTACCAAGTTTTACTCTACAACTCCCTTGGTATCAGCGGGTCACTGCCCCTTCTCCTGAATGGTGTTTATAACGGCATGGCGGCGTTCATGAACTGGATCAACTCCTTGTTCCTTGACCGACTTGGACGGATACGTATCATGCTGATAGGACTTGTAAGACCTGATTTGCCTAAGAACACCTATACCTTTCCAGGAAGCTGACAATTTATCATCAGACAGGCTGCGTGTGCTCTCTGATCGGCCTCACGGCCATTATCGCCGAGTTCAGCGGTACCTCCAACCGGATCGGGAACGGATTTGGGGTTTTCTTCCTCTTCCTATTCGTCTTTTTCTATGGTGGCACCATGGATGCGACTTCCTACGTCTATTGCGCCGAGATCTTCCCTACATCCGTTCGCGCGCAGGGCAACGGTTTTAGCGTCGCCGGACTCTTTACCGCAACCTTGATATATACGCAAGTGGCCCCGACAGCCTTTGCGAAGATAGGGTGGAGATACTATCTCGTGTTCATCATTATACCGACAATTGGCGCGCTGTTCATGTGGCGATTCTTTCCAGAGACAAAAACATTGAGCTTGGAGGAAATCTCAGGCCTGTTTGGCGACGATGTGGCCTCTGACATTACGCAGCTCAGCGAGCGCGAAAGGACTGGATTTGACTCTACCTTGGAAGAAATCCTGGACTCTGTTCTTGGTACTGCGAGCACACCGCCTCAGGGACTCCCTGGTAAGGACATTGGCCTGAAGAATGTGCATATCGAGAGAACTAAGGACTCAGGCAATGATGTTGTTTAATTGGCAGCAAGCTCTGTGGTGCTAATACCATCAAACAACGTCTGCAATTCTTGTCATAAAGAGGGAATTATATTTATTGGGAAGCATCTGTTAGCTAAAGGAAGCAAGATTACTGTAGCCTTGGGTTGTGTCTTATTGAAGTTAGATCTCAATCCTTGGAATATGAACCTTAATTCTGGGTGAACATCCACGCCTTGGAACAACATTCAACGGTAGCTGTGATAAAACAACCTTTGCCGATCTAGAAGTTCGTTTGCTGTTCATTGTTTAAAATTTGGTTTGTAACGGGAAACATAAAATGATCAGGATGTGGATTGATTTACACCACGGATGCGGTCTTCCATCTCCTTAGACTCAAGTAGACCGGGTTTTATAGGAGATGAAGCTTGAATAGGCTATCTTGACTGAATGAATAGAATCATTCCAATGCACCAGTGAACCGAAATCCTAACATTTTTAAGGCGTATATAAGAGAATAGATACGCTGTATTGACCGTTCAAGTTTAATTTTCTCTCATTGTGAGTTGAACGTATTTAAATCTAACTTAAATGCCCCTTCCACCATCTACAGGAAAATTGACACCAGTGATGAAGCTTGCCTCATCGGAACATAAGAAAAGAGCAGCATTAGCAACATCATCAACTTCGCTCAAACGGCCCAAAGGGACATTTGATATGTACTTTGCGCGGTTCTCCAACGTATCAGCAACCCCAGTAAAGGCTTCAAATCTGTGATTGTCAGTTTCCAAAAGTGAAAAAAGATCGCAATAAAGTTCTTACAGCCCTGTGCCCGACAACAGCGGGCAGATACTGTTCACCCGGATGTTTTTTGGTCCATACTCCAATGCAAGACCTTTTGTGGCATTTGAAACTGCGCCCTTGCTCGCATTGTACCATACCAGACCGTGGCGAGGCCTATCGGCGCCAACACTGGAGATGTTCAAGCAAACCCCACCGCCCTGGGTGAGAAAATTAGGGAAAACCGCTTGGATCGAATGGAAGATACCGAAACAATTAACGTTGAACGTCAAGTGATATTCTTCCTCCGTCACTTCCAGAGTAGGCTTGTTCTTGTGGCTTGTGCCAGCATTGTTAACAAGAATATCCAACCTGCCAAACTCTGTGATGATGCGCTTCACTGCTGCATCCCAGTCTGATCGTTTCGTTACGTTCAGTTCACCTGCAATGACCCGATCCGGGTACTTATTGGCGATGGCTGAAGCTCCGGTCAAGTTGATATCACCGATGAAAACTTTGGCTCCTTCTTCCGCAAAACGGGCTGATATGGCTGCGCCGAAGCCGGATCCACCCCCTATAGTCACCGTCAACACAAGTACACAAACAATTCTAATACAAGTCTTACCCGTAACAAGTGCAACTTTACCACTGAGTTTATTAGGCATATCGGTTCTAATCCAGCAAGCTGTCGTATTTAAAGCGATATTGCGTCTTTTCAGGGCTGCGAGAAAGACATTGTATTTAAGCAACTGTGATAGCCTTGATTTGGGGAAGATCTGGGGCGTAACCAAATCCCCGCATTACTGTAATAGAGCTTGGGGATGGCATGAGCTTGACAATCCCCAAAAAATGAAGGGTACATGGAGAGAGTCCCCAAATTACCCAATTGCTTGGCACTAGGGGAATCTTCCACTTCTTTACACAGTCGGAACCCTTGCGTGCTAATTGAGAAGACTGCTTTGGTGTTTTTGAAATACCATGTATTACCCCGACTCATGATTACCGTCGTTGTTGATAAATCTGGTACTATCTCCAGTCAATTGTGGAGTTCGCCAGAGGTCCGAAGGGAAAAGACAACAAGCTTTGGCCGTTTCGACCCCAATTCAAGTTGGGGCTTGGAGTAAATTGGTAACGCAGACCCGGAACTTCAATGCTGTTTCCGGGCCAAGCGTAACTGAGATGAATACCAAATCAGGTGACGATGACAAAGAGTTCTTTCTGTTCTGTGGATATAACAGTATTGATAAATAACCCAAAAAGCCTTTGCCGTCTGACATTACCTTTATGTCTCAACGGAGCCTTTGCGTTGCTATCAGACTTGACATTTACTCTGCATCTCTCGTCGTCGTTACGCTTTCTACCACACCTTACTACCTCCAAGAGAGTATCTGCAATGGCGCATTTTCCTTTCAAGGTTAGAAGATTCAAATCCAAAATGACTTCTTTACCAGGGGTTGATCAATCATAGATGGCGGATGTCGAACTACTGAAGACGGAGGCGTACGTGCAAGGAACCTGGACTGCGGCCTCGTCTGGCAAGCGCTTTGATATAGAAGGTATTGTTACGATTGCAGACATTTCTTGATACAGATACACGGACGCTAATGTAAAATGATTCATCAAGATCCTGGTACTGGCAAAGTCTTTGCGTCGTGTCCAGACTTCAGTGCATCAGATGTCGACGCGGTCGTAGAGTCGTCCTCCCGGGCATTTGAGGAGTTCCGTAAAGAGAATCCACGTTCGAGAGCACAAAAGCTTCTTGAATGGGATCGCCTTATTCGAGAGAGCAAAGATGATATAGCTCAAGTTTTAACGTACGAGTCAGGCAAGCCCCTAGCAGAGGCGCATGGTGAGATCGAGTACGCATTGGGCTTCACTTGGTGGTTCGCTGGCGAGGCTGAAAGAATCCGAGGAAATTTGAGCATACCTTCCCAGCCTAATCGAAGAGTGGTGGTTACGAAACAGCCCATCGGGGTGTGCGTGGCCCTCGTCCCTTGGAATTTTCCAATTGCGTACGTTCACATATCGTTTCTAACATTGAAATGCGGGTCTAATTTGTGTCTGTTAGCATGATTCTGCGCAAGGTTGGAGCTGCCCTAGCTGCTGGGTGCACAATAATTGCCAAACCGTCACCAGAAACCCCGTTGACCTGCCTCATCCTGGCGAACCTCGCGGTGAAGGCAGGATTTGCTCCCGGCGTCTTCAACGTAATTACTTCATCGATGGACAACACACCAGAAGTGGCTGAGAGGCTATGCAAGCACCCACTAGTCAAAAAGGTATCCTTCACAGGTTCAACGACAATCGGTAGTTTGATAGCCAAACACTGTGCCGAAGGACTGAAGAAGGTTTCATTAGAGCTTGGTGGCAATTGTCCATTCATTGTCTTCGATGATTGCAATCAAGAACAAGCTTGCGAAGAGCTTTTGAAGCTCAAGTGGAGGCATGCTGGCCAAGCATGCGTTACGGCAAATAGGGTGTATGTTCAATCTGGAATATATGAAGAGTTTGTCGCCACATTGGCAAAACGTACGAGCATCCTCAAGTTAGGACACGGTATGTCATCAGATACTACCATAGGTCCGCTGACAACAAAGCGTGGCGTGTCCAAAGCTCAAAAGCATGTCGAAGATGCCATTGAGAAGGGAGGCAAAGTGATCGTCGGGGGAAAATCCGGGAAAGGACTGGGTGATGGTTTCTTTTTCGAGCCAACGATCATCCGAGACGCCAAACAGTCTATGCTGATTAGTCAGGAGGAGACATTTGCACCAGTATTGGCTGTGTATCGCTTTGATAGCGAGGCTGAGGTCGTGAAAAATGCGAATGATACTAGCATGGGACTCGCTAGCTACTTTTTCACGAAAAACATCGACCGCGCCTGGCGCCTGCTCGAGAACCTTGAGGCGGGGATGATTGGCATGAACACTGGTAATTCTTCAGCTGCAGAGTCGCCCTTTGGAGGGATGAAGCTTTCTGGGTACGGCAAAGAATCTGGGAAGGATGTTGCTGTAGAGGAGTATCTTGTATCAAAGACAGGTACCATGACTTTAGAGGGGCATTATTGAATGCCATGAGAAGTAATAGGTAGCATCTCTAATTCCTGTTGGATTGAGACTATGCATTACGTACATCGCTTATTCGTGAAAGAAAATGGTCAACAATTAATTGTCGATGATAAAACAGTGTCCGGGGATAGGTACTTGGATCGACACTTTCCACGAGAGCTTCAATCACGTACATGTTTGCATGCTGCTCGAAACTTCACGACGATATTTGTTGCATTGCGAAACTCTCGATCTAATCTTCAAGCAATGTCTTTGTCGATTAAAATCACGGCCTTGCACTAACGGCACAATTACTTAGTTAGGGGTTGCGCGGGTTAAATCACGGTGGAAATGGTCATTCCTTGGTATGTTCCCATGAAGTTCGGAATATGTACATACTGATCATCTGTCTACGCCCTACTCTTCCCGGGGGCAATCAAGTGTACCGACAATATAAGAAAAGGAAGTCTTCGTGCCTCGTGAGTGCCCTCCCGTCTCCTTTTCTCCAACAAAGTGGGACAAAACTCGTACGAAGGTTTACTTGTGAGTACAGCTACCAACGCACAGACTTGCTACCCCGCACAATAATGTACTCCGTAACGATGGCCGCGCAAACATTGGGGTAAAAACGTGGCTCTACCCCAGTATTATGCATGGACGCATCCATGATCGATGTTAATGTCAATAATATAATGCGATGGCGTACAAATGAAACTTGCTTAAAATTTCGTCAATTCGATTCCTTTCTTGCCTTATTCTTCCCCTCTTCCTTCCAATAGCAAACATGGCGACCAACGTATGGGAACACATTCTGTCGAAGCTTTGGAAGATCTCCAATACTTTGAATGAAAGTCTGGCCACTGACAATCAACTCCATGCCTTCCTTGACAGCTTGGATTCCAATAAAGCCGTGCTTTTCGGATGGACTGCTTGCGGTGTCCAAGAGGGAATCCTTTGCTCAGTCCAACACGGCCAGGCATCTGTAAGGATCGGCAAAGTTACTGAGGCAGACTTCATCCTGACTGCTCGGGCAGATCAATGGCAGCAATTCTACAAAGATATTCCGAAGCCCCCTTTCCAAAGCTATTGGGGCATGTATGGCCAGAATATCCACCAAGAAGGTGTTGAGGTCCTCGGCAATCATGACCTCTTTTTGAACCTTGCAGCAGTTTGGCGGCGAGTACTTGAGTTAAGCCACGATGCCCTTTGTGGACCCATCCCTGAAGAGCAGATTCCTGCTCCTTCCGAGACCGATCATATCACCGGGAAATACACTTATCTTAATCTGGCGACTTGGGGCGCCACCAAGCTCTTCTACGAGCAGAGCGGAGACGTATCGAATCCCAGTATTGTGTTTCTGCATACTGCGGGTAGCGATGGCCGTCAATATCACGGTGTCATGAACGACGAAACCATGCTGAAGCGATACCATATGACGGTTTTTGACATGCCTGGACATGGCCGCAGTTTCCCAGGAGAGCTTCAGACCCCTGGGCGACATTCCAACAATGAGGATGCCTATGTTGGAGTCATCGCAGCTGTCATCAAGAAGCTATGTTTAGAAAAGCCGGTTGTTTGTGGTGCCAGCATGGCTGGACATGTTTCGCTTGCAGTGGCTCTGCGTGTGGATGAAGTTGGCGCTGGGGCTGTTATTCCATGTCAAGCGTGAGTCTCCCCTAGAAGTTGGTAGTTGATTGGTCTAAACTAAGAGACATTTGTTAGGTGTGAATTCACGGACATGAGCAGGAACAACTGGGCAAAGTCAGCATTCATCAACCAAGCATTGTTCAGTCCGGAATATGTTTATGGGGTAAGAAACCCCTCATCTACACCAACTGGTTTTGAATCGAGACTAACCAGATACCCGATTCAGATGATGGCACCCCTTTCCCCTCAACGGAACAAGAATCTTCTGTGGCACATATACTCCAGTCAGGCATTCTCCATGTATCATGGGGACCTTGATTTCTACTATGGAGGATGGGATGGGCGTGGACGCGTGGAATGCATCGACACCAAGAAGTGTCCCGTGTACATGCTGACAGGAGATTATGATTGGAGTACAACACCAGAAATGAGTGAGGCAACAGCAATGAAGATTCCAGGCGCTAAGTTCCAGCGTATGGAAAATTTGGGCCACTTCCCAGCGACAGAGAATCCTACAAGATTCGCACAGTATCTCGTACAAGCCATGGATTATGTTATTGGACAAATGAAGGCAAACTCATGTAGTTGATCTGTAACCTAAACAACATCTTTTTTATACCTAGAATCCTTTTGGCAATGAATTTTGCATGATAACATCGCTGAAGTCTCTTGTCGAAATTCTCCATCTATCGTTCATGTGTACCTGCATATGTCCATCGTGGCCATTCTTTTTCAGTGTTAGCAGCATTACTCCAGTCAATTGCATGCGACAATCAACACATCCACATGAACTAATAAGTGATTAGAATTATATTTGTCCCTAGTAGGGAGTTTCGGTATTCCCCCTTGTAGCCCCGCACTAGACTCAATATTTGATACCTTGGTGGGACTGGAAGTCCGGGCGCTGTGGCGTGGCTTGCTGTCTAACAACTTGAAGCTGTGAGCTCCTAGTCTGATTATTTGTTGGGTTATTTGTTGGGTTATTTGGGGTAGATTGATATTAGTACATTGCGGCCGACGCTATAGTTGGGGTTAGTTGGGGTAGATATGGACCCCTACACAATGGCCCCAACGGCTGCATTGGCAGCCTGTCTTAGCAGGCGTGCAGGAATTGGTCAAAATCTTTGATGTCATGCATGCATTCCGCTACATGTTTCAGTTGTGCGAATGTGTTCAAAACATACTTCCTAAGGGTGGGGTAGAAACAGGTAGCATGGTTAGAAAGAGCAGATTTCAATATCTACTGCTATGAAAATTCGCCATATAAGTTCACCATTGATCATCAGCATACCTGCCCGCACTCACCTGCAAGATCGACAACAGATAACAGAGCCAAAATGGGTCTGTTAGAAGCAAGGACAATAGGTTTCATTGGCCTGGGAGCCATGGGCAGCCCAATGGCCCGCCGCATCGCCGAGAAATTACCACCAGGTAGCCAGATGTACGTCTATGACGTCGTACAGCCTCCTATGGACGCCATATCAGAGGCCTTTCCCGGCAAAATTGTAAAGGCAGTGTCTCCCAAGCATGTCGCCGAGCACGCTGTAAGCTAGATAGTGGTTGCATATAGGAAGCATGAGCTCACCACCGCAGAACCTAATCATCTCGATGGTCCCCGAGGGCCGCCACGTACGATCAGTCTATCTGGATAACGAGACCGGCATCACCGCAGCGAACATCTCGGATCATATCATCTTGGAATGCTCAACGATTGACAGAAGCACGAGCTTGGCGGTGAAGAAACATATCAATACCAATTTCCCCAAAGCAGAATTCTACGACGCACCTGTGACCGGTGGGGTTTTAGGTGCAGAAAAGGGCACACTGGCGTTCTTCCTTGGTTGCAATGAGAATGATCCGAATTTCAAAAGCCTGGTAAAACTGCTGCAACACGTAGGACGCCAGGTTATATCTTGCGGAGGACCTTCGTTTGGTATAGCCACAAAGCTCACGAACAATTATCTGTCCGGTTTGATTGCAATTGCTTCATCGGAGGCAATGAATATGGGAATGCGTGCTGGTATAGATCCTCGAGTTCTATCGCAAGCGCTGGCCGCTGGGACTGCTCAAAACGCAATCTTAGATAGATTTAACCCTGTGCCTGGAGTTGTTCCGGATGCACCATCTAGTAACGGGTATCAGGGAGGTTTCAAGGTACAGCTAATGAGGAAAGACTTTGCCCTTGCAGTGGATATGGCCAAAGAAACAAATGCTAAGACCATCCTTGGTCCGCTCGGTCTCAAGACATATGAAGATGCCACAAATGATCCCAGATGTTGGGATCTAGATTCGCGAGTAGTTTTTAGGCATATTGGAGGAAATGAGAACTGGAAGAAGAACGCCGATATTTAGAATCTAGAATCGAACACGTACTGTAAAAATCTGTTGAATTATTGAGTCAATCAATGAATCATTCCTCGTTAATGTGTTTCCAGAACCTCCTTACGATAACTTAGCTGATGAATAATATCTACAGTAGCACTTGCGCCTTGCCTATACAATTCAGTTCACCTGATATGTATTACGCTACAGACAATGCTGCGTACAGACGCCTCTATAGTTGAGGCATTACGGTCGCGGTCTGCAATCGGGAGATAGTAAGACGATGAGATAATTGCCATTGTGGATTTGCCTCTGAAGGTAGGTGGATGATGCCTCGATCTGTCTAGCTGCGCTCTGCCTAGAACCATTTCCCCTACGCGTGGTCTCTAAATTGCCTCACCTATCGTGCTATACCACAAAAGTAAGCACCGACCAGAACCACGCTGAACGGGTAGTTAACAACTTGAAAATATACAAGAACATCATCGTATATGGAGGGGACTACTGTTCGGTACGTGCTCGCTAATAAGAGCTGGCCGTGAATGTAGGAGGTGAGCAGGCCGATACCAATAGCTCCGGCCGGTTGAGCGAAATGAATATTGAAACAATATGCAATGGATCTGACGGCTGATGAATAGAGTACATTATCACTACTGTACGCTTGTATCGTGTCGGGGTTGTTGCTTGGTACTTATTCCTAGCATACACCATACCTCTGAATAGCCTCATGCTATCCTTCTATGCCGGCCATTCGAAGTATTGGTTAGTGCTAACATATCTTCCAGCTATTTCAAACATATATTAATAACTTATATATGTCTCACAATATCTACGGCTCGACCAAAATTCTCTACCTAACGTATTTTCGGAATGCATTTTCGAGCTTCTACTGCCGCGACCATTACCACACAGAATACGCCGTTTCAGGGCGAGACCATTTGCTGTATGTCGCAACTTGCACTTGGGAGATTAACCTTCATCACAATTCCCTACGCTTTTGACTACTGCTTCGTCGAACATGACTAGATAGAGTACGTTTAGCTTAAGTGCCGAACACGCAGAGTAGAACCGCGTGTTCTTCAGATGGCACGCAATGGTGAAGGAACGCTTCAATCTAAAGTACCCTGTGGCCAATTATTAACATCACAAGGTCTTTGTGATATTGTAGAAATTCATGTAGGGCAATTTACAGGTTGGGTGCTTGCGAATATAGCGATAAATCCACAGTTGGACGCATGACGTACAAGCAGGGGTATCTGACCGCTGTAAACACCTATTAGGCAGTTACTGTTACTTTAATTAGGATGTTCCATACTGTTTGGTAACATGCCGTCTGCGAATCATGACGACCCAATCATCATCCTCTTGTGTGAGCTGATCTTCATATTCATAGTGATACAACATACTCTAACCACAGAGGCCTTCGTCTAATCCGTGACTCCACAAATGAATACTAGAAGAATGGCCTTCCACCTTCGAACACTGGCTCAAATATAGAACACCAACACAAAACCCCCTCACCAACCATCGACCCACCTCTCCACCTCCTCTGCCAGGTTTCTCCATCTCATATCTAACTATCGGGGACCAACTGCATGAACCATCGCGCTTAGCCCGCATACCTTCATCCACACCCTTCATCGACCCCGCCAGTTCCCCTCCAACTTCTTATCTACATAGCTAACCCAACAGGATTCTTATCATCCACACACACCAATACACCGCATGAAACACTCCCTTCCCCCCTGGCTAGCAGCCACAGTGCCAAATCACCGGGAAACCGAGTGGCAGATCGACATAACGTACTGTTGTAGGCCTTGTCTCTGCATGTGCGGGCGGCGGTTACCGGAGGAGGGGCGTTTACCACGAGGAATGGCGGTCGCGTGCCGAGTGAGGCGTATCGGGAAGGCGGTGGGGTGGCTTGAGAGGCGAGCGAGGTCGGGGGCGTGAAGCTTGGCGGTCTGTCGCGATGGGTTGGCTGGTTGGGGAACACAAAGTAGTACATACATGGGAAGAAGGGAAAGAGGGCTTATGATTAGGTAAATGCTAGGATGGGATTCGGGTTGTGAGTTTTGGAGGGTGATGGTCGGGAGGTGTGTCACTGATGTGTTGTGTACGTGAGGCATTGCTTGTTAGCCTCCCGAGAGCTTTTACAGGTTTGAGTCATGGTGTGTTATCACGTTGAATTATTCAATTGAATTAAATCAATGGGGTCAATTGCTCTATTTACATTTCCACCACGTTGTTCATTACTAAATTAGATCATGACACTTTTTATCATTATGCGTATCCAAGTCTATCCGTGACACAGTGAGTGACCTGTCATTTCGACCTTCCGACTAAGCTCCGACTCATTTGTCGGGGATGGCTGCAATGGCCTCGATCTCAATCAAGAAGTTGCCGGGCAACTTGCCGACCTCGACTGCCGTACGGGCAGGCTTGGGCGAAGGAAGCATGGCGCCGTAGACCTCGTTCATGGCGGAGTAGTCGTCCATGGAGGCAAGGAAGACAGTGGTCTTCATGACGTACTCCCATGAGGTTCCGGCCTCCTCAAGGACGACGGCAAGGTTCTTGATGACTTGGGCCTGGGTAGAGCA
This sequence comes from Aaosphaeria arxii CBS 175.79, assembly GCF_010015735.1. NCBI lineage: Eukaryota > Fungi > Ascomycota > Dothideomycetes > Pleosporales > Aaosphaeria > Aaosphaeria arxii. The sequence goes on from NW_022983486.1 coordinate 195,858, forward strand.
TTACATATGGTGCTATGGAAGATGAGGAATTGGAGCGGACTTACGGTCTGCTCGGCGATTCCGCCGGCAACAATGCTGCCGTTGAAAGAGGGAACAGTGCCAGAGGTGTAGACTATGCCCTTGCTAGTCCAGGCTCCTCCAGCTGTGTGAAAAGTTAGTGCAGTTCTAAACCCATGAGGATTGTCAAGGTAATGAACATACAAAGGATGGGTCCCTGGTTTCCAAGGTAGGTAACAACAGGCTGCTTTGCGGCCTTGGGAGTTGGGGTAGCAACAGCGACGCTGGCAACGGCAAGGAGGCCTGTGAAGAGGGAAGTGAAGGAAACCATCCTGACTGATTCAATTGATCTAAAAATGAGAAAGTGACTCTGTTCGAGGAGCTTTGGATGTTTTGCTTGCCGTTGGTGATTGATGAGTATGGGACTGCCGACTTGATTTATAGTTATAGTCTATGTACCAAGACTCTGACAGGATCGCTGACATAGGTCCATAGATACGAACAATTATTGTCTTGCCAGGCAATCATCCAGATCATCGGCAGTAGGAGTCAGCGAGCACTACCATTCCGAGCAAACTATGATGCCAATAATCTTGGCTACGTTCCCTGGCCCGATAATTGCACAAATTTGACGTTCTTCTGCAACGGTAAAATCGTTATCGCGTGGAGTACCATGAAGGCCTTCCCTCGTGGCAGCCCGGCGGCCTGGGTACTGGGACCTGGACATCCCACACGGACCATTCCCGGAACGGATATCCTTTGCTCTAGATGCGAGGTATCCGAGGGAATAAGGCCTAGAAAGTTTTTTTTGGGACGCTGCCTGCAACAGTCGGTTGTAACTATGCGATGATCAAGCACATGGGTTGGCAAAACTCCCGCGGGATCTACTGGGGAAAGGGAACTTGGCGCCAAGGCGGCCATGACGGGGGACTGATTGGAGAGGAATCGGAAAAGGGCTTGTAGGGCGTGTTGACGTAAATCAGAGATAAAGGAATGCGAGGCTGTAGATAAGTCGAGAGACGGTGGAGGAGAGACGATGAGCGGAGTAACAGTAACAGTACCTAGGCAGTTTAGGTTGAGGGACAACAGACGAATAGACGAGAGACTAGACGACGCTAGACGAGCAAGGCGCTATCTAGGCATGCTTCCTTATCTGCCTGCATAGAAACTGATTCGCTTGTAGCGCGCTAATGAGCTTGTATCTCGTCCAATCATGGACCTCGGTAGCAGAAGTGGGTCCGATGAAGCGAACCTAGCGCAGCTGATCTGCCTATTGGTTGTTCGTATTCGGAACGAACTGAATGCCATACAAGTCAGTTATACCCGACAATTATGCTTGTATCTTGCCCTTGTAAACATCTCTTCCATACGCAGTACGGCAGATTGACGTGGAGCCCCATTGTCTATCTTACGCCGGGGAGGGGGAACCTTTTGTTCCGAACTTATGCGAGCTCCGTTTTTTTCGTCCTGTTCTGTTCATGTCAGGCCGAGCAAGGTATTGATTAACAATCATGTCACACAAACACCACGCCCTATTGAAGATGACCTTAACAATAACAATTGTGAGATTCGAATGTCTCAACATGCAAACAGATATTCTCCCTAGATGATTGCTCAATCATCTCCTCCATTCATCTTTCTCAATCCCTGTAGATTCAGTTCCTTTGGGATAACATTAATGTCGATTGCAGTTCAGACTTGCCGTTATCTTTATTCCGTGCGGCCAAGTGCCGATCAATAGCCATTCAGTCCAGGGTGACAACTCCCCACCACGCCTTTCCAATACGTGCCGCTACTGCAATCCTACCCCATACTGGATACATTGTCGGCCCAGGTCGCCTAAACACCGATGATAGCCCGTGTGTTCATGAGTAGTGTTCCGAACCTCGCAATGGAAAACGTCGTGCGTGCTTATCTTGAGCATCTGAATAATCCAGATGGGGCGTTGCGAGACTTTTTTTTACACGTGGGGTCAGATGTCAACCGCGCCCTTGAGATTACAATTGAGTCCATTAGCAAATGGTCGTAAGTCGTAAGATAAGCTGTAAGATGATGATGCCTGAAGCTGTACAAATACTGACGATCTGAAACACTTTTTTTCGAGTTCCTCACCTCTTCATCACATCTTCTCTACAGCATTGCGGGTTTTAATACTCTCTGTCTGCAATCATGAAGGGTTTGTCCACGGTCTCCTCGATCGTGCTTTCGTTGACAACTGGGGCGCTCGCGTCTCCGGTCTCCTCCCAGGATGTCGTATACTTCAAGCCTTTGAAGGTCACAAAGGACTCGCTCCATAACATCCACCTCGGCTTTTCCGATGAATCTTTCGAGGGCGAGCTTCGCCTTGTCCACGGTTCGTGTGATATGGTGGAGGCGCATCAGATGCACCATGAGATTGGTTCTACCTTCGTCCGTCGCGAGGCTCATCCTGAACGATTCGTATGGATCGTTCCAGAGAATGCCATTGACAATGGATGTCTGCATGCCTACTCCGGTTCCCACTTGCTTGGTCGCTCTACTCCAATCTCGGTGATGAAGAACATGCGAAAGCGTGAAGAGATCTCCGAGGTTGCTGAGATGACTGGTCCTTGGTTCGATGGTGTTGCATACATGCAGTCCAAGCAGAACAATGGATCGACCTTGGCTGTCGCTAAGAGCAAGAAGATTGCTATTGTCGGAGGTGGAATGTCTGGTCTTTTGACCAGCCACCTTCTTGACTCTGTCGGTATCCACGACTGGGAGATCATTGAGTCTAGCCAGCGCATCGGTGGTCGTATCAGGACCAAGTACCTTGCTGGATCTACTCCTGGTGACTACCAGTACCAAGGTATGTGGTGACTCTGACAATTTGACAACGTGGCCGTGCTAACAAGAACAAGAGATGGGACCTATGCGTTTCCCCGTCGAGGTTAAGGACAAGGAGACCAATGAGACCTATGAGATCCAGGTAAGCGATAATTACGAAGGTGCGCTGAAGAACCCCACACTGACCTTTCACAGGATCATAAGATGGTTTTCCAGCTTGCGGAGACCCTCAACAAGCTGAACGGAAATGCATCTTCCCTTGCTGTGAACTTCATTCCCTGGATTCAATCCAGCCCTAATGTTCCTGGAAACTCCAACGGATACCGTCTGCCGAACGGCCGCATCCCCAGTGTCTCTCAGATTGCCGCCAACAAGTCTATTGTGCCAGCTGCCCCCAAGCCCGCCAACTATGATTCCGAAGCTGCTGACAAGGCCGAGGAGGAGCTCCAGGAGTTCATCGGTTTGACTCCGGAGAAGATGAAGGAGATCGCTACCAACATCTTCAAGGCCCACAAGGCGGATGTCGACAAGGGTTTGTTCTCTTTCTCGGAGACCGCTTACTTGAAGTACCACCTCAACCTGTCCGCCGACATCACTGATTACCTTTCCGGCTTCAGCAACAACGGTCCCATGTGGGAGTATGACAGCGTTTACTTCGCCGCCGCTACCTGGAAGACCATCGACAAGGGTCTCGAGAGCCTTCCCCGTGCCTTCATGCCCCACGTCCAGGACAGACTCACTCTCGGCCGTAAGATCGACGGAGTTGTCTACAACAACGAGACCGGCAAGGTTTCCCTCACATGGCGCGAGAACCCTCTCGCTATGAAGCCCAACTCCAAGGAGTACGACTACGCTGTCATCGCCGCGCCTTTCACCAAGGTCCGCCTCTGGAAGCTCCCCCAGTACTCCTCCCTCCTCTCCCGCGCCATCAATACCATGAACTACCAGCAGTCTTGCAAGGTCTCACTACACTACAAGACCCGCTTCTGGGAGAAGCTCTCTCCTCCCATCATTGGCGGCTGCGGCTCCACCGACATCGCTGGCATCGGCTCCGTCTGCTACCCAGCCTACAAGATCAACAGCACCGGCCCCGGTGTCATCCTCGGCTCCTACGTGAGCGGCACACCCGCCCGCTCCGTCGCCGCCCTCTCTGCCCAGGACCACGTCGCAATGGTTCAGCGCGCTATGGTCGAGATCCACGGTCCCGTCGCCGCCGAGCAGTGGACCGGCGCCTACGACCGCCAGTGTTGGGAGGTTGACGAGCACCAGGCCGGTGCCTGGGCTGCTCCCCTCGTCGGACAGCAGGACCTCTACCTCCCCGCTTACTACCAGACCGAGTTCAACACCATCTTCATTGGTGAGCACACCAGCTACACTCACGCCTGGATCTTCAGCGCTCTTGACTCCGCTGTCCGCGGTACTACCCAGCTCTTGCTCGACTTGGGCCTCGTCGATGAGGCTAAGCAGGTCGTCCAGGAATGGATGGGAAGGTGGATCCACGTCTAAGTGGAGGCGGGAATAGAAGTAGATGTATAAATCATGACTGACGGTAAATGAGAAGAAACGAAGCAAAATAGATAGATTAATCTAGCAATGAAACCTTGTACATACGAATAGATTTTGTGTTAGTGAAGTGTGATGTTGAGAAGGCAAAGTGATGTGTATTTAAACAATTTGATCGCGATTAGCCGGAATTGCGCAATTCTTAGCCGCATGTCGTTTCTCTTGAGTGCTCAGTTGGCGACCAGGATGTCTCGAAGCCGTTATCGTAATTGTAGTTAGCGAAACACTTCGAGCTATAGGACTTTGCGCATGTAATGGATCTCACTTACAGGGCATTCTTACAGGGTACAAAGTTAGCTAAGTAAAGTGATATTGATTCTACGAAGGGTGGTCACATCGGGATAGCCACCCACTCGATTCATGTATCTTCTGTCCCGTAACTGGCTATACCGGGGTTTATTGTAACCCATTCAGAGTAATTTCAATGCATCATAAAATGACCATTTCAAAGGACATTGTATCCTAATAGAGACTTCACACATGTATCTTCCAATGTACGGCTATATACACAAAATACCAGCAACCGTCGTTCAAAACATATCCCTCGTCTGAGAAATTCTGTCAACCTTGGTTGAATTTATTCCACCGATGTAGTTGAGCAATACCCATGACGATAGTCACTGGGGCACAATAGTCGCTGGGACACGATAGTCGCTGGGACTGTTAAGCTTACTTTGCTAAGACTCAATAGCGCACTTCCCATGTAATGAAGAAGACATGAAGAAAAAGTATAATCTCATATATTGGCATCCAGTCATTCATAAACCTTGTGACTGAAAATCGTCTGTTAGAAAGGGAACCGATTGGTCGCGTAGGATTTTAACTTGTTTCGGTTATCTGTACCATAGGAAATGGTGTGGCGCAACCAGTAAAATAACGACCCATTCAGAGATTCAATATTATGGAAAAGTTGCAAGAAAAGTTGCAAGAAGAATTGCAAGAAAAATGTATAATACGAACGCCCCTTCCATTTCTCCCACGAATATTTCCCTTGCTCATACTCTTCTTCGAAAGGTACACCTTTCACTTCACCTTCTCCAACACTGAATATCTGACAACAAAACCAACAACTGGATACCGTTACATTGGTTCGCAATGGCCAGCAGCATTTGCAACAGCGACTGGCGTCGATGGTTGAAAATTCAAACCCGGGAATTCGCCCCAGATTCCGCAACCAAACTTGACTGCTTTGGAAACCTTCCTGGGGAAATTCGCAATGAGATATATCAAGAACTGATCTTTGGCGAGGATGATCAAGAAGACAAGCCTTGCTCGGTCGCAAAGACTGACGGCAGCCGTTTCAGCATTGCTGCCACATGCCGAAAGTACCGACAAGAAGCCATGTCCTGGTATTACTCCAATGCACATTTCCACCTCTCGTCTAGTAAGTCGTTCGTAAGGAAGTGGTTCCCAAGGAAGTGGAGATATCTACCCTGCAATCTACCAATACGTCTCACGGATGTCAAATATCTTAGAAGGCTTACGCTTTCACTGCAAACGGTACCCTCCACCCTGGATAGGGAGGTGAAACCCCAGGATCTGCTTGTACCATTGGTTGGACAGAATCTTAGAGAAGTAGCGATCCAGATTCGCGGGAGGCACGACGACTACGCCAACAGCGCTTTCGTGCTGGACCAACAGCACACAGTCATCAAAGCTCTCATAGTCCTTCTGCATTCTCTCAAAAAGGCTAGAGTTGTGCTCGAATTTGAGGATGTGTTCTTCACTCCCGGCGTTACTGAAGAGTTACTGGATGCATACTACGAGAACAGGCCACAGTCTGCGGAACACAATTTGGACATCTCCGGCCGATATACATCCTCCTTCTGGAATACCTTTCTCCTCAGCAATGGTTCAACCGGTCCGAAAAGGCGATTGCAATACCCCCACGAGGTGCTCGAACACAAAAAGAGAAGCACGACCTCATCTCAATTAGGAGATTTTCGATGGGCGGGCCCAATTACGATACTTGATTGAGAATACGCACCGAGCTTTCTTGCACGACATTCTTTTAGCACTTGTAGGTGTTCAATAAGAAACGTCCCCGCCAGTGCCAACACAGCCTAATTTTTCTTCATTTTCCAGCAAAACATCCAGCACATATCAACATCATCGCCATCATACGGAAGGAAAGTTTCTTGGCATTTACGGCACACGGGGTGCACTTGACACACATGAACGATGGGTTCAACGATGGCGTTCACTGGTGTACCAAACACGATTCAATCATGCTTCTATCTTTTTCTTCTACGGGAGCACTTGCGACTTATTTTCTTACTATCGATGTGCAACCTCTCCATGGATACAGAGAATGGGTGTGCGCATGCAATATGTTGTCGTCATTATCAGTGTCGTTATCGCAATGCGCAAACACTCGATTATAGTCACGTTCGGGTGTTGTATGTCAGATGTCAGATGTTGGGGGAACATTGAAGTCATCGAAAAATACCACCCCACTCACAAACTGTGATGCTTTTTTTTTTCTCCAAAATTTGTCTGTTTCGTCACTCTCCGCACGACTCATATCCAACGTCATGCGTCTCCGCATCCAGTCATTCACAAATGATTCATTCCATGCACAACATTCAAAAGTAATTCTGTGTGACCACCATAAATACTCTATAATGAGTTTCCCAATACACACCAAGATAAACTCTACAGAAAATGCCACCGCCGAACCGGCACGTTCCGTCGCGCGCATCACAAATACCAGTGATAGGATACCACCTAGAGAACCGAAGGATCAAGCGCGCTGCCACGAGCGACGACACATATCTCCAACTCAGCGAGTACTCTGATGTCCATCATCCTCTCCCTCCAAAGTTGAAGACTTGGGGCGTTGGTCAAGGGAAATCGAAATGGAGGAGGAGCATTCTGCCTTTCCGCCAATATAAAAACGAAGGATTTTGGATTCACAATATGCTAGCTGATGGGGACAAAAATAATTCGCAGAGCAGTGTAAACTCTGGAGCTCTGTTCGCCCCTACCAGGCCGCAGCGACCACGCCGTGATTCTCACACGAAGATCATCATCGGATTGGAGAGCGATGACTTTCCAGATCCAAAACCCCCAGAAATAGTCACTGTCGTGGAAACATCACAGTCATTGCGAAACAGTAACAACAACGTTGAATCAATGACGCCCACCCCGTTTCCACGAAGCCTTCACGATCCGCTGAGCCCACAGAACCCGACTGTATACTCAACACCGTCTTCGCCGGATCCACTGAACGTCGATCAAGGCAGAAAGAAGTCGCTCCAGCAAATGAATACCGACAAGCCATGTCCACCTCTCCCTCTACGACCTCGGCCACATCAGACACCCGCACTGGAGCAGCCTATGCCCTCACCGGCACTGGAGCAGTCTATGCCCTCACCGGCACTGGAGCAGTCTATGCCCTCACCGGCACTGGAACAGCCTATGCACTCGCCGATACTGGAGCAGTCTATGCACTCACCGACACAGGCGGAACGACTAGATCCAGCATCATTGACGTTGTGGGAGTACATTGCCTGGTTCGAGTCTACCTCAATCACGCATCCCAATTTCGCAGACGACACGGTGCAAGAAATTGAATATATGCGGTCCTGGTTCAAGAAGGCTGGCGGGGTCATCTCTAAAGATCGTATCATTCGTGATCTCCAAAATGATTGGGATGATATATGCAAATGCTTGAACGCATTTGGCAAACAAAAGAGTGCGAGGACTCTGAACAGTGCGCGGCTGCTGGGGCAGGTGGTGATGAAACTTCAGTTGAAGAAGAGTGTCAGCCAGAGATGTCAATAGGCCAATCCAACATTAGTTAACGAATGCATATCTTCTATTAGTAAATAGCACAGATCGCAGTCTGGACCGCTACGACAGCTGTCAAGCCTAATATGATGTTTTCATTTGGTTAGCGAGCCGTTGATGGAGAATTTTCCATTAGCTTCCTAGGTTGCCGGACGGGGGTTAGGATTCCTGCGGGCGCTGATACGAGCACAGCGTACGAGTTAGATCTATTAGAAGCACAATCTTCGGGGTCGATGGGGCCCCGTCCGATATGCTCGTAAAAGCCAAATTTAATGGACACCCACCCTCACTCCAGAGTCCAGGCTATTTCCACTGGTGGAGATAAATGTGCCCGCGACTATCGGCAATCACGTGACACTATACACTAACGGCCGATAGCATCGCATTGCGACAGCTCAACATTCGATCATTCACGATAACCACAATTTCCAACAGTCGCCGTTACGCCCTAGATGTGGCAAGCTGTTCGCGATGCAGTCGGTGCCGAAGAAACGTATGAGAGGAGCATGCCGGCCGTGTGCCCGAAAGAAGAGAAAGGTTGGTGAGCTTCCGAATCTCTAATTATTCGGAGACTAACATGAGCGACGTATCGGATAGTGCGATCATAAGTATCCACGATGCACACAATGCGAAAAGCATGACGATGTGTGCGAGATGAGAAACTTCAAGACATGGGGACAACCCTTAGACTCTCAAGCTTTCGTTGTCCCCACCGCCCAGCAAGCGAAGGTTACCAAAAGTGTCACTACTAAGGACAGTCGGAATGTGTTTCCAACCCATTCATCATCAAGATCGCCTTCCTTCAGTCAAATTCCCGATGCATATCTCAGTAACATGCAGGTCGCGGGAGCAATGATACATCCAAATGTTGTCGATCGCACTGCTAACGTTCTGGGGTCGTTTGCGCAACCGCTGCCGTTCGGGCCACAGGAGGCTCTAGAAAGAAGTTCATCATCTTCTGATTCTAGTTTCATTTACTATGATCCGAGTTATTCTACTAGCACAGGACCCGACAGTTTACAGATGAACATGACTGGCTTATTAACGTCGGCCTCGATGTATCAGGATACCCCATACGTTCCTGGGTTGATGCCAGATACTGTCGATGAGATCATAGAAGATTTTGTTGATGCTTCTAAACCCCAGCCGTATCTATATAATCCCTCGCCTTTTCCAGACGATATGCTTGTCTCACCTGAGAAACGATTCTTGTGGGACTACTTCTTCCATGGAGTTAAGGCTAACATATTGTCACTCGACACCTGCGACATCGCACATCTACACGATTTCCAGGATCCGTACAACACCATTTTACCTTGCATAGCTCTAGACAACCCAGTCTTACGAGGCGCGTTGCTCTGTGGCAGCGCATTACAATTTAAACATATCCATGGCCAAGACAGCTGGACTCCAGTTGCGGAATCGATTGGCTCCAACACCCTGCAACAATTGCGCATGTACAGAAGCGCTCCCCCAATGGACAGTTCCAACATACTCGCCCTAATGTTAGCCGCTTCATTCCTTCACTTCTTTCGCCGTGATCGGAGAGATGGATGTTTGGAGTTGGCGGCTGGTTATGCCATGGACCTCCGTTCTCGTTCCAAGTCCCAGACCCAACCAGCTTTACCGAGTAAGAATCTAGATATGAGCTTGACGGCATTTCGATGGAGCATCATATCGACTCTATGCTCTCTAAGGATGCCAGACGCGCCGCTGGTACCCAGCAGCGGATCCCGTATCATCGAGCTTGACGACGAGGAGGTCACGGAGAACTTCTCAAGCACATTCCAACATTGGGTCACACATCCGCTCTATGTCTTCTCTCCTCGCCTGGTAAATCCATTGCTCAGAATCGGCAAACTCCTTGAGCGACAATTACTCGGAGAAACCGAACTAGACGACGAGATCAGGGTAGCAGAAAAAATGCTGCACAACGCGCGAGAAGCCGACGACGCCTTTTTATCGTCGCCGTACGGAGTCGCGGACCCAAAATCAGCACTCGCTGCGAACGAAGCCATGCACGCTTCGAGCCTCATTCTCGTCTACGCTCGACTGAAACAGATGCCGTACACATCACCACTGATACGGAAACAAGTGCAAATCGTCGTCGACGAAGTCGCGAAGATTAGCGTGAATTCGCGCGTCTCACATACCATCTTGTTCCCGCTCTTCATCGCGGGTTGCGAAGCGGTGGATCTACAAGCGAGGGAATCGATACAAAGGAGGCTCATGATGCCGAAAGGGGAGTTTTTCAATAAGAAGACCGGGCCAGCTAGTGCTCTCGATCATATTTGGGAGATTCGAGACTTGGAACCTGGGCTTTTGTGGCCACATTGGATATATAAAGGTATGTAATGATTCTCTTCCCACATCTGTGGTGTAGACACCAACGCTAAGCTTTCGTATAGTTGCGCCTGAACATCGGGTCGATAGCTTGTTTTGATTTTGATCTTAGCTGTTTAGTAACGATTCATGACGGAGTTTTGGGTGGAATTTTGCGACTTTACTAGAATTGAGCATTTTGAGCAACGACCACGTTTACATTCTCTACGTGGACGCGACCACCAATCAAACCACAAACTGCGAAGAAAAGCCTTCGAAGTGATCGACCGACTGCCCGCACCCTCATAGTCAACTACTTGGGTAGCAGTGCTAAAAATGAAGAACCGACGGAAGTACTCATTTTAAGCAAACCTTCTTGGATGACTAAATTATCATCTGCACGAAACAACGTCTGTATTTCGCAATGTATCCGTGTGGGGTGCAACTCCGACAGTTACTCTAGCCCGGTGAATCACTTCCACCTTCCATTATGGACTAGGAGATGGTACGAGCTCGAGGGTTTCATGGCGGGGAAACATTGGCGAACTACCTGGGACTTGGGAAGTTAGGTTGTTGGTGTCTTTGGAAGAGAGCAATGATTACTTGACCCACCGGAGTCGGTGGGTGCAACCGTGGAGGGCCGACATCTTTACCATAGTTACATCACCTCATCCAACCATAGTAAACACTTATTCCATTAACTCATACCATCGTTTGAAACCTTCTGGGATAATATTTCTACTGCTAACCAGGCGAGCCCTTTCTTGGACTTAACCATAACAGAGCAAGCTTTTGAAGAAAAATTTGTACTTTGTACATAGTGTTCAATTGAAGTTTACCTTTTTGGTCATGTTCACTTCGATTTGATGGAAACCTCAATTTTGAACTGAGGATGCTTCTGCTAATATTGACGTTACATTCAGCTAGCTACTTCATTCTAAGTCAGGTAAGATCCAACATCCTGCTCTCTTCTACAATTCAAGTTATTAGGAAAACCTCGGTCATGCTGCCTGAATGTGGGGAAGCCCAATTTCCCCGGGATCAGCGCGAACAAATTCTCCGCAAAATGCATGACTCGTATCACCATAGCCTGACTTTTTACTGGGGGCGGTGCACGATGCATATTAATTTGTAGTTTTAGCCGGGCGGAAACAATGTCAATGTTTCTCCATTCGATGATGTCGTTCCGGTAGGGATGATCAATGTTGTTTATGTAGATGAGTTCTTTTGGATCTGCAACCTTGAGCAATTGGGATATAAACAGCGCCATCGCTGCCAATTGTTCGCGCCGTCCCCAAATCGCGATGTCCATCTTTATTCAACTCCCTCCGAACGGGGCGGGTGAATTACCTGAATGAAGATAGTTGAAGCTAACCAGCTTTGACTGCCACCTCCGGCGATGACCTCACAAGTGGGAGAGCTAGCTAGCAAACCATCTACGAATCTGGCAATACAGCATTCTTATTGCCCCAATTCCAAGAGTTTTGGACTTCTCCTCTCTCGGACGGCAATGATCCGAATGCCCGTCCAGTAACCCAAGATTTTACCGTCATGAGCAACAATTTTACCGGCTGCGCGTATAAGTGCTGGAGGGCTCCAATGGATTTGCGTCGCGTCGATTGTGTGCTTGTTTACTCGAGCCGTCCCCAGAATCAACAATGCTGGGATTGCGAATTCCTCTGACCCTCGCCCTCGCGGGTGCGGTTGCATGCTCTGGATACTATCCAGCTGAATCCGCGAACGACATCCATTTCCGCGACAATCTACGCAAGCGAGCGGCGAATGGAACTGCCTTCAATGGACCCTACAAAACGAGCGGAAGGGACATTGTCGATGCCAATGGAAACAAGGTGGTGTGGGCCGGTGTCAATTGGCCGATGAGTGGTACGTTTATTGGTGATTGAATGGGAGCCAAGTAGCTAATGGTAATCAAGGCGAGACTATGATTCCCGAGGGTCTTGAATGGGCATCTGCGGAAGACATTGTCGACGACATTCTCGGCGTTGGATTCAACTACATCCGCATGGGATATGCCATCGAGATGATTGACCAAGTGTACGATCGAAACGGAACCGACGTCCCGCTCGAAGTCGCCATGATCAATGCCCTTGGCTATGTCAACGGCACAAAGGTGACCAACGAGATCATCGCCAAAAACCCCGGCTGGACGTCGCAGACAACTCGATTCGAGATCTGGAGCGACATCGCCCGCATTGCTGCGACCAAGGGCGTCTTCATCAGCCCAGACGTCCACACCGGAAAGGCGAAATGGTGCTGCTCGCACACCGACGGAAACAGCTGGTTCGACGACATCCAGTTCCCAGCCGAAACCTGGCGCCGTGGCCTCGCATACGTTGCCAACTGGGCAAAGGACCACGAGAACATCGTCAGCATGTCCCTCCGCAACGAATTGCGCGACTCGTTCAACGACACTACTTTGATGTACAACTGGCAGACCCTTGCAGGAAACATGACGCAGGGTGCTGATGCAATCCACGAGGCAAACAAGGACATCTTGATCCTCTGGTCCGGCATGCAGTACGCGCAAGATCTATCCGCATTGACAACCGGCAGCAACCTCCTCACCGCCCCATGCTACAAATGCGCCGCTATCCGCGATGCGCGTCGCCGAACCCCCGAATACTTCAACCTCGACGACCACCCCTGGGCCGACAAGGTCGTCTGGGAGATTCACCTCTACTCCATGAGCGAGGACCAAGACACCGGAACATGCCCTATCATCGAAGCCGGACTGTACAGGAACGGCTTCAACGCCCTGGGTATAGACCCTCCCGCAGCGTGCAACGTCACAAACGACTGCCCTAGGGCCGTCCGCGAGACACCAGTCATCATCTCGGAGTTCGGTGGTGCGCAGGACGAGACTATCTTCAATCATACGCTTAACAACTGCCTGCGCGATTACACGGTCAAGCATGGCATTAGCTGGATGATGTGGTCGATTGCCGGATCGTACAGAATTAGATCCGGCGTTCAGGGTATGTCAGATACGTGGGCTTTGACGAATGCAAAGTGGGATGGCTGGAATTATGATAGGGGAATTGAGGAGTTCTGGAAGCCGTGGGTGAAGGCTATGAACATTGGGGGGTCGAAATAGATGTGTAGGGATAACGATTACCTATGCCTCCCTATTGCTTCGCGATCATTTATGAATCTGTAATGCTATCCAGATAGCCCTGAAAATAATGAAATATTATACAATCGCAAAGCAGAAACTTCACATGTGAAGTGTTTGAAGTCGGAGTGTTGCGTTGATATGCCAATGATATCGTAAATAGTATCTAATCAACATGTGGGTATAAAACTAAACAAGCCTCTATATAATGAAACACATGTACCTCAAGCACATAGAAAACATGAAATGACCCAGCGATCAAGACAATCCAGACGACCCAGGAGATCCAGACGGTGCATCAACTCCCGCCGCCGGTTCTTTACTTATGCCCTGGAAAAATTGCGCATGACTTGCATCGTCTTCCTCATCATCCCTGTCACCTACCGCCCAGGGACGGTAATCCAAGTTCTCCCAGTTCGCTTTCGATTTCTGTATAGTTTCCGTCGCCGATGCTTCGCTCTTGACGAACGTGTCCAGCGATGGCGCTGGGAAAACGACGTGCAGTACCACGTACACGACCGCGCTGGAGAAGAAACCGTATATATAGCTCATGAAGTATAATTGAATGAGACTGTCGGGAATTGAGATTGATTTGTTGACGGAGGCTACGAAGCCTGGCATTATGGGTGCGATGCCGACGATCCACTTAAAATGGGTTAGCAAAAGCAATATGATTGCAGACAATCAACTCACGGACACCGGTGCTCGCCAATTGACGCCAAAGGTGTACCAGTAGATCCCGGATTTATCGCTGCGGTACAGATCATCAGTATTGAGTTTTCGTTTGTTCACGACCAAGTAACTCGCGACCATAATTCCAGTCATCGGAGCCAAGAAGACAGAGTAGGAGGAAAGAACCGTGAGGAAGACGGTGGGTGTGCTGACCAGCTTCCAAGGATTGACCGCTATGCTCGTGAAGATCACGATGTATGCCCCTCGGCGGATGTTGATGTATTCTGGAAACGTCGCGGCGAGGTCAAAGCCGCCAATGAGAGCACCTCCGGGGACATTCAAGCCGATCTGGGACAGAGTGATAGCCAAGCCTGCGAAAAATGTACCTGCTCGTGTGCCTGCGGTAGGGTTCTCGGTGATGAGGCGGGAGAGCAGCAAAGGTGGGCTCCAGATGGCTTCTCCGCCGAATCGATGCTGTGTGGCGGCCGTGACGAGAATGCCGATGACGGAGCAGATGATGCTGTAGAATGGGAACGAGAAAGCCTGGCCTGCGATTGCATGTCTGGGCCGTTTGGCGAATCGCGCGTAGTCATTCTGGCTGAGGATTCCTGCTGCGATGGATCCGATTGTCGAAACGATCCCGTACACCGATAACCACGCTACACTGTTGGAACCTCCAGTCTTGGGAATTCCAGTCCCGCCGCTGATAGTATCTCCAAACCCCGCTGGCCCCATCGTCGCCAGTGCCCATATGAGAAGTGCGAGAAAGAACACCACCGTGATTGCGCTGGTAACGAGGATGAATTTGTTCAATTTGTGTGGTCGTATCAAGGCCACGGGTAGACATACGACGAAGAATACGATGTAGGCGATAAACTGTGCTGTTGTTACGCCCATACCGGCCGGCATGGTGTTCTTGACGTGTCGTTCTATGTTTACGTCCATGGCCTGTAACATCACATAGACACACTCGCCGCCTACCCAAGAGTTGAAGCCGTACCATACTGTACAAGTCAGCGACATTTCTAGGTTTCTTTGTTTTGCACTCACCCAAAGCCAGGAAGATGCGATTCCAGATGGGGAATTGGGATCCCCACATTCCCCATACAGATCGATTCACAACAGGAAAGCCGACTGTGTTTTGGATTAGCTTGGGGATTTTTCTAAGGGAAAATATCCACGAACGATTGTAGTAAGCCCCAGGAAGAGAATTGACAACGAGGAAGATTGTCGCAAGGATATTGCCAATGACGATGCAGATGATCGCCTGCCACCAGGTCAAGCCCAATGGTATCAAGGCGCTACCAGTTAGATAGGTTGGGATACTAAGATTGATGAGTATCCAGAAGTTGTTGAAAGTCAAGAATCCCCAGGTTCGTCTAGATGATTCAATGGGTCGGATATCATAATTCTTTTGAACAGCTCATTAATGACAACCTAAGTTATGTAGATAAATCGATACTTACAATCCATCTGTTCCCTGGACTCGTCTGAGGCACGCGTAGTCTCTCGCCCCAAGACATGGTGATTGTTGATGGTGTGGATTGGAAAAGGCCCGGAGACTTAGAAAGGGCAGTTCAGTCAAAACCAATAAGTTTTGCTTCACCGACTAATTCTCTCCCTCGTATCTAGCGCTCGTAACCCCACTGTAGTCGTACTCTATGCGCTGGGTTGTCTCGCGCAAATTCCATTATCTAGCATGTTCTTTTCTCCATTGGATTGTCTGTACACAGCAGCCTCACTGTCGCTGTCCTTTTGGTGAACTCGTCGTGATCAAAGATGTCGTTATCTCAATTTTGAGAGGTTGGCGCTAGCCCTCAGGCCCAGCCAGTCTAGACCCGATTGTAAGGAGCTAACAGCTCACGAATCGTACCAAGCTATGTCAAGGCAATAAGCTCAATGACATAGAGTTACGTGAATTATGACATCGACTGGTGCCATCCCTTTAGGTCGGTTGTTGGCACTATTTGAACATCGCCATAGGGATCCATCTCATATCCGGAACATCCGACTCGTCGACCATTGCGTTAAGCACGATGAAACTTGACGCCAACATACGGGTTAATCCGTTCTAGAATTGACGAGCAGATTGTCCCATACAGGTCGTCTTGTTGGAAATTTCAATCTGTGGATAACACTTCGCTGGCGTCCCTGACTGTTTGAAAAGCGGAAGTGGAATACTCCATTGTTGTGACAGGGTCGTATTTCTGAAAACCCATTCTCTTGACAAGCGAGGGTTGCGGTTCGATGACTCCATCACCAAGAGAGCACATAAAGTATGGAATCGAGTAGCGAGACTTCTGGGGTTTGTGTATGACTACTTGATGGAGAGCAGATGGATAAATGCCTTGGGGTAGGCAATTAGCAGTTGGTTTCAACTATCAAAAGGGCAGGTTCTACTAACCGTTGGAGATTCGCTCGAACATGTCTCCGATGTTCATGTAGACAACGTTGTCTATCGGTGCGGCGTCTACAAACGTATCGGTTGCGCGATCCATATACATCAAACCGCCGTTAGTATCTTGGAAAAGAAGCGTGAAGGTACTAACACAGCATTAGCGAAAAGATCATGAGAAGTGTTGATGACGAAGTTGTGGATTGAACACACCTCCAGTCTGTATGCGCACCCATGCGAGTTACAAGTTTGTCGGCTGCTTCGACCCTGGCAACGGGTGGATAATGCAGCAGTCGAAGCTGATGATCATGACCTGGGTGGAGGGCCCGTACTCTATCGGCCTCTTCATCAGTGAGATCCAGACTGATGATTAGAGCATCTAAGATGGCCAACGAAGTCTTATTCAGTTCCCAATAGAACTTGAGCGTGAATTCTCTAAAGCCATCATATACTCCTTTTGGAAGCCAAGTATTAGGCTCGTCCCGATTCTCCTCACTCCCGAGGTCAAAAGCCTCCTGTATTGAGTCAGCCCAATCCAGACTCATGAACCGGTATATTTATGACTTGCCTTGAAGTCTTTTGTCTTCGAATACATCTCCTTCTTCGCTTCGCTGGTCATTTCTTTCGCCGTTTTGGCCGCGACGTGATTTTTGTCGTCTGGGCGCGAATACCCACGGTGAGGCACTGGCGCGTCAGGATGAGGAGCTTTCATTTTCTCCTCCATTGGCATATCAAAGAATTCTTTCGCGACAGCGAATGCCTCCGTAATCATCTTTTGAGATACTCCATGACCGACGATGCCAATGCATCCATTAACTTTGAGCTTCTCGCGTAGGTCGATGGCAGCTCGGCGTTTGGATTCGGCATCGCCATTGGCAGTAAAAGCGGAGAGGTCGACGATTGATACTTCATGGTCTCCGCAGTAGGTATCGGATCTTGTATTCTTCGTCGTCATATTAGTACGGGTACGACCTCGCGGGTGCAAAAGTCTTCGCAAGTTACAGAGAAGAATTCTACATCGGAGCACTCCGAGGCCTTATAATCTACCGAGTGTTCCTGCAATACTCTTTGAACAAACCAGTTCCACAATTATCATTCAAAAGCTAGTGGACTTCCCGAACTTTATTCAACCCTTCTCAACGATTGGTGAACTGATACATTTTAATTCACTGCGCATTTCCAAATGCGTCATGTTTATGCTGTGTGATCCCACTTTTGCGGCAACTTTGCCATTTCCGTCCACGAATGCGGGAAGGCAAGTGTGGAGTAACGCGGTACCACAACCAAAATCGAACGGGTGCTTCTCCCGAGGGACGTAATACGTAAATTCGATGTCCACTAGACACTCAGCTATGGCTCAAGGGTGAAAAAGGAAAATGTGCACGACTAGAGCCTAGCGTGCGGGTATTCAGCCCACTCAGGGCATTGAGGGACGATGGGAGAACCACATAGCTAGTTTGAATAGGTCGGGTAACTCGTAATAACATATTAGATATAGCCATATTTGAACGACTTCGTTCAATTTCAATAGTCTTCTTCAACGAATCAGCTATCAAGACGGAAAGAAAACGGTGGCCTGACTTCACCGGGGACACTGCAAAGCAATGCGTTTCTACAATACATCGGGAACACCTAATGCACTGTTCTCCCGCCCATTGAACTTCATGTGAATCGGCGGTTTCTTCCAGAAACCAAACAGCGTCGACTCCCTGAGTAGATCCCGATCCCCGTCGATCAGTTGTAAATCATAGTGCCAAATGATCTTCGCCAACACAACCCGCATTTCCAAATACGCCAGATTGATCCCCAGACAAGCCCTCACGCCGAGAGAAAACGGCTGGGACGCACCCTTCGTATCGCCAAACCCCTCGCCAATCCATCTTTCGGGCCGAAACGCGTGCGGGTCGTGCCAGTACTTCGGGTCGTGCATTAGAGTCCAGTTGTCAGTTGATACGATGACACCTGCGGGTATGAAGTGGCCGTCGACGTTCGCTCCGGGCGATATCCGTGGAAGTCCGATTGCTACGGGTGGGAACAGGCGCAGTGATTCTTCAATGACGGCGTTGAGATGGGGAAGGGTGGCGGTAGAGTGACCCGTGATTGCATCCGCAGATGTGAACGTTGTTCGCACCTCGTGCTGCAGTGCGGCAAGACACACAGGATTCTTTGCTAGGAAGTATAACGCTGCGACTGATGTCGTCGCGGTGGTCTCAGACCCAGCAACAATGAGTGTACCTGCCTGGCCCTCTAACGCCTCGATCGAGAACTTGCGAGATTGAATGACTTGCTGTAGAAAGTCTGCTCTAGTGATCTTATCCGCTTTTGCAATGCGATTCGCTAGTTTCGCCCTCGTTAGGCCCTGGTGGATCTTGAAGTTCCGTGCCAAATTCGAAAAGGCGAGGAACGGAAGGAGAAGATAGACTACGACTACACGTCGGCTCAACGGGATGATGCTACCCCAGAATTGGCTGTCCACGATAGTAGAAACCCAGTGATGAGTTTTCGCCGTTTTGACGGCGTCGAAAGATTCTCCGAAGGTCAGATCGCCAATGATGTCGAAAGTTACCCAGTTCAGTGCTTCACAGATGTCCACTCCGTATGATTGGGTCTTACTAAGGTTTCCGATCTGTTGAATGAAGAGGTCAACATAGTAATGCACGATGTCTTCTTGCTCTCTGAGAGCCTTAGTGCTGAAGCCCGAAGCAAGTGATTGTCGTTGTTGTCGATGATCATGTGGATCACGAGTGGTGGCAACTGATGCTACTCCGAAGGGTCGGTCATAGAATGAGGATTTGAGGAACGCCCACTCGCTTGATAATGGGTGGCTGTATATGTCTTTGAGTGATTGTGTCGAACAGAAGGAAAGCTCATTGGGTGCGATGCGGACGACAGTGCCGTATTTCTGATGCACACCCTCGATAGCAGAAAACCAGTAGCCACTCATCCAGTGATACGCATACCAAATCTATATAAGGTCAGCGATCAGTTCCTGTCCTTTATGGTGGTGGGGTATACTTGCATCTGTAATGGCAGCCAATGTTGGCCCAGGGTACTTTGACAGTGGATGAAAATAGAGATTGTATATGGCCTTCACGAGCACGTACAAAAGCAACTGGAACATTCAAGTCACTACGAGTAAGCTTACATGATTTTTGAATCACTCACAAATGCACCTGCTCCCACTATACATTCCACGAGGCTGTATGATGTCACACTCAGTAATCCCATATTGAAAGACCCCGTTACCGTCAGACTGCAAGTGTAAAAGCACAATACCGAGAAAAAGATGAAGAGCAGAAGCCAGTAGATTCTCCAGCAATCAAGATACCCTCCATTTTATACGTCAGACGGAGCTGAACTCCTACGCCACCTTGTGGGATAAGGATTGGTGAGGTTGTGCGAGGAGCGAGGACATGCATACCACTGCCAGCGTAAGCTGTGATAGTGACGAACTGCATGCCAATAAAGCATTCCAGTTCAGCCTTCTGGAAGGACTTCATTCTTTATAGCAGTCACACGCTAATGCGCGTGATGGTTGCCCTTCCCACGATCCTTTGTTTGTCGTCCAACGGTGGCTTGGTGAGATTCTGCTGTGCCTCTAAGATTCGGCAGCATGCATCAGTGTACGCTTTTGGTACTTGATAGTAAGATGGCGTTCCATTGACACGTTTATCTGATTATAGAATTCCATATCCTATGTTTCTATTATGTTGATCTTCTATTATCACTCTCTGTTTGCTAGTGAAACCAAACCCAGTAGAATGCCATGATATCTCCTCAGCACTTCTACCATTCCTAAATTCGACTTCAATCAACTTGAATCAACTGTAAAATCGACCGATATGACAATACCAGAAACAGATATCCCCCTCAACATCAGCTCAACCAACACCCCATCTCATCTCCCCTTCTCCCCACCATCAAACACCCTCCCATCTAATCTCTCCACACAAACCCTAACGGGGCGTACAACCCCACCCACCACTCTCACCACTCTCCTCGCACTTCGTTTGCCTTCCAGCTACCCAGGTGTTCACACCTCAAACCAGCCAGCCAATAGGCAACGACCTCGTGCCGTCAGCACTGCATGCGAACCACCCACTCGGGCGATGTCTTCGCGAGTGGCTTGGTGTTTTTTCCCCGGGTTTGCTGCTCGGGCCAAGCCGAGATGGGTCGGGCGGGATTGCTGAGATGAGGTGAGGTGAGGGGAGGGGAGGGGAGATGATGTTGTGATATGCTGTTGCCGAACCGAGATACGGGATGGTGAGGGAATCATGCGAGT
Source organism: Aaosphaeria arxii CBS 175.79 (assembly GCF_010015735.1). NCBI lineage: Eukaryota > Fungi > Ascomycota > Dothideomycetes > Pleosporales > Aaosphaeria > Aaosphaeria arxii. The sequence goes on from NW_022983486.1 coordinate 216,819, forward strand.
AGGTGAATTGGAGTCTGCGTCCGCGGCGATGGGCGATGAGAGCGATGGTGTGCGGCACGGCACAGGTGTAATATCCGAACAGTATTTAGTAAGAAGTAGGTTTAATAGAAGGTAAATTCATGTAAAGGAATACAGTAGTATGGTCTTAATGATTTATTGTCTATTTGTTTTGTTACTAGGTTGGTGTAATTTATGTTATGAGAAGATAGTTCCTTTAGCTTTAGATATTTTGGAAGGAATCTGATTAACCTCACAAGAAGATCTTGCGATGAATATCTTAATTCATTCCAGATTCTAAGAAGAAAAGACAACACGCAAATAACCCTTCCTACATACATCAAAAGCAGGATACAATTTCCTACTTATTGAGGCGAGCGCTTGTACCCGAAGCAAACTCTAACCCCTCCCGCTTGATCAAGTCACCAAGAATCGTCATTTCGAAACCTCGTGAAAGGCTGTCATTCACAAGTGCGCTTCGCGACTTCATTACGACCATGCTGTGTATTGAAGCAGATAACTCAACTGTTAACTTGCACTGAATCCAACAGAATAATATGAACATACGGAGTACATGTACATGTCCAAACTCCACGCCTTCCCCTGCGACACTGTCCCCGATTTTCCCCACAGATAAACCACAATCCCACTTTTCCTCGCGGAAGAATAGATTCCATTCCTCCATAAAATGCCGTCCCATCACAAGCGGACATTGACACCGTTGCGATCAACATGCTTGTACCCAGAAGCCAAGCCCATAGCTACCCCACAGCCCAGCCGGCTCTCTGGCGCGCGCCGGTACCCCCCTCGCCTTGTTCCAGACTCACTTCACTAGCCACACCGCCGCCGCAAGCGACTAACCCCTACGCCAAAACGCCGGAACAGGTTTTTTTTTATTTAGCCAATGAGCCACCAATCATGATACGCAGTACTCCGTATGGGGACCTTTAGATTGTTTCCTTGTTTTCTCGATAGAGCGTGTGTACTGCTGACGGTGAAGTTACGTATGAAGGAATCGGAGCTGGTGCATATGCACGCGCGTCCTGGTGGCCTGAAGTACGGAGTCGGCGCGTGCGACTACTACTCGTAGTTACTCGTAGGATTGCTGTCGCTGCTGTGTTCGAAACTTTCTTTTCTGTTGGAAGGGGAAGTAAGGGGTGGATCGTGCGTACAATAAATGCGTGGGTCGTACAGAAAACGAGGCAGGCGAAAAGCTGGAGTCGGTTCGTTTGGAGACGTCCGGTGCGGGGGTAACGATTCGAGGAATTGAGTCCCAGGTCGCTGGGGATTGAGGGACAATCGTATGTAGACAGATGAAGGGTTCGCCCTGGAGCATTAGAATAGGTAATTAAGTTGTTGCATTCGAATGTACAGTCACTAGGCAACACGTACGTGTCTGCCTGCCCAGGGCACGGAGAGCAACGATGCTTGGAAAATGCGGTGAGTATGTAAATCAGTTTGATTCGAAAACGGGTGTATATAAATTGTGTTTGTCGAATCGGAGGGGTATCATTGCTTGATGACCCGGGTCGTGCTGGATATCCAGAATCGAGCACGATCCCACTGACTGCTGATTGCTACTTTGCAAGTCTCTCTCTCGAAAGAACGAGGGACGAAGAAGGCGAAGGAAGCGGTGTTGCGAAGCAACACTCGACAATCCGATCCTAACCCGGGGAAAATTATCCCTTTCCTTGTTTATCCTGAACGCCATGTCCCATGCAACGCTGTAACCCAAAAATAAGGCATGATCTCATGCAGGCAGGTTCCTAATATCTTTTCTTTTCCAAGTATTCCCCAATAATTAAAATGTGTACAAAAGTGTACATGTTTGCACGTCAACTGAAGGTCCAACGGAAAGAAGCAGGACTAATATATCTGATTCTTTCCGGTCTCGACAACGATGCCGTTGGTGTTATCGGCGAACGCTTTCTGAATGGGAAGTGTAAGTGCTTGCATGATATTGTCGCGGTAGTCCATCTTGACGAGGCTCTTATCGAACCAGTAGTGGCGAACAAAATGCCCTGTGCAGTTGGAAATTTCCACTCCAGGAAAGCCGTTCGCTTCCTTGCAGTCAAGCTCCTTGATGTCGTCTTCGTAATCGTAGCGGATATATTCTCCGAATGCACTCTGCTCGTGGAACTTAGGCGTCTTCCATTGCGAGCATTCTTTGTACCGCGTGTCATCGGGGCACTCGTGCCATGCCTTGAGGATCTCTTGGATCTTCTTGTTATTCTGCACAATCATGAAGCCAGTGTTCGTGTAGGTGCGATTGAAGCGGTCGGAGTTGTATTGAGGAGATGCGGGGTCCCAAGGGTCCTTTGCCATAGTGATTGCATCCTTGGGCTTGATGTCCCAATAGTTCAGCATCCATTCGATGGGGAGGTGCAGGAATCGGAAGGTGGCATCGGCATCAAGGAACACAATGAACTTGTAGTTCTTAATTTGGTTGGCTAGGGCACTTGGCTTGATCCAAGTCGCATGCCTGTCTTCGAAATTGCTGGCTTTGATGAACTTGTAGTCATATCCGTGGATGAGGGCGTACGTGTAGTGGTTGAAGACACCCGCTGAGACGTGGTTAAGATCGCGCCATTCGAATTTGCCCTTCTTGTATTCCTCTGTTGACTCGAGAGGCCGAGTGTCCAAATCGAGGATTAGGATATCGTTGCCCATGGGTTTGGTATAACGCGGGTTCTCTGGGAGTTCAAAGACGTCTTCGCCGCTGCGGACGGACTTTGCGGTAGGCTCGAGTTTGGTGGGGGCGAAAAGGATTTGCAGGGCTTCATTGACACCGAGATTGGAACTGCAGGTTGATTAGTAAATGTGTGTATTCATGTCTTCTCCCCATGCATTGCAAACGCGCAAAGTGAATGCAGGCGGAGGAGAAGGGGGAGCTATGGGGGGGCGTACTGCGCATTATTCCCATGGTGGAACGGAATCTTGCTGGGAGACCGCCATGCGAGAACACCGAAGATGAACACGATAACAAAGCCAGCACAGGCGGCGAGCGCAAAGAACGGGGAGCGCGCTCCCGTGATGGGCAGCATGTTGGCAACAACGGTGCGAACGAGGTGGTGGGTTTGGGTGCGAAAAGGAGCGGAGCAGGATAGGCAAGAAGGGGGCCCGGGGCTCTTAAAAAGGTTGTCAGCCAAGCTTACTATAGAGGCGCAGGCTGTCCTGGATTGACGAGGGCTGGGCGCCTGTAGTGCAATTCCATACAGGAGAACCAGAGAAACCAGAGAACAGGAGAACAAGGAGACGAGACGAGACGAGCGAGATTAGGAAAAGGTTTAACGCTCAGGGCTCAGGCTTGTCAGCGCGGCGCTCGCTCCGAACCGTTAAGAAATTTAGGGCTCCTCGAGCTTCATGCGAAAGACAAGATCTGGCCAGGAGTGCAAATGCCCATAGGCCGACTATTACTTGCGGGTTCTCCCTACTCGACCGTGTGTTCCAACAGCTGCAAATGAAAAGGTAATGTGCCACGCCAAAACCGGACAAGATTGCCGGCCCTGGATTGACCCCGGAAGGATCGCTGCGGCGTACAGCGTGGCGCACCCGTAGTGCAAGGCGGTACTCCGTATCCTCGTACGTTGGATAGTTACACTTGACTGGACTGGACGAATAGTAGTACAGACTTGATGAGACCACGATCAACACGGAATTCTCAGTTCGAGTATTGTAGCAACGGTCGAGATGTGGTACGCGCAAGGAGGATGGATTTCTACACGAGCATTTCTCTATCAGACAGACGCCAGCAACAGCACAACAGGGGAATCGAAGAGGATCATGTGGAATTTTGCAACTGGAACAAACTTGTTAGATAAGGCAGATTTGAGGATGCACATCAACTTGACTTGACTTGACTTGATTTGACTTGGGGACTTTGTTGAAGCGGACGAAGACGGAGGTTAAAGGGAAAGGGAAAGGAGGAGTGGCGGTGGTGGGATAGAATTGATCCGTGCGTTGCATTCAGCAGCTGTGATTGGTCCATCGGCCCGTGTTACATCCATTAGGCCCATGGTCTTAATATTACTCCAGACTCCACCCCTGAGATAGACAACGACGAACTACGGACTACACCTCCTGAATCATCTGGTTTAATCGTCATCCACACATTGTTATATTCTTTTCAAAATTACAGAAATGTAAATCATGTGATGGCAACTCTGGTGGCCGACCTCACACATTGCAAAATGGTCTACTCCTCCCGTACTTTGACACAAATTATATGAGCACTTTTCGACAGTCAATTGGTGACAATCTAGATAGCTGCCTCCATTCCCACAATAAGTTGGACAGTACACAATCCCATTTTTGACATTGAAACTTGTCGTGCCACAAAACTATGCATGCACAGATCAAGATGCAATGATGGGCGACAGGGATGTGGTATACTCCCTCCACTCCGTCGCTAAACCGCCGATATACACAAAGCTTATAGTAACATTCGAAGTAAGAGAAGGTCTTTCCTGGGTACAAATATCAAAGATCATTGCAAATTCATGTTACCAGCAGTTTCTCTGCATCATGGACACCGAGCACAGAACACAGCACTGTCCTCACAGTGCTCGATGTCCACTTCCTCGAGTACGGGACCATCCATACTCGATGACTAGATCAGGAACATATCCTATAGCTTCACACTGACGAGATAATTACGAGGCACACATCGCTTGTATTATGAACAGTCAACACATCTCAATTCAATACAAGTATCAGTCATGAAACCAGAATCACTTCTTAAGGAAATGTTCGAGGGAATTCAGCATACACTTGCAATAAGTGAAAAGTCTTGGTACAGAATGCATAATCACCCACCAGGCCGAATGCCTCACCAATCATTCCTGGAGAAGGTCCTGCGCTATGTTGTTGTGTGATCTTTCCTGCTTTCATATTCACTTGTATTGATTCCTACATGAAGTTCGCTTCTGCTGGTTGTCATAAAAGATGAAGTACTGAACCCTGATCAATCTCTACCATACGGTTACTCGGACTGCCTTGTCATGATAGGAATATGCCAATTACGAATTCCCTTTCTATGTCCGCAGATTCAATCGAGCAAGATGAAACAGAAGCGAAAAAAATCTTTTCAGCAATATACGGTGAGCACTGTTCGCTGAGCACTGTTCGTTGCGATTGTTCGGCACCACCAGGCACCAATAACGTCATCCACTTTTACCTTTACCTTCACCTTTACCTCTACCTTTACCTTTACCTTTACCTTTACCTTGACCTTGACGTTAATTGCTTGGCAGAAAAGTGGTAACAACAAAATTTTCCTGCTGAGGTCCCTTTCCTTTCCTTTCCCTCAACCCTTCCTTGCCTTCTTCCTTCTTCCTTCGACACCCAAACACCATCCACCATTCTCAACCACTCATTACAACTTCATCCATCATTCCAAATCACACACTGCAGTTATCTACTTCGAAGCTTTGATCCTTCATTTCCCACCACTCATCACAACTACCACCATCAAAATCCCACAAAAACCAAACAACAAGATGTCCTTCATCTATCCCGTCCACTCCTCGCCCCGAGTAGCAAGGAAGTTTCTCGCCTTCCTGGACGAGAGAGATACTGAGGACAACAAGCGCAAGCGGGCAGAAGACGACGACGACGATGACGCCGACGGAACACCTGCCAAGAAGTGCAAGCTGATGGAGGACCTCGTCGCCGACCAACACGAGGCCTCCATTGGCCCCATCACTTCCACTGGCGAGGTGCCTTCCGTTCGGCCGGTGGTGGCGGCTCGTCGTCGGAGCCCAGTCGTCCGTAGAGTGGGCAGATATCTGCTCGAGAAGGTGAAGGTAATCCGCCGCAAGCTGAGGGTGAACATCCCGGCCGGCCAACACAGGCTGCGGATGCCTGGATCTTTCCTGGACGACACGGAGATCCTGAGAGATCTCCTCCTTCGCGAGGAGATCTTCTCTGCCCAAATCGCCGCGGCGGTACAGCCGACGACGCCTCAGCAGAGGCCCCTCAAGAGACAAGTGTCCGAAATGGACACACCAGCAGCGAAGAGGATGAAAACAGATCGGCCCCGGCAGCAGATGCCGGGTGCCTTTCTGAGCGACGAGGAGTACGTTCGGAGCGGGATTGGGGGCAACTCGACCCCAGTGTGCCACCCCCCAATCAACCCATCGCCTTTGACGGTGACGAGGACGCCCGCTCGCCCACAGGTGTCCATTCCGCAGCTGGTCCAACCGATGCGGCAGGCGCAGGAGAGGCGGGGCCGGCTGCGGAAGCAACGTAACGAAGAGTTAGAACAGGCGTATAAGGACGAGATAAACAACGCCAAAGACATTCTGGCGAGGCGTCGTGAGCACCTCCAGAATCCGCCAGGACCAAGACCAAGACCAGCACCAGCAACAGAACCAACTCCAGCTCCGGCTCAGGCTCCACCTCTAACTCCCGCTTCAGCAGTGGCCTCAAAGATATACAGTCTCCCTGTCGTATTCCCAGATCGCGTCAACCAGATCAAGAGACAAGCAGGCATTTCAGGTAGTGGAAAGTTCCGTATGTTCTCGTAGTGTCAGCGCCACTACAACCATCAGTTCCTTACCTCTAGTGGTCTCCTCAAAAGAGATAACCCGACCGACCATAGACTCGGCATCAAAACCACTTCCATCGCTTTCATCTTCGCCACTCACACCCTTCAATACGCAACCAGCACAATGACATGTCTTGTTCGAACAATCCCAGGGACTCTGTTGCAACCCTACCTTCACTTCAACCCTACATCAAGAAGCAGCATCACACACTCTCGATGAACCTGGACGGACAATGGAACCATCAAATCATCCAATCACAAAAGGCATGTCAAAAGCACATGGGACAGCTCAAATAGGAAGGTATCTTCCTAGTTAGCGCCCCATCGAATGTCCGTAAGTCAGCTAACCAATCCGGTCGACTTGGTACCTGGATCCCTGTGTCCTCTGGTCCAGTCGACAATGTTTGTTTCTTATCTGACAGTCATGAGAATAGATGTTTCACCAGCCCTGAACCTGTACCTAGTACGCATGCGCCCGCGCGAGTGAGAGAGTGCCAGAGCCTGGGATTGAGGAAAATGCCATGCTTTGTGTTTGCCTGCTTGCTCGCTTGCAGAGCATAGTAGGACACCTCCATAGCTCTGCCTCTCTTGCGATGATGCGCACCATATTGAGGAAAAGAATAGGAAGGGTGTGAGTTCGGCTGGAAGCTCTATCCATCAAACAACCACTCGCTGCACGTTCACAAAATCTCTGTTCACCATCATTCTAGCCTGGGGCATCTGGAATAGTTCCATACTCGACTCTACACTTCAGTACGACATCACCTTTCATCACAACTTTACTGTTCATTACGACATTATCTTTCATCACGGCTTTACTTTTCATTACGACATCACCTTTCATCACGACTTCAAACTCCATCACAACCTTACCTTTCATTACGACACTACCCTTCATCACAACTTTACTTTTGATCACGACCTTACACTTTATCACAACTTTCCTTTTCCATACTCAGCTTTACTTTTCATTCCGACTTTACACTTCATCAACACTCTACTTTTTCATTACGACTTTACATTTCATCAACACTCTCCTTTTCATCACGACTTCTCTCCTTTTCATCACGACTTCTCTCCTTTTCATCACGACTTCTCTCCTTTTCATCACGACTTCTCTCCTTTTCATCACGACTCTTCTTTTCCTTTACGACTTCTCTTTTCATACAACTTTACACTCCATCACGACTTTATAATTCATCTCTACTTTACACCTCACCAGGACTTATCAAGTATTACAAGAGCCTAGAAAGGTAAGCTCTTAACTAAAGCACATACACGTTTTTACAAGGCCACTGACCTCGGAGTTTATCAGGACATACCTATTTACCCCTGCATGCATAACATGCATCTAAACGAGGCGTCGCAGGTTACAGCAACTGCGATATTCCCGTTCTGGCTGTCATCACTTATCGCTTCCACTTACCCGCCTACCCAGGGTCTCTTCATGTCCTGTCATCATTTCACCCAGAGAAACATGTCGAGTAACTTTCACCCTTTCAATCGCCGGCCCACGATGCATTGTCACGGTCACATCACTTTAAATGACTTCTATCCAACATGCATAGCATGTACCTGGTCATACGGGCACGACACGCTGCAACCTACCTGTTACTCTCTAGACGACCAAGAGTACTCTCCAACAACCAATCCTACACACAAAATGCTTCCCGCCCATCAATATTCAACACCTGAGTCACAAGTATAAATGACTCCCAAGAATGAATATATTTCTTGACCCACCTCGCCATCGACCATTCTTTACATTCGTATACTTCCACTCGACCTTCACTCAACTTCTACTTCATTGTCCAGCCATGCGGTTCTTCGTCATGGGTCCTTTCTCAATCCTATGTCTACTCTCTGCCATGGTGAGCGTAGTTTTTGCTGGTTTCAATACCAATAGCAAAAGCAATATCGCTATATACTGGGGTCAAAACTCTGCTGGTACACAACAAACTCAACAACGGTTATCAACATACTGCAACAGTTCGTATCTCAAGTCACCAAGATGCACCACACAACTGACACATCCATAGATCCAGATGTCGATGTAATAATCCATACTACTCTGTCTCTGCATCTCACTCACACCAATATCAGGTCATCATACTTTCCTTCCTACTCCGCTTCAGCGGCACGGGAGGCCAGCCTGTCTTGAACTTTGCCAACCAAGGCGACCGCTGCACACTCTTCGCCGGCACTGAACTTTTTCGATGTCCTGAGATAGAGTAAGCCCTCTCACCCCACGCACTTAAAACCAATACTCACGCCAGACCCAGGGCCGATATACAAACATGTCAATCCCAGAGCAAAACCATCCTCCTCTCCCTCGGCGGTGACGCTTACACAGAGGGTGGCTTCACCAGCGCAGCTGCCGCAACTGAAGGGGCCAACAAAATCTGGGCCATGTTCGGCCCTGTCCAGTCCGGATCCACCGTCCCTCGCCCATTTGGTAGCGCTATTCTTGATGGTTTCGATTTCGATTTTGAAGCCAATGTCTCCAATATGGCTGTCTTCGGCAACCGTCTTCGCACTCTCTTCTCCTCCGTCAGCAAGAAATTCTACCTCACTGCCGCACCACAATGTCCATTTCCAGACTGGTATAACAAAGACATTATCGACAATGTTCCACTCGACTTTCTCAATGTGCAATTCTATAACAATGGCTGTGGAGCGAGCAGTTATGTTCCCGGACAAGAACAACAATGGAACTTCAACTTTGATCAATGGGACACCTGGGCCAAGAGCGCCTCCAAGAACCCGAATGGTAATGTCTTCTGTTTACCTACCTTCTTCTTTACCACGACTAACAACAGAAACAGTGAAAGTACTCCTCGGCGTTCCAGCAAACACAGGAGCAGGACGTGGATACCTGACTCCTAGTGCTTTAGCCCCCGTCATACAGTACTCATCGAAATATTCTAGCTTTGCAGGTGTCATGATGTGGGATGCCAGCCAAGCATGGCAGAATCCAGGATTCATCTCCAACGTAAAAAGCACTTTGAGATCGCTTGCGAAGATGAAGAGACAGCTGAGATGGGGACGCCGCGCCATCGACATTGTATAAATACAACCAACCCCTCGACAAACACCCACCGCCTCACCTGTCCACAGTTTTTGTTTCTCGAAGAAGCCTTTGCTTCCATTTTCAGTCGTTTTACAATTGCCTCTTATATCTCGGAATAATTCCGATCATACGAGAGCGAATTTGCTTGTTTTCGAAACTTCTCTCCAGACAGTCCTCATCTCTTTCGACGGTCTTGCTTCCTCCTTTTTACCGGACTTCATATCTTTACTGGAGGTCTACAAGAAGCAATGACATGGATCACTGTTTGTTCTTCAACGGCAAAGACCGTTTGCGTCTAGATAGTTTCATAATTGATATTTTGCACGTTACAACCTCAACTTCTTCATTCATCCAGCTGTGCGACACAAGTGAGACAAAATTATGACATTAACTTTGTATTTAATCCACGGTATCTAAATGTATTCCCTGATCCCGCCTGGCTTTCCCTTCCCACCTCCACACTATGCCACCGCACAACAACCATCCCCATCCTCTAATACGGCGCCCGTTGCGCAAACCTCATCTCATTAACGCCCACATCAAACACCGCAACCACGCTCTTCAAAAACGCATCCCCGAGCACCGAGTCCCCACTCACCCTCCCCTGGATACTCGGCACACACATCTGCGTCTTCGTAACGCCGCCCGCGACGCCGTCATGATTCTTCGTCACCATCGTGCCACCACCCGGCCCGATCAGATCCCTTGGGTCGATCTTGAGCAGCTTCCCGCCGATGATGACGCCGATGTCCGGGAGCGCGGCGTCGCAGTGTACGATCCAGAGGTTCGATGTCTCGTTGAAGATGGCGGGGGGAACGAAGAAGGATCCGATTGCCGCGGCGATGTCCCATGGGACGTAGATGAGTGTGGTGCCGGAGTCGATTATCATTTCGAGGCCGGAGTCTTCGGAGGAGGAGCCCGGGTCGGCTTGAGGGTTCTGGTGTGCGCGGGAGGAGGTGAGGTGGAAGATGTGGGTTTGGTTGTTGGTGGTCTGGCGGTGGAGGGGGCGGTGGAAGGGACGGGTCTTGCGTTGCCGCCGCCGTGTGGGCGGGATCCAGCCTTCTGGGGGTGTGACGGCGATGCCGTCGACGGGGACGGAGTAGAAGGCGTATTGGTCGGATATGATGGGTTGGATGGGGACGGACACGAAGTCGCCGTCGAGTGGGATGTCGGGGATGCCGCCGATGGCGAGGAGGCCTCCGGCCACGGGGTTGTCTACAGAGGGTCGACTGAGGGCAAGGCTGAATATGCTGGGTACGGTGCCGTCTTCGAATCTGTTGATGGTCAATTCAGGGTGATTTCGAGAAGTGGAAGAGATATCTTTGCAATTAGCGACAAGGGAGAAGTCTCACAGTGTAAATGCAATGCTGGTGTAGTTCAGATCATTGACGCCGCTCGCCAGCGTAGGGTATGCAAGACCCATCAATCCACTGCTCAGTCCATCTCCAATCCACCATCCTCGTTCCACAACGCCAATGGTCTGCCTAGTCCTCCAGCCTCCAACTTCAAGCTCTTCGGTTCCCATCTCGCCCAATAGATACTCTCCGTCCGTATACTGAACGCTGAAATCATGCGTAGGAATGGTCTCAAATGTAGGTGAGTCTGAAATGTTGAAAAGCTTGCCAAATCCGCAGGAAGACTGCGGGAGTCGCCGTCGCGTAGATGGCGAGAGACATCTAAATCGTGTAGAAGCCACCCAGGTGTCGGAAGAGCCTGTGTCAATCACCAGGGTATATGACTGGGAGGCCAATGACACGTTTGTCATATATACACGACCACCCAAAGTGAGAACGTCCTGCTGGACAACGCCAATCGCGCTCTGGGCTTCCTCTTCGCTTTCGGCGAAATCCTCTACAGAGGACTCATCTACCTCTTCCTCCTCGAAAAGCTCCTGACGCTTAGCTAGGTGGCCGGAGGAGGGCGTCAGGAAATGTGATAGAGGTTTCGCTTCAAGTTCCAACACATGGTTCGTCACTGTGGCATTCTAGCTCAATTATGACCAGCATTGCGTAGGAGAATTTACCTGTGAGTCCTGGAACACCGGTACGTTGTTGCAAGGCAAGTACAAGATTATCGAAACATGGTAATAATACAATAGGGATGATAAACTGAAGAATATGCATGGTGAAAAAACTGTAACAGAACGAAATTGCACAGGCGCACCAAAGACGCGTAAGAAGATCGAGAAGGATGAACATATTTCTATTGCTGGATTTCTATCCGGCCGAGCATGCCGAGCATAGCGCGTCTCTTCGAAGCAAGGAGATGCTGCAACGAAGCACAGATGTGGTATTTTTGCCATGCTACTATGATTATTCGGGGCCCGCGTGATGATAATTCGGTGGAACAAAAACTATCGGACTTAAGAAAGCATAAACGACTCGCCATCAGGGGCGGTGCGAGTCTCTTCCAGTACGTACCGATGATTCGTAGATACGAGAAGGTTTTACGGCGAAGGCAGGCTTGCTGTCCAAGGGAGAGACGCTTGGCCCATATTTCCAAGATCATGCCTCAAGGGATAGACTCACCTGGTCCCCGGACAGCATGAAAACATCACGCATGTACAAGTACCGAAGAAAAATTGGGTACCCCATTTACCGGTAGCACGGTGCTGCTCAGATGAGTACACAGAGGTCGGGTTGCTTCCGAAAAGCGGTCCAATCCCTTGTTGAGCGTTAGACAAGCATCGGCATGATGTACTGTGTAGTTTGAACGCACGTTGACTTTTCTTATGAATTTATGCTCGTGCAAAATGCCTCATTGGCAACGCTTTCTTCTTGATGTTGTACATGTAATCCTAGCCTGCTCCGATACAAGCTCTTGTCAATGCTGTGGTAAGCCGAACCTTTTGGGAATAAGTCGTAAATGACACACCTGAACTCCAACCCTGTGAGAACTACCATCCACCACGCCTACCTCCTCCACGACCACCACCTCGGCGCCCTCCACCGCGTCCTCCATAACCGCCGCCGCCACCATAGCCTCCACCTCCCCAACCTCCGGAACCGCCGCGAGGGCCGTCCATGCCGCGGTCATTGTGGGACGAGTAATCCTGGCGAGGGGGCACGCGACCCTTGAGTTCCTTTTGGAGGGTTTCGTAAGACTTCCGCATGGATGCATACCCAAGGTGCATCTTTCCGTAGAAGTGGTCCGCCAAACGTCGGTCGTTGTCCAGTCGACTGAGGTATGCACCACACACGTCACAGACTTGTAGCTTTTGATGTCCAGAAGGTCCTCCTGTGTCTGCCAGTGCTTTGAGCTCTCGTTCGCGCTCCTCCTTTTCTTGCTTCTTCTGCCTAACCTTGAAGAACTCGGTGACAGCCATATTCACGCAACCCTCCTCGCCCATGATCTTGATTTCGAGCATACCTGCTTCGATCGATTTGGTCAACTCATTGATTTGTTTGAGCTCCATTTGGTCAGTATCAAGTAGCATTCAGGTAGAGACAGGCATGTAAAGACAGGTAGGTAAAGGAAGGCAGGTGAATGCAGGCAGGTAAAGACAGGTCGTAACTCACCAAAGTATTAGTTTGTCGAATCTCGTCTGGTGTCTTCTCCAACCGCCGCTGAGCTACATCAATGCGCCTGTTGCATTCATCGACGAGCTTCTGCATATCCCTCAGATAGTCAAACTCGAACCCCCATTCTTTCTTCTGCTCTGGCGAGGCCTCGCTGTATTCGGTCTTGAGTGAGTCGCTGTGTGTCTTTGGACATGGGCCAAAGTCTTGTTTTGTGTTTGTGAAGAGGTCGTGTGGGCATTGACCGAGCATGTAGGATCTACAGACCTTCGGGTCTGTAATGCTGAGTTGAGGTGCGCGGACATCTGCTCCAGTGAAAGCCTGTTCGCCCATGAGCTGCTCTATAGATTTGTTAGCAGCTGCGAGACGTGAAGATAAATGATGGGAGCATACCGAGCAGCCTACGAGTCTCTGCGGCCGCCATAGTGGTTGCGCGCTCCTTCTTTTTGCTGCAGCAGTAGGTGTAGGACTTTTCGGGAGTGCGTGAAAGATAGTTTAGAGTAGAGTGGAGTAGAGGCGAGTAGAGCTACCTGGTAACGGTAGTGAAGAAGTTCGCGACAATGAGTATGCGACAGGTGAGCTTGGCGCGCTAACTTCAACAAATGTAGCCAATCAAATGGCGGAGTCCCCGAACCTCCACCCATGCAATGTTGCCTTCATCAACGTTGCCGTAGTTATTTCGACTCCGCAACATACTCTCATTCAGTCGCAGGCAGGCTAGGGCTGAGATGCTGCCATGCTTCCATTCCTTGTCCTTCTGCTCTTCAATGCTCTCCTAGCTTACGCTACCGACTACGAGGAGCGACTTCTCCTTCGACCCCTTCCACGATCTGCCCTCCTCGCCTCCTTCCAATTCCGAAGCAATGAATCTTCCACTTCGTTCGAGCAGCAGAACTTCCGATACTTTCCCCGATCTCTAGGACAAATCCTGCAGCACGCGCATACAAAAGAGCTTCATTTAAGATTCAGTGTAGGACGTTGGGACGCAGAGAGTTGGGGCCAGCGGCAATGGAACGGCGCTCGTGAAGGCGGTACCGGCGTTGAGCTATGGGCTTGGATTGAAGCTGACGATGAGGAACAGTACGTTGGAATCGATTGCAATTATTGTGCAGCAGACTAAGAATTTGCAGGGCTTTCTCACGATGGCTAACGCTCACGAATACTCTTTCTGGCCTCTTCTGTGCCTCACTCAACTTTATCGATGCCACGAAGACTATCCGCCCTGTGATGACGTTCTCTCCGGAGGGAGATCATCCAAACCCCTCTAAGCTACACCTTCTACATGGTACGCTGCCTCACGAGGTGGTCTGCACGGAGAACCTTACGCCTTTCCTCAAGTTGCTTCCCTGCAAAGGCAAAGCAGGCGTTTCAAGCCTTCTGGATGGGCATAAGCTGTTTGATGCGTCATGGCAAACGATGTCGATTGACGTTCGGCCAGTGTGTGAAGAGAACGGCGACTGCTCTTTGGAAATGGAGCAGTCTGTGGACATGGTGCTGGACATTGACCGATCGAAGCGGCCGCGAGACAACCCTATCCCCCGTCCCCTACCAATCGAGGATATCGAATGCGACACGTCCAAATATTATAATGGTCACGACACATGCTTCCCGCTCGACAAGCAGGCTGACCCGGCCTGGACCCTTACCGAGGTTTTTGGGCGACCCCTTCGCGGGGCATGTCCTCTGACCGACACAGAAGGCCCTAATTCTCACACTGTCTGTATCAACACGCCGCCGGAGAGGACCGTGAACGCCAATACTACCGGCCAGTACGAGGAGCATAGGTATGCATCTGATACCATGCGTTGTTATAAGCTGCCTACAGGCAGCGATATCGATCTCGAATTGCCAGAACAACAAATGACAACAGGCCTGGTCTTGGGCACGCCTCCCCTATACGCTGCTCGTGCTATCAATGGACATGGCCAGGAACGTGGTAGTGTTCAGGCTGTCATCAGGAATCCATCGACATCTACGGCTGTGGACTTCGTTTATCTGGAAGCACTTCCGTGGTTCATGAAACCCTATCTGCACACTCTTCGCGCCCAAGTGACCGGATCGTCTGAGAACCCTATCAAGGAGACTTATTATCGACCAGCAGTCGATCGCCGCCGAGGAACGCATATTGAACTCAAGTTGACCATCCCTGCGGGCGCGACTTTGACCATCACCTACGATTTCGACAAGGCCATCCTGAGATACACAGAGTATCCACCCGATGCGAATCGCGGCTTTGATGTTGCGCCAGCTGTCATTCGAGTGTTAAATCCGCAATCTTCTGATAGGAGGGGTGCATATTTGCGAACCACATCGTTGCTGCTGCCACTCCCCACTCCGGACTTCAGTATGCCGTACAACGTCATTATCCTGACAAGTACAGTCATGGCGCTGGGGTTCGGTAACATCTTCAATCTGTTGGTTAGGCGCTTTGTTGGGGCTGATGAAGTACCCTCGATTGGCGGGGGTCTAATCGGAATCTTGAAAGCAAAGGTACAACGCATAAGAGGGCGATTCTCACGATAGATCATGTAGATGTCTCGAAAATAAACGTAAAAGTCATTTTCTTGTCAAATGTGTATAATTTTCAAGTGTTTTATACAACATCTGAGAGTGGTATATTGCAATTGTACTCTACTTCAGTCACACCTCACTCTTCATCATCCATTCCCAAACCACCAATATCTCCCAAAAATCCAAGATTCCCGCTTCCTTGCAACAATTTCTCGACATCAATCCCGCCGCTAGTCAGATATCTCTCACTAACGCCCGTATTGATCCTCTGCGCCAGCAGCGACTTCAATTCCGCCCTGAGACCCTGCATCTCAGCCTTCGTCATTCCCTGCGCCTCCTTCTCCTTCTTCTTGCGTCCCGCACCTCTACCCCGTTTGCCCTTCGCTTCTGCCTCAAACGTCTCGCTGTCGTACTCCACGCCGAGATCTTCTGCAGCGGCGCGCATCCAATCGTTCTCGCTGTGTTTCTTCTCCTTGGCGATCACTGCGTCTGCGAGTTTCTTCGCGAGGGTGGCGCGCGGTTTGAGGCGAGACACGATGCGTCGGTCGATGTCGAGCGTGCGGATGAAGAAGGCGGTCTTCTTCGACTTCGAGGGCTGCGTTTTGGCGTGCACTTTTGCGACGAGTCGGCGCACACCGGCGACTTCTTCGGGAGCACAGATCAGGATGCTGGAACCTGATGCTTCGGCACGGGCGGTTCGACCGGAGCGGTGGACGTAGGTATCGGCGGCGCGGGGAAGATGGTAGTGGACGATGAGTTCTACTCCTGGAATGTCGAGGCCACGGGCGGCGACGTCGGTTGCGACGAGGATAGAGCCCGCGCGAGATTTGAATCGTTCAACGGAACGGAGACGCGCTTTTTGGAGCATGCCAGAGTGGAGGGCCAGGGCGGGGAGGTCGAGATTTTGGAGGAATGGGGTCAGTCTACGGACGGCTGCGATCGAGTTTGTGAAGATCAGAGCACGTTTCTTGGGGTGGAACATGAGGACCGAGTAGAGGAAGAGGTCTTTCTCCGTGCCAGCGCATTCGACAAGGCCTTCTTTGAGGCCCGATGCCATTTGCGCGGTAGGGTTTGCGTCGATGAATTTTGGTTTTTCTTCGCGGAAGTGGAGCTTTTTGAGGAGGTACTCCATCGATTCTTGCTTGTTCATGAGTTCTCCACCTTTAGGCCCTTTGCCGGCGAGCTTCTGTTGCAGGCCTTTATGGAAGGTGGCGGAGAAGACGAGTGTCTGGCGGTTGACCTCGATGACGGGCTTACTATCGTCCACTTCGTCTTCTGGATCGAAGTCATCGTCCTTTTCGAGGACGTTGATTATCTCTCCTAGCTCTTTGTAGTGGCCTTGACTCAGAAGACGGTCAGCTTCATCGACGACAAGGAATTTGATCTTTTTGAATGAGTCCAGAACACCGTGACCGCTGCTAATGACTTCCCACAACCGGCCGGGCGTCCCCACAATGATGTCGGCAGTCTCGAGTTGTCGGCGCTGTTTCTGTACGGAAAGTCCACCAGTAATAGTTGCGATATACGGCGCATCGAAAGTCTTGCCGGTGCAGAGAGCGGTTAAATGGGCCGAAATCTGATGCGCCAACTCTCGAGTGGGAGATATAATCATCGCCAACGGGGCCTTATTCTTCTTAACCTCGTCGCGCGACGCAAGGTACGATTCAAGAATTGGAATACCAAAAGCAAGCGTTTTACCTGAACCTGTCGACGCTTTGCCGATGACATCGTGACCTGCTAATATCTCGGGGATAGCAGATGACTGAATCGCAGTAGGTCGAGTGAATTTCAGCTTTGAGAGCGCACCAAGAGTCTCTGTGGATAGATCAAGCTCTTCCCATGCAGAGACATCCACTCCCTCGTCTTCCTCATCGTCGTCCGCTTGTTCTGCAAGGATCTCGAATGCGCTGGGTCCATTCGTTGCCAATTCAGCCTCCTGTAGCTTTTTCTGCTCCTTCTTGTTCTTTTTAGTCTTGCCCTTCGCACCATCAGCGTCTTTCTTGCCCTCCTTTGCCTTTGCCTGTGGAACGGAGTCTATTGCCTCCGAGAGCTCGTTGTCCACTACCTCGCCAGCATTATCTGTATCATGTCCGTTTTCTTCAGCGTCGCTGAAACCTCCCCACGATCCAGCTTCGTCATCATCGCCATCGTCTTCATCTTGGCCAACTTCTTCCGCATCGCCTGTAGGTTCAGGAACGTCCTTCGCAAGCTTCGATTCGGATGACTCGAAGGATATGACACCGGTAGTTTCGTCCCTCACTACATCCACATCGTCAATCTCTTCTAGCCCATAGAAGCCTTCAAAATCATCCAATCGATCAGGCATGTCCACATCTTTCCAAGCTAGCTCATTGAGCCTAACCTTCTGTCGTTTCGCGGGTTCTTTCGAGGCATTGCTTCGACCGGTCTGAGAGGACTTCTCGACTCGTTGCCGTTTTCGCGATTTATTGTTGTTAGATTTGGAGGGATTCGGCCGTTTCGCTGTAGATTCCGCCATGTTCGCTGGCATTAATTATGTATGGTTGGAAGTTTGAAGCTTCGAATGAATTTTTTGGAAAAACATGTCGGGGATCGGCGAAGTAAAACCCCGCGATGTCGGCAAAAATTGCCCCTTCGAAGCAGCTATGATGGTGCCCCACGTGAAGAAGCTTTTGCTCGATTTTTGACCAAACGAGCGTTACATATACATTGCACGAACCAAGGGCAGGGATCTCCTATATTCAAGTCGTCGTCGCTGATAACAATATTGGGTATTTGAGCCAGGCTGTATCAATTTCTCCCGGATCGACGTTCAACTGCCAGCATTTGTTTGGAACAAACACCCTAGAGTGCCACAATGGGAAAATCATCCAAAGACAAGCGAGATGCGTACTATCGCCTTGCCAAAGAGGAGGGCTGGCGTGCGCGATCGGCATACAAATTGCTTCAAATCGATGAGCAATTCAATCTGTTCGAAGGAGTCACACGAGTTGTAGATCTATGCGCCGCGCCCGGGAGTTGGAGTCAAGTCCTGTCACGCGTACTGATCAAAGGAGAGACCTTTGGAAGAGCTGGATGGGAAGAGAAACAGAAAGAGGCCCGAAACTATGTTCTTGGTATGAAAGATGAAAAGTCCCAGGCCACGGAAGAGAAAAAGCAAATTGAGCCTAGAAAACCACGTGAGGGAGTCCGGATCGTGTCTATCGACTTACAACCCATGAGTCCTCTTGAGGGTGTTACCACTCTGCGTGCCGATATCACACATCCATCGACCATCCCACTTCTTCTCAAAGCACTGGATCCCGATACTTACGATCCTTCTTCCACGTCTCCATCTGCCCCTGTAGACCTAGTCATATCCGATGGAGCTCCTGACGTCACTGGTTTGCATGATCTTGATATCTATGTCCAATCTCAACTGTTGTGGGCGGCTTTGAACCTTGCACTATGTGTGCTGAAGCCAGGAGGAAAATTCGTTGCCAAGATCTTCCGCGGTAAAGATGTTGATCTTCTCTTCGCACAGCTCAAGATTGTGTTTGATAGAGTTCGCGTTGCAAAGCCAAGGAGTAGTCGTGCAAGCAGTATCGAGGCATTTGTAGTGTGTGAAGGCTTCCATCCACCGGAAGGATTCAAGGCTAGCCTGGACGTGCCGCTGGGGGCTGGAATAGATCTCCCACAGATCGAGAAGGAAGCCGTGGATGCTGATAAGAAGCCGTCCAGCAAGCAGAGAGAAGATGGAGCCATCGAACTAGAACTCCCGTCCGAAGACGACGAGGGTGGACCAGAGGGTGGGTCCCGTTGGATTGCGCCGTTCCTTGCTTGCGGAGACCTTTCAGCGTACGACTCAGATGCGACTTACCAGCTACCGAAAGATAGGGTGTCTCTCGACCCAGTGCAGCCACCCACCATGCCACCCTATAAGAAGGTAGAATTACTCCGCCTCATTATGTATCGCTCTACTGACCTGACTAGGCACTTGAGATGAGAAAACTAGCTGGCGGCGCATACGGGAAGACGAGAGGGCAAGAGAACACATCAGCTTGAGAAACAGGGTGATATTGACAGGTGGGCGTCACATTTACTCTACACGATGTCCGAGCGATGCGACAAATGCTCGGATCACCCGCATTACTAAGTTGGCATTGTTTAATCGCTTTGTTTTCCAGTGTCTCTCTTCCACTCCTGGTACGCGGATATGAACCTGCGCTCCCATGGATCACTCGTGCAGAGGGAATCCCAGCTTTCAGAAGCGTCATCTGTCTCCCCCAATTGCGCGACACTCTTCCAGATAGCCCAGATGAGGGCGCTTGCACCAAGAACCACGGGGATCATTTGTCCTACATCGTCGAACCGGTCAGAGTGACCAGCTCCGTTCCAAAAGATCGTTAGTTCGATTTGCAGTATCACAAAGATATTTTTGAAAATCTCTGAGACTGCCCAGACGATTGGCAATGCAGGTCTCTTTTGTCGTGAAAGCCGAATGCTTGAAGCGATGGCAATGCACCGCTGAGAAGGCGCAGTGTCGGAACAGGTTAGGGCGGCATAGACCTGGAAGGGTGAACTGAAACCATTGAGCTTCCGCGAAGCATTCAGATGGTGGAAGATGATGGCGCAATGTCTTGGGAAATGGAAGGTCAAAAGTGCTCCGAAATGTCTTACTACGCAGCCGATGTAGGAAGGTTGTTTTCGGTATACTAGGTCGTAGGCAGAGTATTCTTCTAAGTCCGGCTGAGTTTTCTTGCCGAAAATGAGTCGGCTGAGCCTGGGATATCTTATTCGGAGACGTCCTTGCTCTCCCGCAGCAATGCAATCGTCCAAGAACTGCTCCCCGCGATATACTCCTTCGAACAGTGGGCTATGAAAGTGACGTGACGGGTCTTTAAACGACTTGATGCTGCTGAGTGAAGCAGATTTCTTCAACATCGAAGAACGTATGCGTTCAACCCGTTCAGACATATTGTCATCGTCTGCCAGTGTGGAGATCGTTCCCCATGATGCGTTGGAGCCGGACCTGGAATGCTGCCTCTCGAACGGACTGAATGTTCGGATAGTGCTATTACTGGGTGATCTGCTATGTCCCCTGGCAGATCTTTGGGATTGCTTTTGTGTGTCGGTCTGCATTGTTCGGGATAGTTCGAACGCCATGATCGCAGCTTTCGCATCCTCGGACTCTGCGAATTTCTCCTGACTCCAGAAGTCCAGGAAGATCCAGAAGAGCGAATTGAGATAGAGGCAGCCCACAATGATGCTTATGACCTTCATTAACATTCTGAACCAACCAAGCATATCGAACTTCCAGAAGAAGAAGACGGGCGTGGTGCTACAAGGACCTCTTTTGGTCTGTTCGATTGCGACGAACCAGAACCAGAGGTTGAGACCAACCAACGTCCCGCGGAGAATAAGGGTGGCTGAAACATGAAATATGTTTGATCTAGAAGGAAATCGGGTAGGCTGCTTCCTCCCTCGGATGTCCTGTGTTGTGTCAGCCAAAGTCAGGCACAGATGCCTTAAATCAGACATACCCTGAAGCACAGCCATGTCAGCAGCTGTAACAAAATGAAAATCTCCACAGTGAATGTGTTGCGGATGTTCGCAATGTGAATGAGGGTGGTGACGAAAATAGGAATGAAAAAGACATAGGTGCAAAGTCGGAGCACGTCCAGACGGCTCAGTAATAGAAATCTATCGATGTCAGTATCGGAAACCATTTAGATTGAGGACTATCTTACCGTGAAATGTAAATGGCTGTTATGCATGTGTAGATTCCAATGCGCATTGCAAGGCTGTACTCGGAAGATTGGCCTTCGAGCTTGACGGCGCATGTTTCGGCCGTCTGCCTCATTTTGATTGCAGGAATATGAGGTTCGATGGTGAAGATCCCGAAATGTGATAGGAGGGAGGCAGACGTCAAGCTGGGAAAAAGTATTAAGATCGCAGCAAGTGAGGGCACATAAGAATACAACACCACCATATTAGATAAAGAACATGAAGAAAAGATAATATGCAACGCTCCCAACAAAGAGTCCACCCAATGCTTGAAACTTTATATCAAGAAACATATTTTAACTTTTATGTCATGACTTTATCTACATAACCTCGTGGGGCGAAGTTCGTACCGATGTGCTTCGCCGTAGTTGACGCCCCCTGCAGTTTCAACTAAGCGCCCGGGTCTCACAAGCCCCCACAAACGCGGGTGGTGGGCTAGAAACAACATCTGCTGTTGGCTCCGGACATCGTAACGACTGACTCAATAGGGTAAGCTGCATAAGCCAGCGAAACATCTCTTTGTGCACGATATACTTTGACTATCAAAGAAGGTGGAAGGTGGCTTGCAGAATACCTCGTAGTAGCGTAAGGAAGAGACAGACTACGGAGCATTTGCTCAAAGATCAAACACGTAGAATGCGCTATAGCACGGCAACGGTCTGCCTAATACGTCAAACCAACATGTCTCCGCAACAGCCTCACGCGATTTCCCAGATTCATCATTCCTTCCCTTTTGTTCTCCTGGATCGAGTGGTCTCGATCTCATGACCATCAATATGACAGGTAACAAGGAACGCAAGGCCGAACTCCTTGTAGTGTATGTACGTCAGACTTCCCTCAGACCTTTCCGATGACGAAGGTGCATGATATTTTCAAAGCAGTCGGACTATATACGTCAACAAACTGTCACTGCCCCTACAAATCAGTAGCAATCAAGGGGGAGGCTGCAAAGTAATGCTTGGTCCATGTCGGTCGATTGTGATATGTCCGTTGGATACGGCTATAGGTACCTTGGACCCATGATCAGGGGTCCAACTCGTGAAGCTGCATGTCCGAGAACGCCTTGATTGAACACCCTCCTGCCAAAGACCCAGAGGCTCACAAATCCAGGCAAATCGATTCGTTGATATGCTCGGTAAATATACATCTTGGAGCCGCTGCTGTGCCGCAATTGTGCACTAGTTGAAGCGTCATGTAAACCCACGTACTCTACAAGTTGACGAGGCTTGCATGATAAATATCCTATGGCTGCTGTTTACTGTCGGTCTTAGGTGGGGATAACGTCAAGTCACCTCTAGTGCTCCTGTCGAAGGTGTTTGAACAGCAAGAATTGGGTTTCAGTGACCGGGACTGGAGGTCTAATCTAAGTATTCAGTTAAACGGTGAGACTATCATTCCAAGCCAACTCACTTATGGGATTAACTGGAAAATTTTGCTAGGTTGATAACTATCCCAAAAACATGTAGTTATTTTCATTGCTTTACAATTATGAGGATTATAATTTGCGGAGATACCGGAATCTATTCTTTCTTTCTCAAAGGATACATAATTGTAGTAAGGAAGAAAAAATAGCCCTTGAAAATTATCCTTCGCTGCATGAGGCTTTCCACTTTTGATATCGTTCCCGGACTTCTATGTCCAAACCAAAAAGCTCTTCTCTCGTATCGTCTTCCTCCTCCTTTTGAACCACAGCATTATCTCTTCCTGCCCGACAGCTAGTGATTTCATTCCCCTCTCCGGGCGGTTTCTCATTTTTCTTAACCCACCATTTGACCACCCACCTAGCACTCACTAGACACAGCCCCCCAACACCGATGATGAACGGGATCAACTGGCCGACATTCGTCCAAAGCTCCGTTAACCCTGAGACCTGGTTCCAAGCCAACGTCAGTTCGACTTGCAAGATCAAAATGACATGCACAGCGAAGTCGAATATCGCATGGTACCAGCCTAACGACACTCTTTTCGGCGCATGTTGATGTGTGACCATTAGTGTAGAAGCGAGGGAGACTGCCAACCAACTTGGAGCATCCTTGCTTGACGTCGATTGCGGGTATAGGAGGGCGGCATGGATTTGATAAGGTATGTCGAATGTGTTGAATTGGCGGGATTGGCAAATGTGAGAGTAAACAACAAAGGCCCGGCGGGAGAATCGAAATGTAAAGAAGCGCTTCCAGATCTCATAGTGGCATTGAGCCCACGATAGCGAAGAAACTTCATGTTGCCGAGAACGAGGGGTCGAACCAGTTGTCGGAAGCGTTCTTGGAGCTGACACTGTTCGAAAGAAGCTGAATGGTGTGATTGGTTTCTTGTTTTCCCAGGCACTATACGGACTGGCCGATATGGAGTGCACAATATATTTCTCGGCCTCATAGACCTGTTCCAAAATTTCTAGATCAGGAGGTGGTCCTTGAGTTGGATATGCATTTCTTTGGGGCCCAAGTTCTAGGTCTTCGGGTGTGTCGTTGGTGGTTGGAGATAATGTATGTTGCCTGCTTAGCTGTTGTTCCTCATGCTCAGAGGGATGCGATGAGTGATTGGATTGAGTATCAGAACGGTGATCAATCCCAAACGCGGATTCCTCTATCGTAGAATAACATTGTGAATCGATGTTCTTCTGGGTATTGTACTTTTCCCACTCCAGTAATGCGGCATTGAACTTTCGTCTCCTCTTTGCCAGTCGCATAAGCATCCAGGGTCGACTAGAACTGTCAAGCAGCCAGTAGATCGTGCTGATCAAGATGTATGTCGATAAAATTTTCATTACAATCCTCACCCAGCCAAATATGTCGGTTTTGACAACGTACATGATATACGTTCCACAAGGGGTTTCCTTGGCCTTGTCCACTCCAGTCCACCAGAACCAAATATGCAAACACACCATTCCAAGATTAATAGCGTCGTTCAGCATCTTACGCATGAGTGTGCTTTTGAAATTCAGGGCCGTGAAGCTAGATTTGGACTTCACGCCCATGACGCATGCGTATGCTAAGATCTGTAGGAGGACGAAGATTTCCACTGCATGAACCTCCGATGGAGCAGCTGCGTAGATTGCGGCAACGACGAAAAGAGCGACACTGAAGATCGTAACGCCATCACGTAGGACTTGTGCTTCGGAGACCAGGAAATAGTTCGCGAACCAGACCGCGAGGATTTGAGCGTAAATGCCGACTCGAATTCCGATGCCGTAGATGTCTTGATTGCCTTCAAATCCACACTCCGTTTCTCGTGTGACAATTGCATAAGTGTATTTTGAGCTGCCCATCAAAGGTGGACTATTTGGCGATGAAATGTACATAATCAAGAAAAAAACATGGAGAGACCGAAACTGGAATGAAGAAACTATCTTGTATTATGGGATGGATAGGCTTAAAGTACATTGGTTGAGTCGCACGAGCTGTGCAGTGCCCTGCGTTTCATCAAGCGCCAGGAAAGCGCTCCTGGCTGGGATCTCATGTACAAGCTCATCACCAGTGTGCATGGAAATTATGGAGAAAGCAACATTTAGACGCGAATCTGATAAGAATAGTAACGGTCGTGTATTCATAATGCGTAGCGATATTTGCGACGTAGCCGCGTATATAGGGATGTGTCCAGGTTTGAGTGTTCTGCGTCGCATGTTCCAATCGAATCGATGAAATCAATAACAGCCCAAATTGCTTCTGTTTCTTCCATGTCTCACATGTCCCAAATTGTCCAAGCCATATCCAAAAACAGCGAGATAGCAGAGCCAGTGGTAATCAACTACATGTAGAATCCCTCCAAGTTTTGCTCGACGTGATGTATTATTGACATTGTCTACATGACGGTGCATGGAATGCAGCAGAAGCTGCAATCATCACCACAGTAGCAGCTCGACTTGATGGGCTTGGGCTTGATTGATGCAATGGAGGAGGTAACGGAGCTGCCGGAGCTGGTTGAGGGAGGCATTGTCTATAGGCGGTGGTGTTGCGCTAAAATAAACAAATATGTATGTACAAATAAATAGCGGTGCGAAGGATAAGGTTTTTGGCTTATTGAGTGTTAGTGTTGGTAGTAGCAGTATCTGTCTGCACTTACTTTGGGGGATTTGGGAGTCGTCAGAACACAGTTGAGATGGATGAGAAGGAGGATGAGAACCAGGAGAGAGCTGAAGCAAGCAGATTAATACTCTTCGGCCTCCGCGCCGCTCGTATGCGTACGCGCCGCCAAGTTTGCCCTGATTCTAACTAATCTGTGACAAGCCGGACGTCTAAGCGCTTCGCATGATGACGTCGACATGGGCGGCTGTGCGACCCACCCTGTGGCGCACCACCAAACTTGTCCAGCATACAAAATGGAATATGATGGGCAAAACTAATCGTAGGGTAGAGATAATCTTTCATACCTCTCCAGATCAAAAAGTCATGCACACATAGAACGATGATTGCCGTAGACCAATTCTGCACAGGATCTCACATGAAGGCATCGACTAGATGATCAGCAGGACCAATCCCGAACTGGATATCGAGGCTGATCATGAATTGTGGTGATATGGTATTCATTGTTGAGTAATTTGTGGCTCGTCATGAGCGCTTTCAAATCAACATTGTCGATACTGGAAATGCCCGGTCGACAGCAATTACAAGTAGGAAATCCGTGTTCTATACACCAGCTCCGTTCGTGTCGAAATCCGAACCCAAGGTACCCAAGGATATAGCCATGAGAGCATAAGAAAAATAAGCCTATGACTTATTCAACATTTGAGGGAAACGAAGGAGTGCCTATATTAAACATCTCTCCATGTAGGCTCGCCCCTTTCCCAGGGGGTCTGTACCACTGTTATGAGTTAGTGCATGGGTACAAAACGGATGGGGGAGGGCCTGTCAACATACCATTAGCATCACTGAAAGGATCGTCGTCATCCTCTTCGGGCTCTGGATCTGCACGCTGTTTGCCAGTTGCCGGAGCAGGGACAGGTGGCATTGGGATACTGGTAGGCCTCGGTGGCTTCGCTGGAGGAGCTTCGTCTATTTGTAGATTTGCCATGGCCGCTTCGGGGCTCCGGGTTGCGACCCTTGGAGGTGGCGCTGGGTCTTCATGGTCACTGTCGCTATCGTCGTCGATGCTCTTGTCCATGATCTCGTAGGCCATTAGGGCTTTGACAAGTTCGTCGTTAGCACTCAAAAGACTGCCGATGTACTGTTCCGACTCCACGAGTTGGATATAGCGCAGAATCTGTCGCCGAAGAACTTTGCACGTCTCAAATCGCTTTACAACTTCAGGGTTTTCGCTAACGCGCTGGACCTCACGATTGATCAGTTGCATTCCATTCATCAAACTAGTGCTCGCAACTGTAGCGGACGCAATCGTCTCGAGAAGTTGATGCTTTTCCTTTTCAAGATTGAATGGCTTAGATTTTCCCTTCTTGTCTTTCTTGAACAGTGATGTGTTGGGAAGAGGAGCTGAGCCGAGTGCGACTGTTCTACCAGCTGATGATGACGATCCATGTGGGAACGATGGAGGAGCTGGAGCAGCCCGTCGAGCAGGCTGGGGCGATGATGGCGGAGAATGATCCTCATCATGTGCTTCTGCTTCTGTCTCGCGAACGACTTTGGATTGCTGAGGTTGAGGCCTTTTCGTGCGTGGGAGCTGCTTATAGAGTGTTGCAATGCCGCTCAATCCTGGCGTAGTTTTGTATGCAACTGCCCATTGTCGAAAGAGCACATTGACCTTTTGACGAACGTCTGAATCCACCATCTCATCCTTGGCGAGAAGTCTGAGGCGCTCGAGCAGTGGCTCGTCAGCAAATGACTTTTGGAATCTGGTGCCGGCGTTTTGAATCAGACCGTCAAGAATGACGAGAGCACGCAGTTGGCGATGCGCATTTCCATATTTACTAGTATGAATTAGAGCAGTGAACAAGATTGACGATCTTGAATCCATACAGTTTCTTACGGAGGGCTCGAGCAGCTTCGGTAGGACCCGACTCCTGTATCCTGATAACTTCGATCAGGTCTACGAGACCTGCAATATCTGGACATGCATGTTAACATAAAATTACTGAATGAACCACTCGGGACTCATACCATTCTCTTCGTACTGTTCAGCTGTGAGGCGATCAATGGTGACCGTGACGGCCGAGTAAGCGTGTTTCTGGTTTGGGGTTAGCGATATTGCTCCCATAGGTTCCGCAGGTGTCCGGAATCATGTGGAAATCTGCTAGAATGCCTGATGGAGCTTCGAAGTAGCTGGAAGCTCTACTAACGTATCATAGGAAAGGGATTAGATCGCAAGGAAACAGTGTTGGGCGTTGAAACAGACAATGGGGAGGGCCCAGCCATGTCCTGAATCCAGGAGACATGGCCAGAGATTGGGCTTACCGGCATCCTGGGGAGTAGTCGAATAGAAAGCTCGGTACGGATCCAGGTCGTCCAATGTATGAGAGCGAATTATGAGTAGACTAAAAGCTTTCCACGGGTGGTAGGGACTGAGAAGAATCCTTTGATTATGATGGTGTATGCCTCCAGAGAAGATAAGGAGGGGCTGTGGATATGTTAAGCGCGCGCAACGCTAGCAATAGAATCTAGGAAGGGTATTAATAAAGACAAGAATGACGGTGGTAACGTCGATGTTCGTTTGTAAATTTGAGCTTTACGCCTCGTTCATGTGAAGTTTACTGTTGATCGGTGGCTGTTAAACGGGGATTAACTGCATTGATAGACAGACACTCAGGGAGCCGCATGCTGTCTCCTCGTAGTGGGGTGGACTTGGCTCTCGCACGGACCGTAAACACTGTCGTCATTCCGCAGGCAGGCGACGCTCAATAATCCATTGTTGCAGGGTCAACCATCCCATCTCTCCTGACACCTCACACTTCTTCTAGGATTTTTCACGCTTGAACCAACTGCAAACGAGCTCAGACACTGGCGGCAGGGTCTATGGACATGTTCGACGAGGCAGCTGGAGCTGTCTATACACGCGATGGAGGCTATGTGGACGCGTGAGTTATCGCACGCAAACGCTCTCCTCCATCGTACCATGTCTTCCACGGTTGAAAAGGTTACAACTAACGTTGAATGAGTTAGTAGGCAGCCTTGTTTCACTGCCGTGAACAAACCTACCGCGACTACCGGGTATTTGACTCCCAAGCGCACGGCTGCCAGTCCTCCCTTGACCGAAGATTTACCACGAGACCGAAATCCTGCAATTGCCGAATATCTCCATCTTGGAGTGGATGAAGAGCCGTCCTCATCATTCACTATAGCGGCTAACTTTGCATCTCCGAGAGCCTCGCGTCGTAAACGGAAGCGGCCGGACGTTAGTCACGCTGTCGATGAAAAAGAGAACAACAATGGAGACTCTCGGCGTCCAGCAGCCTCACCTCATCGGGTTGGCAATGAGCCAATACAACCTGCACCGAGTATTTCGGCCGACTCCATTGACCTCTTCAATGCTGCTTCGTATCGGAGACGGTACTCTCCTGTGACGCCAAGTGATGACCCAATCCAGAGTATGAATGGAATTAACACTACCGGGGTGGATGATGCTGTTCGTCTTACCTTAGAAGAACTGCCTTATGAAGTCCATGAGGATGACAATGCCTTTTACGATGATCTAGAAGATATTATATCCATCATCGACGATGAATGCCCGGCTAACCAATTGTGTCTTCATGCGGACCTCCCTTACCGTGAGCATAGCTCTGACGAATTCTCCGACGACGACAATGTTTTTGACTCGATCTTGGAGTCGATAGACCTCGACAATGGTGGCGATTGCTACCTTATCGGAAATACAAGCACTCCAGAAACCCCGGCGCAAGATGTACCATCTATGTCACCAAGTGCGGATGCCACTACAATCTCGCCAAAGGCTCGAATCTCGCAGAAATTCATCTCCCCACTGATCAAGTCCTCAGAGATGCCCCAGAAGCAGGAAACCTCCCAGTTTGACCGGCAACCTATCGTCAGACCTCCTTTCCCCAATAAAGCAAGGGACCGTTCACCAATCGTCGGTCTCTCCCCTGCTCATGTACTGCGGACGTGTTTCCGTGTCGGTGAAGCTATCAAAGTTGGTCGCGATGCTGTTAAAAATGAGAAGGACGTTCTGATTGAGATGTACGCAAGAGTGGCAAGCTCATCAAGGACTGAAACCAAACAGTCATTTGAATTCCGTGACCTGTTCCATGACAAGCCACCTCATATCATGGGAGAGTACCACGCTGCAATATGGAAATCAGTCAAACTTTACAACGTAGACAGTGCTCGACTTCTCAAGGGTAATAAGATGTGCCGCTGCATCGGACAGATGAAACGAGACATGGATGGATACAAACTACTGATCTTGAACATTTGGGAGGTAAGTACATCCAACCAGTTTCTCTACCATCTGCTAAGCTATCAAAGTGTACATGGGAAGATATTGAATGGGTCGAGGGTATTCTGTGCGCATAGGCGTTCAACATAGGCAAGTGTTTCTCAATGGGGTTCCGCTTCAAAATCCAGGGTCCTTCCCCTGGTGGAACCACGCAGTGGGGAAGGTGAGGGGTGAGTAATAATTCATCTCGTGACCTATGCGAATGATATCTGGTACGGGGTACTCTACCATAAATGAGCGAGATGAATCCAATTCAATCTGGAAGTACTAGCATAATGTATTGTTTGCCTTCCGAAGCATCAATTCACCGTGGGTGAAAGACTGACATGGTGATCCACTCTGTTTGTTAGCGCCACGTGATCTGTAAGCAACGACCTCTAAGTAATCTACACCCCCGCTCAGCCTGAGCACCACTCGGCGGCACTGGCTCTCGAAACGCAATCTCAATCTTGACCTTCACGATCGCCCCTCGACTAGGATCGTCAAGAAATGTTCGTTCACCTCCCATCTTTCACCAGCTGGGCTGTATCGCCATCTTCGTACATTACCAATGACACCCGAGCTTCCTGAGGTGCCGGCCGTGAAGGCAATGATAAGTCGCCTAGCAAGCCAAATGGGATCCACGGACAATGATGACAACAACGAGGCTGGCCTAGGTTCGCAATCCTCTGTCAGGACACCGCATAGATCGCCGAATTCGAAGGGTCGCTCACTCAGCGACTCCACGCCCCAACTGTCTCCATCACCTAAATTCCGTGAACCGCCGCACATCTCCAAAGACGACCACCATGCCATACCGCCCCGGACTCCCCGTCGACCAGAGCTACTCTCACGCGGCCTCTCGCTCCAGATGCCTCCTCAAGAAATGCCCATTGCGAATTCGGTAGCACATTTTGCGGCTCGCGTTCCTCTATCTCCTCAGCTCGATGCCCACAACACGTATGCCTCTCCTGCTTCACTGCTCCCACGACGCTCGCGAGGCGCCGAATTCTCAAGAGCATGCACCAATTTGCACCACTCCACGCTTGTGGATCAATCCTCCCCCGATTCATCGCCGACCATTACCCAGAAAGGCATGATGATACCAAGAAAGCCTCGAACGAACTCGATGATACTCGATTCACCCAACATCAATCACTCTACATGGGGCATGGGCAACGGCGATAGAACAGCAGCGTCCAGCTCTCTAGGAAGCATCAACATGCTCGGTTCAGACGACTCTAGTTCTAGCTCCGATGAGGGCGACCCGATGGACCCCGATTTCAACGATGACCCAATGTTGATGACCCCACAAGCCATGAAATCGCACAATACGCCCTTTGGAGGCCTCCCCATTGGAGCTAACCCAGGCGGCTGGTCGAACATGTTCTCACCGAGCGGTCCTCCAACTTTCATGAGCATACAGCGTGCCCGACTACGGAAAGGCCGCAGCCGCAAGAGCTCCAGTTCCGCCAGCGGACATAGCTCGCTAGCAAGCCCCGGACCTGCATCGCCCCCCAATGGAAATGGGAAGGGAGAGGGCTATTTCAACCGAGAAGCAGTGATGCGCAAGCCAGGGTCTCGCAGAGAGAGCTTATCACTATTCGCAAACGATCTCCACATATCTTCAGGGAACGACAGTGGGGATGAAGCCGTTGTCGTACCCCAAACACCCGGTGTTGTACGAAGGCCTGTCACTCGAAGGGGAAACCTACTAGTATGTACACGATTGCTTACGCCTTGACATGATACTGACAAATACAGCCAAAATCCAGGCAATTCGGCCGCATAAAGGCGGAGCTTATCGAAGAGTCGGCTCCCATCGACAGTGAGTTCCGTCGCGAAGCCGAGATCATTCGCCAGGTGCGAGAGAGCGACGTAGACTTAGATCGACCATCAAACACAACGCATTCGTCACCCAATCTATTACCTACCGTGCCGGGTCTTGACGGCCCATTGGAGGGCGTTCCAGAAGAGGAGAGCGAAAGCAGTATGAGTCTTGATGGTTCAGCCACCAAAGGCCTCTTTGCAGCATTCAATGTCAATGTTGCACGAAACGCTAACGGACGGGGATCCTGGCATCACGTTTTGGCGCAAACACCACCTCCTCCTTCCTTTCCTCGTGCGGGCTCTTCCGCCATTAGCGAGGATATAAACATGGACTCACCATCAACATCGATATCACAACCCTCTACTAATGCTATGGCTGCGCCAGAGTCTAATAGTCATAACGGCTGGGCGTCTCGCTCCTCGACTCCACAACCTGTGGCACCCATCTCTGCTGCAGACGGTTTGAAAAAGTCAAACAAGCGGCGTCGTGATGATGATCTTGATGGCAACTCAATCAAGCGCCGGGCAGTGTCTCCTGGAGTAAGCGTCCAGAACAGTCCTGTATTGTCGCAATCTCCTGCACAAAGGGATAGCGGAGTTTGGCAATCGGCACCCAAGGCTAACCGTGAAAACACCGCGACGTCTGGCCACGCTGCGGGAGAAAGGTCGAACAGTGGCGGAAGTGTTAGCATGACACCGCTACTTGGCCCCAAGAGGGTTGGACTGCAGGGTATGACCGATGCTAACGATGGCTTCATGAAGATGAGCATCGAGTAGCTGCGTATTTCATTTTCATTTTACAAAGCATGGATCAGCGCGGCGTTTTGAGCGGAAATCCCAATCACAAAAGATTGATTTAATTACGGCCAATACCTTTACTAGAGAGCAGCGAATTGCTGCATGTATGAAATTCTGTTCAATGTATACTTGGGCACATTGGCCTAACCACAAAGTTGCTTATTTGGTGCCATGACATCGTGATGCTGATCCCTGCAAGCAGTGGGACCCCTCGCCAAGCCGGTGTCTCAGCTTGACTTCACCTCCACCAACAGCTTCATCCCCACACTTACAGCCACTACCCGGAACCTCAAGCTACGGTCCTCTACACATCCAATATCGCAATGTCAAGAACAGCAGCATTATCCTCATTCGTGGAAAGCACGCCGCCGGGCGAGGTAGGCTTTCATGTTAAACCCCACTTTGAACAAGTACTGACATGGCACAGCTATCGGACGTCACGAAAGGTACGATTGCTTCAGATTGTGTTACCTTACCCGTTCCTGTTGGAGCACAATAACTCTCACGAACCCAGCTGACCGCAATCAGCTATCAAGTCCATCCTCGGCGATGATAACGTCTCCTCCGAGCTGTCACCGGCATTCGAGAAGTACAACGAGGAGCAATTCACAACTGTAAAGCTCCCGGGCGGCAGCAACGAAGTACTTGTTAGCGAACACAACCGGTTAGGCGATGGAAGATATTACGATGTAGAAAGCCAGAGCTCGTTTGAGTTCGACCATGCCACACAGAAGGCTAGCGGTGTGCAATCCTACGTGCTTGAGTCGGATAATGCGGACCTAGTGTATGTCTTGGAGTTGGGGGCTTCATATGACATTGAAGAAGAGATAGAAGCTGACAACATGCAGGAAGAGTACTATCAAGAGCCTTTCGACCCACGCGGCGGAGCATTATCCTAAGTCCTCCATCGGAGTGTTCCCCGTCTCCGACGAGACCGCCCTTGCCATTTTGACCGTCGCCAACAAATACTCCCCTTCAAACTACTGGAACGGCCGGTGGCGCTCCTCGTACATCTACACACCCTCCTCCGGTAGCATCACAGGTACAATTAAGGTTGACGTCCATTACTACGAGGACGGCAACGTACGACTTCTCACAAACAAAGACGTGGACCTCAAGGTCGGACAGAACGCCAACGCCAGTGAAATCGTTCGAGCGATTGCGGGTGCCGAAAAGAAATACCAAGAGGATTTGAACAAGGCATTTGGCAGCTTGAGCGAGGGAGCTTTCAAGAGTTTGAGGAGACAGTTGCCCATCACTAGGCAAAAGATGGACTGGGACAAGATCTCCGGATACAGAGTTGGTGCTGACATAGGTGGTGGCAGGACCAGGTAGACCACGTCTGAGGATCTTGTTAGGGAAAAACCCTGAGCTCTACAAGATTAACTTGGTGGAAATAGAAATAGAAAGATTCAAGTACATTTGTTAACAAAACGATTGCCGTCTGTATTGGCATTCTCTCTTCATTCAGTCACCTCACGGACATGACTTTACTATGAAAATCCTGAGTTGCTGTATTTGTTTACCTTTACTTACGCGTACCACTAGGTCGTCTATTTTGATGGACTGTTTACCTTCTATCACTTCACAAGTCGGCCGGGGTTTCACATTCTCAGGATCCCTCTTTTCTAATCCGCCCACCTACCTACCTAGTTAGTTTCTAGGCACCTATACTTTGCTTGTATTTTTGAAAGTCCTTGCCCACTCTTGAGTTGCTTTCAACCAGCGCGCCTGCTTCAAGTGAGCAGTCGCAGTTGCCTCTTTCCGTACTGCCGGCAAAACATTTCACCATACCTTCACTTCACACCTTGGCCTTGCCCGCCACACTACGAGTAACATTGAGACTACCTCAACTTTTCTCCCTCTCTCTTCTCTCATCCACTACACTAGCGGCGCGGAGCTTCCACTTTCCATCCTTCCTGCTTGCATCTCTCATCGCTGCTTCGAACAGGTTCTAGCTACGCAGGAAATTGCTTGTGAGCCACATACGTACCTAAAGCATCCGCGCTCTTTCTTCTTACATCCATCGTCACAA
This sequence comes from Aaosphaeria arxii CBS 175.79, assembly GCF_010015735.1. Classification (NCBI taxonomy): domain Eukaryota; kingdom Fungi; phylum Ascomycota; class Dothideomycetes; order Pleosporales; genus Aaosphaeria; species Aaosphaeria arxii. Next base: position 251,186 of record NW_022983486.1, read on the forward strand.
ACTCGCAAAGCCAGAGGTATGGCTCGTGGTAAGGGAACTCGTTCCCGCGACAAACCTCAGTTCTGCTCATCCGTGAACAAGCCTGAGGGATGCGCAAAAGCCGACTGCAAGTACTCCCACGCCAACGAGGGGAAACAATGCAACCTGTTCGTGCAGTCGGGGCATTGCAAGTTCGGGGCCAGATGTGTATACCTTCATGGTTCAGCGCACCAGGCCAGCCAACAATCCTCGGCCGGCAATCATTCAACTGCTCGATGGAAAAAGGCAAAGGGTATGAAGCCATGCAAGCAGTTCCTCGAATGGCAGACCCAAGCTACCAAGCACTCTCTCAATTCACCACTCACGAAGCACGCGCGCAAGAGATTCTTCAGTGACGCGCTCGAGCTTCTCGTCTCGGATCCTGCAACGATGCAGTCCGTAATTCAATGTCTGGCGTCGGAAGGCGGCACCAAGAGAGTGCTTGAACTGATCAAGGAGGACTTCGCCAGTGCTTCTTCACGCAGTACAGTAGATTCGATCCTTTCACTTCTCAAAACCATCACATTCCCAAAAGTCCTTACGTCCGGCCTACTCGAGAAGGATCTCGGTACTATATACAACGTGATCTATGGCCCAGGCGGAAGATATGCGCTCCAACTGTTCACTTTCATTGGGACTCAACTCGGCTCCATTGACGGAGAAGAGCTCGAGCCTGTTGTGGTGGCTTTTGCCAAGTTGTTTGAGTTCAACGAGAATGCCAGCCTGGTTGATGGGTTCAAAAAGTGTATCAAGCAGTTTGAGGAAGCTCTTACTCGTATGGAGGCTGATAGTCATGCCGAAACGTCAACGAGGAAGTGGCTGGAGCGTGCTCAAACTCGGCTTGGACTCAACAAGGCGCCAATTTCAGACGTAACGAATCTGAAAAGAACGCATGTTCCTCGTGCGAAGTACATAGTCCGGCAGGATCCTCCAGGCAATCTGCGCTCGGCTGGACCCCGTCATAACAACGATCACGAAGATGTACGCCATATTCAGATTTTGCCTACCTTCGAGGAAATCATGGCCAACATTAGGCCATATCTTCCTACGATCGATGCAAACGACTGGCATCTTCCTGGAATCACGGGTTTGCTTGATCGTCAATTTCGCCTGTATCGTGAAGACGTCGTTGGTCCCATACGGCAGGCAATCAAGGACCAGCTACATACCCGAACGCAAGCCAGTCGCATCCAACCTTCATGTTCGGCCACTAGAACAGTCTCCTACACCAACCTAGCGTTCGAGCGATTCTTTTGTAATAGTTGGAACGGTCCTGTCTTGACCATCACCTTCGACCAGCCTGCGGATGTGAGGAGGTTCCGAAGCCACCTTGACCGTGCTGCAGCATGGACTCGATCCGGCCGCCTGCAGAAGGATAATCTTGTCTGCATTCTCGATCCTGCAGGGCGAGTAGTATTCTGTACCGTTGCTGAAATCAAAGACGACACGCCGAAGCGAATCTCACCCTGGCATCATGACCTGGAGGAGGATTTCGACGATGAAGACAGCGACACTGATGAGATCCCCGCCCATCAGGATCTTAGCAACGACCAATTGCGAGCTCGACTCACAATCGCACCAATGGAAAGAAAAGACCTGGAAACTATTCTCGGATATTTTCAAGGTCAAGCTGCGTCTCGTAGATTAATCTTGGTCGAGTTTCCTAAGGTTCTAATCGCCTCTTTCCAGCCTACTTTGCAGGCGCTTCAATCAATGATCCAAATGGGAGACGTACCATTTTCGGGGCTAATCGCCCCTTCAATGGATTCATCGAGCCCAGTGATCGTTGACACTCCCTTGTACGCCCGCGCGCGAGATTTTCGGTACGATCTAAACTCTATATGCTCGAATGCCAGCAGCATGCATCTGTCCTTGAGAGAAAAATTCGATCTTAACGCCTTAATCTCAAATTCAACATTGGACGCTAAACAAGCAGAAGCCCTCGTCCATGCGCTTTCACGATGCTTGGCCATATGTCAAGGGCCACCTGGGACCGGAAAGAGCTACACTGCTCTCCAACTAATGAAGGTACTCCTCGCAAATACGGAAGCCACGAACTCAAACATAATTCTTGTCGTAACATACACCAATCACGCCCTCGATCAGAACATGGAAAACTGTCTTGACAATGGCATCGACAAAATTATTCGTATGGGATCTCGCTCAAAAAGCGAAAGGCTTCAGGAATTGAACCTTCGAAGCGCGAGCTCTTCGAGAGACTCGACTCACCCTGAACAGCGTGCGAAATGGTCACGGCTGGATGAACTGAATCATGCAGCGGCGTGTGTCAGCAGTGATATTAACGACTTCTTTTCTGCCGACAACCCCGAGACTCTGAAGGGGTACCTATGCAATGTTTACAACGAGCACTACACTCAAATATTCGGACCTGACGAAGATGGATTCGAAACGATTGCGTACGGTACCGACTTCATCTTCACCGCGTGGAAGGCTGGCCGATTCGGTTCAATCGTTCGCCACAAGTCGCGTAGTGTGGACGAACTCTTGGAGGATGAAGTTAGTGTTCGTGAAATGACATCAGATGAACGAGATGCGCTCTATGAGTTCTGGGTAAAAGACTGTGTGTGCAGGCGTCGATATGCAATCTTTTCAGCCTTGGACTCTTTCTATGAATCGAAAAAGCTGTACGAGCAGGCAAGATCAGAGGCCGATCTAAGATGTCTAGAAGAGGCCAGTGTTATTGGTGTTACCACGTCCGGCTTGGCTAGGAACATTAACTTATTGAAGAGACTCCCAATCAAGACTCTTCTGGTCGAAGAGGCCGGTGAGGTTCTAGAGGCGCACACCCTGGCAGCTTTATTACCATCTATTGAGCATGCTATTCTCATTGGAGATCATCTACAGCTGAGGCCTTCGGTAACTAACTATGACCTATCTTCTGAGAGCAAACTTGGCAAGCAATACTCACTGGATATGTCCCTATTCGAGCGGCTTGTATGCCCACCCGATGGGATACCAGGTGTGCGGCTGCCTTTCAGTACACTGGAAACTCAACGTCGCATGCACAATTCAATCTCTGAGTTGATTCGGCGCACTAAATATCCACGACTTGAGGATGCTCCAAATGTTTTCGACTATCCGGAGGTCGTAGGTATGAAAAGGAGACTGTTTTGGCTTGATCATGACGCGATTGAAGATGGAGCAAATGCCGATGAGATCGCCTCTACCTCGAAGTCGAATAAGTATGAAGTGGAATTAGTGGCATGCTTGGTAGCTCATCTCCTTTCCCAGGGGGAGTACAAGCCTCAAGACATTGCTGTTATCACACCTTACCTGGGACAGCTATTTCTTTTGCGAGCCCGACTTTCAAGCGAGTACGAGTTAGTCCTGGATGGAAAGGATGAAAAGCTGCTGAAAGAGATGAACAAGGATCAGGTGAATATCTTGAACAAGCTTGCTGGCAGTAATAAAGCCAATACATCCCCAATGAAGGCGACATTGCTACACAGCTTGAAAGCGGCTACAGTGGACAACTTCCAGGGGGAAGAGGCGAAGGTGGTCATAGTCTCACTAGTACGCAATAATCGGAACAGGAATTGTGGCTTTTTAAGGACTCCGAATCGGTAGGTGCATTCTAGAGCCTAAGTGGCTCACTTACTGACTCTCTGTAGTATCAACGTTCTCCTAAGTCGTGCGAAGCACGGAATGTATATCATTGGAAACAGCGGCACCAGTGCAGGTGTTCCAATGTGGTCCGACGTTTTGACTATTTTAGAAGAGGGAGGAAACCTGAGCAAGAAGCTAGATCTTTGCTGTCCGCGACACCCAGATACCCTCATACAGGTCTCAACGCCTGAGGACTTCTCGAGATTGGCCCCGCAAGGAGGATGTGATCTGCCATGCGACAGACGATTGTCTTGTGGGCACAAATGCTTATCGAAATGCCATGCAGATTTCCGCCACGACAGTAAGTAGAACGGCATCGATTTATAAGAGCCTATGCTAATGCTGAGTCTAGATTTCTTCTGTAGCGAGCCTTGCACTCGGCTCAAGAAAGGCTGTGATCACTTGTGCAAGAAGAAGTGTGGTGAAAACTGCGGCATTCGGTGCGAAGAGAAACTGGAGAACATTAACTTCAAGCTTCCATGCAGCCATGTCTTGCGCACCCTCCAGTGCTGGGAATACCAAGACAAAGAGTCTATCAAATGCCACGAGTGTGTCGACAAAGTCGTACCTGGATGCAAGCATGTCCTGCGAAGGAAGTGCACTGTCGATGTCGGATCAGACGACTTCCGATGTGATCATGTTTGTGGTGGACAACTAGAATGCGGGCATAACTGTAAGTTCCAATCGGAATTTTTCGCATTTCTATTAACAATTATCCAGGCAAGTTTCTTTGTTACCAGTGCGCCAATACACTGGTGAGCTTCGGAGAAAAGCATGGCCAATGCCAGAATACCTGTCTTAGACCATACACAAGTTGCAGCCACAAGTGCCGGGAGAACTGCCATCCTGGAACACCATGCCCACCATGTAAAAGCCAGTGCGATGTGGCATGTAGCCATTCAAGATGCAATCAGCTATGCGGAGAGCCCTGCACGCCCTGCTCCGAGGAGACTTGTGCAAGTCAATGTCCTCATAGCCGATGGTAAGTATCCGTTGTATCGGACTGGAATTGGACCCTAACAACAAAAGCACGATGCCTTGCGCTGCGCCTTGCAATTGGCTGCCCTGCTCCAAGCGTTGCTCGAAGAAGTTGGGATGCGGTCATCAATGTAAGTTGCAAAATCGGACTGCTTGTGTTCCAAAATGCTAACTGTTTCCAAAGGCCCCTCCGTCTGTGGAGAATTCTGCCCTGTGTGGTGCCAGAAATGTGCACCTGAGAGCATCAAGAACACGGTAGTTGACTTCATTGAGATGAGAAGCTATCATGAAGTGGATGTGGATGTTGATCCCGTCATAATCCCCACATGTGGACATCCGATTATAATGAGCAATCTGGATAGCTCTTTGGGGATGTCTTCTGTCTACACTATGTCCGATGACGGGAAAGTTCGAGGTATCAAGCCATCTGCCCCCTTCTCTGCGTCCGATATGAAAGACCTTCCAGGATGCCCTACTTGTCGAGGGTCGCTCCGGGGCGTCAATAGATACGGCCGTCTTGTGCGCCGCGTCCTATTAGATGAAAGTACCAAGCGATTCATTTCGACCGCCGGTGATCTGCTTGGGCCGTTGATCGAGGAATTTCACAAAGCCCAGCAGAAGCTATCAACGAAGAGTTTGTGGCCTCGTAGCACGATTCTCCCTCCTGAATTCAAATTGGAAGGTGATCGGAACGATCAACTCAGCGCAATCTTCCATTTATTTGGAAAATGGAATCGGTATTTCAAAATACGATCCGTTCGGCAAAAGATTGTCGAATGCTTCAGCAAGCTCAACAAGAACGAGACACCGTTCGCGAAGATCTGGAAGTTGGCGGAGGTTTCTCGTAGAAGGACAGATAAAACAGACAGGATCGACATGGAGAGCTCGGTGTGTCAAGTCACTTTCCACGTCATGGCACTCTCGCTTTTAATTCGTTGCGATGTCACCATCACCACGGACGTATTCAATGAACTGGAAAAGCATCGACGCGGACCACTTCGGATGAAAATCAAAGCAGACTTTAAGGAGAACCGCAAAGAATGTGTCGCATTAGTAGAGGACGCACTGGTTGCCAAGGACTACGAACGAGCAGTAGAGGGGCATGTATTCTTTGCTCGTTACTGTGCACTGGAGATCCCACATACAACTTCGCCGAACCAGGCAAAGAATCTCAAGGACGAGGGTGAAAAGCACTTGCAGCTTGCAGAGGAGTTGTGCAAGACACACGGTGGCAAGCTTTCGTCGCTTGCCTCTGAGATCGAAGACGCAAGGCTCGGCCTGAATGGGGGATTCTTTAACCAGCCGGTGACATCGGAGGAGCGACGTTCTGTCCTAGCAGCCATGGCCAAGGAGTTTGGCAGTACGACTGGCCACTGGTACACATGCGCCAATGGACACCCTTTCAGCATCGGAGAGTGTGGCAGGCCGATGGAGCTTGCGCGCTGTCCTCAATGTGACGCGCAGATTGGGGGTCAAGAGCATATAACCACGGCAGGAGTCGAGCGCGCCACGGATTTGGAGATGGATTTTGGACGGATGGCGTTGTGAATGAGCGTGGCAGTGGCTCTGGGGATTCACTTGGCCAGTCGGGCTCAGGCTGCGATCATCGACAGCATCGAAACACTATTTCGTTGCGGTGCATGTGCTCTTGGTTTTCCGAAACGAATATACGAGCAGTCCCATGAGCATGGGAGCAGATAGTACGATGCAACAAGACGACTTCAAATGTAAATTATAAGCATGATCGAGTGCCAGTGACAAGATTTGTGATATGCTGGCTATGCAACTATACTGACAAAGTATGAATTGAGAGATCCAGGAGCATGCAGTCATGAGAGCTCTCGTCATATGTATATACATATACAATTCACGCATGAAACCAAAGAAAGCAAATCGTAGAATTTTATATACCGAACAACGGATTGGACGGCTACATTGCCTAGTCCCATCCAGTCCTGTCGATTTAGAACTGTATATGAGTATGAGTTATGCGTATCATCATGATTCATGCATGTCCTTCAAAATGCTGCCCCAAGGCCGTTCGCTATCATCATCGCTTCAAACGCCCATCCGATGCATTCCCCCTTCCCCCGATCAATCGATCAATCCACGACATCCTCCCCCTTCTGCCCATAAACGACGTAATAATTATGCTGCAGCCGGAGCCTCGGGTTCTTCAGCTGCGCGCGCACCTGCGCGCAGAACACCTTGATCTCCGCCGCCGACCACCCCCACGCCGTCTCCATGATCCGCAGCGTCATGCCCTCGATGTTGTCGAGGAGCTGGATCAGGTTGAATGCGCCGATTTCTTTCTACACCCGGGGTTAGTTTCGTGATCCGAGAGTGTGGTGTGTGAAGGGTGAGGAGGATGGGAAATGGGGAAGATGGGACATACGAGCGTCTTATCCTTCGCCCAGGGCCCAATCGGCATCGGCAGGACCTTCACCTCCACATTCACGAAGCCCGCGTCTTTGACCCAGCCTTCGATCTTGGGGCCCGGGTCGGTCTCGACGCCGAACTTCCGCAGCCCGGACGTCGTCTTCTCGACCCATTGCGCGAACGGGCTGTCGGGCGTGTAGTCGCTGCCCGCCGAGCTGTAGAAGGAGCAGTCGAAGTCTTGGAATTCGACCCAGCCGCCTGGTTTGGTGTATTTGTAGGCTTGGGCCATTAGTTTGGGCCTACACCGGGGGGGTTAGTGGGTTGGTTCTTTGGGGTGGGGGATGGGGAAGGGGGGGAAGTACCAGTCGCGGATCGCGCAGGCGAGGTACCGCGCGTGGATGAGGTCGAATTTGGAGGAATAGACCCATTCGTCTTCGAGGTCGTCGACTTCGAATTTGACGTTTGGGGGCACGAGGGAGGGTTGGATGGGCGAGATGTCGTTGCCTAGGACTTCGGCGGAGGGGTACTGGAGGATGTTAGAATATGCGTACACAGCAACTAAAAAGTAGGAAGGACAAGAAGGAAATAAGGAATTGGCAAATACCTTATCACCCATATCAATCGCCCAGATTCCCGTTCCAGTGCCGATGTCCAGGATCCTCTGGGGGTCCTGGCCGATGGGCGCGAGGTGCAGTTCACCATCAAGTCGCAGCGTCTGGATGTGGTGGTACAAGTCCAGACGGTCGTTCTCCTCGTCGTCGTTGGGAAAGAAATACTTCGCACCATCGTCCTTGAATCCGTGGTACCGTCGCCCGTTTTCGTAGCGATAGCTATCATGGTCAGTATTCCGGATAGGCATAGTCGCAAGTCGTAACAGTCGTAGTCGCACGACAGAACGGATACCTGCATTGGGGAGCTGGGGAGCTGGGAAGCTTACTTCAAGACCGTCGACTTAAGCGACGTGGTGTAACTCTCTCTACATCAATCCATCAGTTGTGAGCGCAATTCGTGCAGCTCATGCTAAATTTACTCACAAGTCATCGCCGACCGCAGAATCGGTATCAGAGCCCTATTCCAAACCCAGAATCGTCAGCTTCATTCACTTCATTTTGCGTTTCCCCAAAACCCACAAACCCCTCCCCTCCCCACTCCCGCCAATTCATTTCCCCGCGTCACATCACACCGAGAGCACGTCGCACATCCAGATTCGGGACCGGGGCGCACGCTTACCTCCAAAGACTCGGCTTCCACATGGACCTGTGGTACAGTTGGGGCGTTTCCCCCCGCCGCCTGTTCTACCTGCTGCGTTCCTGGTTCCGGTTCCGCCTCTGGTTCTGGTTCGGGTTCTACCACAGGTTGCTGTTGCGTAGGCGCAGCCGGTGGTTTGTCACTTGACTCCGCCATTTCTCTCTCTTTTGCCCGCGCGCGCGCAAGTAAATGAATTAGTCGTCCGTCTGTTCGTTCGTTCGTTCGTTCGTTCGTTCGTAAAAAGCAGGCCAAACAAATAACCTCCAATCTTTTTTTCTCAAAGTGTCGTCGTCAGGCCGCAATCGAACCGTCGAGAGAAGGGGAGGAAAAGGGCCACAACCCCTTACGTAGGCGGGTGGGATTGTTCGAGTCGGGTTGCGGAGGAAAGACTCGAGGTTGCGAGATACGCGGGGGAAGGTGGAGGCAGGAGGGTAGTTAAAGTAAGTAACGAGACGAGCGAGTTGACGAACGCCACGCAGGGCAGGGTAAGGGCTCGCTTGCGGCCGCTGTGCTCCTTGGGGGATGGATGTGCGTAGTCTAAATGTAATGATCCTTGAGGCTTGTGTGCATGGGGTTGGCTGGGTGGATCAATGGATTTCTCGGAGGGTGTTTGGTGGTTCGAGGCGTTTTGATTGATGGGATTGACGACATTGGGCCAGGGGAGGGGGGCCTGAGAGGTTGGCGTTCACTATTTTACTGCTTGATAGAGGGCACAGTGAGCATCAATTACGTCTGAATCTTTTGACATCATCTGAATTGAAACCTCAGAAACAACATAGCAATACATAGAAAGTGAACAGCAGAGTTACTAGCGCATCGTGAAATCCTTCCCTTCCGTCCCCACCTCCACCCCCATCGGCCTCTTCCCCCCGACGTACGCGGTTGGCGGGCCGTAACACGATACTCCACCCTTTCTACAAACTCGTCAACTGCACCGATTCGCGAATCAAATAACCTCAAATATGCCCTCTCTCGTTCTGTTCCGGTGGCAGCTCTTCATCACACTATTCGCTCCGGCCGGAAGGTTAAGAAACGGAGTGTTGCTCCGCCGCTACACTACGCTACACTGCAACTGTGCCTCAACCGTACATACATTGAAAAACGTCAGCTGTTCGATTTATCTATTTCTGCGTATAGCGATCGTCCCTCGAATGATATGGAAACTTTAAAAATCGAAGAGTAGAGTACAGTAGAGTGCACTTCCCGTCTCGTCTTTTGCTCGTCCCGTGTTGGATGTGTACGAATAGGTTGTAGGTATGGATGCTTTCGTTGCGATCATATAGCACACCGGATAGATACTAACAAAGTACTAAAGACACTACATAAAGAACAAGGCATAATAGATGGCACCCATACGAAACCTACCCTCCCTCTCAACACATGAGACTCAAATCTTCCTGTTCCGGTATATCTGTCTGTGTTGAGTTCTTTCTACACAATACCAGTAGAAGTACTCCGTACTGCCATGGGACACATATGATGACGATGATGGCGTTGATGGGAAACGTTTGTCCTTCGTGCCTATGTATCAAACAACTCCCCGTCGCGATCATGAGGAATAGACCAGACTCATCTATGTCTCTCGTAGTGTCTCATTCGCAAACAGCAAAGAACAAACCCCCATCATTAACTCACTTCACCCCTCCCCCTCACACACGCACATTCACTTTGTCACTCGCCATATCAAAGCCCATGGAATGGTAAATAGGTGTATTGAAATACAAAAAGAGTCGCTAAGGTAGAAGCACAAGGAGCAAGATTCCGTTCTTTTTTAATGTGGCCGTAAAAAACTTTGCCGTCATCTCATCTCATCTCATCTCATGTCAAAAAAGAACAAACACACAAAACATATTTTCTCATCTCACATAGGCAGGTAGTAGACTCCCCGTGTGGCCATCTTGATGTTGATCAAACATGGCCAGTTCGGTCTACCCGAAGACGTAGGAGGCAAGTCTCTACTTGCGTCCGTTGCCACCACCGCCCCTCTTGATAATGTCGAGGATGATCTCCTTGGCCTCCTCGCATCCGTCGGGGGTGCCGATGATCTCGATGGCCTCGCCCTGGGCCTGGTCGCGGGGGACCTGGACCTTGGTTCCGGTCTTCTTCCTGATGCTGTTGATCGTGCTTCCACCGGGGCCGACGACGAAGCGGTAGCTCTTGGGGTCGGGGAGGATCAAGTAGCCAGTGGAGGAAGGCTTCGAGGCGGCCTCGATGGCAGCCTCGAGAGCTTGCTTGGCGCGAGGCAGGTTGTCGGCAGGGCCTCGCAAGATCCAAGGGATCGTAGCAGAGGTATCCTCGCCCTCAGCAGTCGCCGTGTTGTCGACGATCTCCCAGGAGTACTGCTCTTCGGCGCCAGATGTGGTGTCGTCGGTGATGAGGGGCAGGGAACCGCCGTTGGCACCCTTTCGGGCCTTACCGGCTTCGGTCGCAGCCGGCTTCGCGGGCGTCTGTTGACCGGCGTGGTCGACAGTGACCTTGTGGTCGTTGCGAAGGCGACGGAAGAACTGGCCGTTGTCGGAGATGGCATGGTGGAGGTAGCGTGGGACTTGGATCGTCTCGCCCTCCTGTCCCTTGACAAGCTCGAGGATGTGCTCCTTGGCCTTCTCAACATGGGCAGGCTCGCCAGTGATCTTGATCTGGCTGCGGGCAGCACCGGTAGTACCCTGCTTAGGGATATCCAATTGCACGTTGAATTGGCTTTCCAAGTTGCGGCGGGTCTCTCCACCACGTCCGATCAACAAGCGATGCTTGTCGGTAGAGATCTCGAGAGTCTCGGTGACCTGGTTCTCGAGGGAGGCAACCTGAGACTGGATAGACTGGACGATCTTCTCGACGATCTTGGTAGGTCCCTCAATGCGGATGCTGGATCCCTCAGACTCAGCACGGGGGAATCGGACCATGCGGGCAAGCTCGCGAGCATTGTCAGGGCCCCCAGCGGCAGTGACGATTTGACGGATGTTAGATCCTGCATGGTTGATTAGTACGAGTCAAGAATAATGTGATGGAAATGAACTTACCGCTACCGCCAATCAAGGTTCGGTGGTGCTTCCTGTCAACATCGATGGTCTTAACAACCGTGTCGTCGAACACCTTGGCGCGCTCCTGGATAAGCTTCTTGGCCTCCTCGACCTGCTTCTTCGTACCCTTGAGCCTGATCTCAGCACGGCCAGATGGGTCAGCACCCTCACGAGCACCGGGAACATCGATCTGGGCGCCAGTCGTCAAGCGAAGATTCTCCATCTCACGGCCACCAGATCCGATCAAAGACGGAACCTGACTTTGGGCAACGGATACAGTATCAGTGTGGGAGTTGTCCTGGGTGTATTGGAGGAGGTTCAGAAGCTCGTCACGAGCCTCGTCAGCACCCTTACGTGGGCCACGGATGGTAACCTCATCGGGAGCTTGCGAGCGGACGTTCTTCTGGGACGCGCCATCGGTAGCATCCTCGTCCTGAGCATTGTTCGAGCGGGGGAAGTTGATGCGAACGTGGTAACGGTCCTGGAGGCGATTGACCTGGCTACCCTTGGCACCAATCAAGTCACGATGGAACTGAGGCTTGATCTTCAAGACGTGAGTAGTCTCATCCTCGAGACGCTTGCCCAAAGACAGGATGTGTGCCTTGCAGGCGTTGGCCTTTGCCTGTGGTCCCTTGAGCTCGACCTTGCCGTCGTTGACCTGGATGTCAACATCAAACTCGTCTCGGAGCTTGCGAATATTCTCGCCCCGCTTTCCAATGAGGAAGTTTGCGAATTTCTGGGGGAAGTCGAACGAGGTGGTGTATCCGCGCTCGAGCTCGTCCTTCTCTTCTTGCTCAATGAAAGCAAGGATCTTGGCGTTGAGGTCATCAACAGCGCTTGATGGTCCGCGGAGGGAAATGCCGTTGGCGGACTTGGTGCGCGATGCCTGGGGTCGTCGATCACCGAAGCGGACCTGGGCGGGAATGCTGTCGTTGGGCAATTTCTGTTGCTCACGGTCGACGTAACGCTGGATCTTGGTGTGGAACTTGGGTGGTGCCTCCACGTCACGGGACACGAGGTCTTGCTCTCCGCTGCAAAGTTTCTCGATGAGCTGCTGAACTTGCTTGAGAGCCTGCTCGTACTGCTTGACCTCCGCTGGTGGGGGAGCACCTCGGGGGATAGCGTAGTCGGCAAAGGGAGTGGCGCCCTCATAGACCAGGACGAGCTCTGGCGTCTCCTCGGGATCCTCTGGGAAGACAAGGTGCACACCATGCTCCTCACGGATGCGCTGAGCATTGCGCTGCTGAATGAACTCGTGGTAGAATGGGTCAACCGGAACCGTGGAGAACCTGCTGGGAGGATGACCAGCAAAGACGCTCTGGATATCGGCACGAGCCTTCTGGGAGTTCTTGCCGTCCCGGGCGTAGATCTCCCAGGCAGTAGGGCCGAAAGGATCGGCGGGTGCGACGATGCTAGCCTCGTGGGCACGCTCGAGCTCCTCCAGGGTGCGACGTTGACGGAGGTACCTAGTCAAGTTGTGCGCGTGCGACTGTGCGTTGCGGCCGCGGTGCTCACGAGCAGCATCGACAATTGCCATCTGCATGCTTGCGGCCAGGTCCTCTAGTTTGTTGACACCGTTCTGGATCTTGTCTGGGGGTCCGACGACATAGATGGTCTCACTGTCATCGCTGCCAGGAGGAACAATGATGGAACATCCAGTCTCCTCCAAGAAATCATGCAGAGAACCGCCACGGTCACCAACAATGAATTGATGCCTACCACGCTCAATGGAACGCTGGTCAATGGCAAGCTGCTGGCGAAGCTGCTGGACCTGGCGCTCGATCGCAGCCTGAACTTCCTGGGCCTGGTTGCGATCTCCAGAGATCTGGATGGGGTATTTCGCTTGGGGAACGAAGGGAACAGGCTTGTTGCGGTCGCCCTGGGGAGGAGCTTGAGAGTCCCAAGTAGTGTAATGCGGGATCTGGACACGGACGTCACGGTCTTGCTCCAAGCTCTGAATGAGCGAGTTGTGGGGGCCGGCCAAGAAGGGGTAGTATTCAGCGGGGATATCCCTGAGACGGAGGTTGACGGTGGAGGTTCGCTCGTTGACGATGGCCTCGATTTCGCGGCGTGCCATTTCGGCGGTGAGCGCATTTCCTTCAATGACAACATCAATCAAGGAGTCTTCCTCCTCTGCTGCCTCTTGTCTGGGGACTTGTACACGGGCGCCGGTGCGCTTCTGGATTTCCTGGATCTTGGCTCCACCCTTGCCGATGATGAATGCACGAACGGAGGCAGGTACGGGAACCTTGATAGAGAGCTGTACACAGTTAGTAAAAAAGTCCATTGACAATGACAGGAGCAACGTGAACAAACCTTAAGACCGACTTCAGTAGCGATATCCTTGAGCGATTGGCGGACGGCATCAACCGGGCCGGTCGCCTCGAAGATGACACGACCGCTGGGACCAGTCTTCCATTCCAATTTGGCCTTGGAGCGCCTATTGATGTCGCGGATGAGCTCATTAACAGGCTTCTTCAATTGCTGACGAGGAGTGAGCTGGGAGGTAGCAAACGAGATCTGCTCGGTGTGCTTTCCCGGGATGCTCATGGTAGGCAGGGCAGGTCCACGGCCGACGGAGGCGGGGGCAGCCGAAGCTGGGGCATTGCCGGTTCCATTAGCACCGTTGAGACCGTTGGCAGTTACAGAGGCAGGCTTCTTGCCCCAGGTTGGGGCAGCAGCAGGAGCACGGGGCTTGACGGGACCGAGGGCAGGGAAGAGCTCTTCAGAGGCAGTGTTCAATCCAGCGGGAGCCTTCTTGACAGGAGCAGCATCTTCGGCCTTCTGCTTGCCAGCAGCTTTCTCGCTGAGGCCAGCGGACTCGGGAGCCTTGAGGGCGGCCGAAGGAGGAGGGTGGGCAATATCCTCTTCATCGACGACGTCCTCGACGGTAGCATGATGATCGTGTTGTTCCATAAGCTTCTGCGCAGGGGTCAAGCCCTCAGCGGCAGTAGAGCTAGTTGCAACAGCTTCAGATGCCATTGTAAGATCAAACCGTTCGAATTGTACCAAAGGGTGTAGCGGTCAGACGGCGGTGGAGTTGGCTTTAGGAAAGAGAAGCCACGACGATGGGAGGGGGTTTCGTTATATGTGGGTGTGGAGAGTAAAGTTGTCTGTGGATGCAGTGGTTAGCTTTTGATGCAGTGGATCGTGTTATTGTTGGGAAGTGAAAAGGGTTGCGGTGATGGTAACTATGGGGAATCAATGACGGGACCGCGGTTCACTCACAGGTAGCTAAGTTGATGTATGGGTTATTTTTTTGGATGAGGTGTGTGGTTCACAAGAGCATACTCAGAGGTAGGACTCTGTAGATTGGGGGAGCACAATTGCAATGGAAGAGGTAAGTAGATAGCTTTCTCAAGAAGAAGCTTTGAGGAAGATGAGGACAGAGGTCAGAACACGATGGACGGACTGGACCAGATGGGGGATGGAACGAGGGTCTACGTCTACTGTGTACTGTGTACTAACTACATAGACAGTAGACTGTTGCTGGAGGATGCTAGAGAGTTCCACTCCACTTCGAGGGTTCTGGGCGGAGCCGATTGACACGTGATCATCCTACCACCACGGTTAGCGTTTGTCAATAAGCATAAGCATAACCGTTAACCGTAGTTAACCACAACCGTAACCATAACCACGGTCCGACTTCATCCATTCACTCCATATATATATATATACATCATAGTCACTCCACTATCGCAATTGCACAGTACACCCCAGCATATCAAAAAAATGTAGTTCCACTTCTAAACATTATGGAACATATAAATCCCATGAATTGCTACATCCTCGTTGCTCTACGCCCTCATACTCTCCCTTTCATTCATCCATCCAGGCCCGATACAGAATATACGAAGACTTTATACATATTCACCTTTCTGACTATCTGACTACCTCAATTGCTTCCCTCTCAATGCATCATCCCGTCCCCGTGGCACCTATAAAAATGTTCACCAGCCCTTTCACCCTAAACTCCCCTTTCCAGCACAAAGGCTCACTAGCCTGCTCTCCCATTCCCATTCACCTAAGTCGCCATTAAAACAATAAATCATCCCCCTTCCTTCCTAATCCTGACTTCAATAGCAATCATACTCGACCTATACACAAGTCCTCACCCTTTAATACAAAAGGAACCAGGTCTCGAGTTTCGAAGCATACCTTAACAATGTCTTTCTGCATATACGTATGGGAAGCATTGTCGGCGACAAAGGAGCTACAATGGGATTTTTCTTATGTCAAAGAACCACGAGACTATTGGGTTTCTGAATAGGATTGTATGCATATGTTAATTTATATAACAAGTCGAAGGTCGCACTGGCATTTCAACTCTGCTTGCCTTGGTGCTTCAAAAGTCTCGTTTATAAGAGATATCATTATATAAAATCACATCACCATACATACACATACATATATACATACAAAGCCCAAACAAAACATCAAAATCACCCACCGAAAATGCACATCACCTCAATCACCTTCTCCCTCCTCGCCACAATCATGGCCATCACCACCACAACTCACGCCCACCCCCTCAACCACCCCCTCCACGCCCGCGCCGAAGGCTCCTGCAGCACAACGCACCTCCCCACCGAATCCACCTACCTCTCCACCATCCCCCTCTTCTGCCGGCACTTCTCTCCCCCCGCCAAAATCAGCACCTCGTCCCCCGTGACACTCACCTACACGCTCCCGTCCTACTCGTCCCCCGACGTCAACTGGGTGTACAAGATCAGCATCCCGCGGAAGGGCGACAACGAGGCGAGCACGGAGGTGAACGAGGGGGACTGCGTGGCGAGGATGGGGGAGGTGTTGACGGAGGGGAAGCTTGGGGGGGCGTATTGTGTGGTTGATGGGACGGAGGATGTGTTGTTCAAGGGGGGGAGCGCGGATGTGGCGTGGGGGGGTTTGGTGAATGGGGGGGTGGTGAGGTTTGAGAGTTATAGGAGGAAGGGAGATCTTTAGGGGAAGACGGGGGTGGACAAAGGGGATGGGGGAGGAGAGCGTGTTGTTTAGATGTTTATACACTTCGGAAGTACGTTGTGAAGGATTGGCTGTTGGGGGAGATGTCAGGCAATTTTTATGTTGAATTGAATCTTTTGCCAATGTCAATTTGAAAAGCTGGCGTAGCTTGTAGAATCCATATGACTATCCTGCAACAACATCAATGTAATTGTGCACAATATCATAGCAAAGACTTAGCATCCTGCTCTGTGCTTTCAAGTGAGAACAATTCCCCTACTCTCATCCACCCCAGCCCAAGCAAGCAACACTCCCTGCGCCCGCTTAAACCTGTTCGCAAACGCCGTCGTCCCCGGCTTAGGTCCCTCCTCCTCAGCTATAGAGCCCGAATACCACGCTCCAATCGCCTGACTATACGCCGTCCTCTCCCCAAACGTCCTCGTCGCACCAAGCGCAAGCTCACGCAAGTGCCCATGCAGTATAGTCCACAACTGCACTTCGCTTGGAAACCCATCCTTCCCAAACGGTATGTCTCCCTTGGGCGCCACGAGCATTCTCGAAATGACCTGCAAGAACTCGAGGAGATCGTGGATCCAGGATGGTCCGATGCGGCGTTCCTGGAACAGATAGCCTTTGACGCCGTACTTCAGGGCGGGTACTAGGGAGCCTTGGGCTTTGCTGACGCGGGACTGCGATATGTGCAGAGTGGGCCAGGGCTGGAGGTCCTCTGGCCATTTTCCGTTGGGGAAGATTCGACTCGCTAGGTTGTGGGCATCGGTGGAGAGAGTATCGATGTTGATGAGACGGATGGCTTCGTTGCTGCGGTCGATGAGGTCATGTTGGGTCTGCTCCATTTGCGGGATCATGCCGGGGGTTCGCTCCTCGTGGGCTTTCAGTTCCTTTTCACACCTTTCGCCTGGGGTTATTAGGAAATGAAATGTGTTGGACGCGATGGACTCACAGTGGCAATCGAAGTTGTAGCTGTCTTTCAACTTTCGCCCACGGATTAAAACGTCCATATTCACGTCTGCATAACACTGCGTGATTTCCTCCCCGCCCCGTAATTTTCGCAGGGAACGCACACGCAGCGAGTTCCCTTCAAACACAACGAACGCATTAGGATCGCAGGAATGGTTCATCAGTGACGCAACGACGTCTAAGCTTGAGCCGAGCATCCTTCCCTCTGGTTGGAAGATGCTAACGCTGTTGGTCAGTACCTGAAAGTCCGGTCAGTAGGATTGTGGGCTGTGTCTTGCTCTTCGGTGAACTTACAATGCAGTACAGTCTGACAACTTCAGCAAAGCTGAGATCGGTTTTCGTACGGGACCTGGCTGCCTCGGAGGCGCCGACGATAAGCTTTGCATTGTCTGAAGAAAGAAGTTCTGGCATGTTGGATGTCAGTCTTTGCATCGCGGCCCGTTGGTCGCCTGAAAGAATGTTATGCTTTATGCTGAGAAGTATTCGATATAACGCCCGGGTAAGAGGATGCATGGTGGGAGTTTCGCTGAGCAATTCGCATTCATGTTTGTGATGGGTTTTCCAAGCTTTTCTCTGGCATGCCTTTGGTACAGTCAGTACAAATCACGCTTCCCCTCGTAATGCTTGTCATCAGATGTAAGTGGACAGGCGAAAGGAGTCTTACTCTGGAACAGTAGTAGCAAACTTTACATCGACTGCAAGCTTTCATCTCCAGCTCTGCATCTTCGGCAGTGCGAAAGCGCCCGCTTGGATGTACCGTGCTAAGTTGGTAGGCACAGCAGTTGTCACATACAGAACGCTGCAACTCATTATCCACGCAGTTGACTAGTGGCTTTGATCCGAATATCTCTTCGCCATCATCCACATCTTTCGTGACGAACAATCCAATACCGGCTCCTGATATCTTCGATGGCAATATCTGGAGTGGGGAAGCTGCAGTGATTGTTTCCAGGATCTGCGTACACAGTGTCTCATCCTCGTGTAAAGCAGAATCCGCGATCGAACTCATGATGTTTTCATCCGCACTGTCGTTTCAGATGCGTGCTGGCGTGAAAGTTGGTGCATTAAAACGGTGGCTGCACAAGCATGCGGGGGAATGTTGAGTGACAAGGCTGCCATCCTGAGAAATAATGTAACAACCCCGGACTGGCGAAAGAAAGTATGCATTGAGGCCGACTACCGATAATGCAACTCTCCATCCAATCAAATAGAGGCGCGTCCATGTCCCAAAGCAGAATATTATGTGCATACAGGACTGTCGGTCAAGCTTACCAACGTCTACAGTAGCCAGACCTGATGCTTTTAACTCTATGTATTTTGGTGGTTGGCAAGTACTGTCAATGCTGTGCTTGATCGTAAAGGATGCTGGAAATCCTGCGGAATAATCCGTGGAGGACGAATTAGAGTCAATCCCTCTGTCCAACATGAAGCATGCGAGTTAGTAAGATTCTACATAGTTGGAGGAAGTCAACAGATCGCGGCTCTTGCGGTTATTTGTGATGTGGATTCGGCCCTGCGAATGCCTAATGCCGAATAGCGGCGCTTTATTTGATTAGAAATAGAAAGAACAAGCATGGAGATGCTCGATAGACGAGCGATCGCTTTGCTATGTGCGCTACTATAGCAAAAAGAATCTCGTGTGTATATGCAATGTGTACTGCTGGCAATGTCCAGCCCCTGTCGCTAATGAAACTCCTCTCATGATTCATGATACATTTCGTAGGGTCATGCAAGCGTCTTGAGGTTGTTAATACCTTCAATAGCCTGCCCCTCTGTTGCATTTTCCTTCTTGGGCCGTTTCCTCGCATTTGCACCAATTGCTCCGCCGGGGTGGTTTCTTTGGAAGACCGGCTTCGTTTCCTCCTGGTGGATGGCCTCCGCGACCGTCATGGCTAGCATGTCGCCGACTGCAATTGCAACCGTTGTTGACGTTGTCGGGGCACAGACGCCGAATGTAGCCTCCTCCGTCTCGTGTATTGGTGCGGGTAGGAGTATGGCATCTGGACGGTCGCGAAAGAGTAGACAGTCCGAGGCATTGGTCTGTGAGGTGATCGCAAGGAGAGGAACTGAGTCCGGGATGTGGTTAAGGAGTGTAGTTAGTTCAGATGTCTTTCCAGAATACGATATGAACATAACGGCGTCATCCTGGTCCTAGTCAGTTCTATCCACGCTTTATCCTGAGTGTGCAGACGTACGCTTCTTATATCGCCCAAATCGCCGTGCATAGCTTCTGCAGCGTGAAGGAAGGAGGCTCCCAGGCCTAGGCTTTTCATGGTAGCAACAGTTTTCCTGCCTACCAGCCCACTCTTGCCAACACCACATATTAGGAGTTTTCCACCGCGCTCATTGACTCGCCGAAGACAGTCTACCGCACTGATAAGCCCATCACGGGCCGTAGGATCACTCTCATACAGGAATGTGACCTGGGAGAGGGCAGTAGCTGCCGTAGAGAGGACGAGGACCGCACGGTCGAGCAATTTAGCGTTGCCATGGTCGGCTGCGGAAAGGGGAGGAGTAAGAGGCTCAATGTTGGATCGCTTTCGCTTCAACATGCGGGGCGAAAGGTCGCCCTCGCTTTCCGGAGAGGTGTACATTAATCTAACAGAGATTGATGAAGTCCTACAAGCACAAGCTGGACGTCGAGCTTTTGAATACGGCTTTAGATAGGCGAATCGGGATGTGGGCAAGGATTCGGAAAGCCTCGGAGGTGGAGGGTATATGTCGACGGCGGGGTTGTACGAGTAGATGAGGGATGTTCAAGGCGAGATTGAGGAGTGACGGGATGGACGGCGGTAGAAGTATATCAATTGCAGCAAGGCCCCGGGCATATTAATAATGATAGTCTGGGGCATCATGATGGATGGCAGTTGTGGTCGTAATGGTGGTGGTGTTGGTGTATTTTGGAGGTCGAATTAGTTCCATGAGTAGCCCGACGGCCGATAAAGAAATGGAATGGCGACATTCGGAATCAGCACGCTAAGCCTAAAGCAGGTCAACGTGTGCTCACCACTCGTTGGGCCCACGCTTCCAAGAGGGTTCGATACGTAATTAATCTGTCAAGGGATTCCAAGTTTCTTTTCCTCAGGGGGGACGGACGTCGGTTCTAGTCCTGCAGAATCCCCGATCGTGGTCCATTATCAAGGTGGATGGTCTGTCCTGTGTATCTCCTCTAGGCCATACCAGAGACCCCGCCGTTCCGAGCTGCCTTACCTAGACAAGATTAGAAATACCCATCTTGCAAGGGTCATGGTCTACTCGTAGCAGCAAACCATGAGCATATTCCTAAATTGGCCGATCGTTGTCATCATTCGGGCTCGGTAGCAGAGGGGCAGCAGCTACACAAAGTTTCGCAGTTGTTTTGCGAAGGGTCGGTCTACTTGTAGCTATGGACAGGTCGTTCAGAAGAGAGCTCGGAAAGCTTAGAAGCTCAAAAGCTCAAAGATTAGTTTGATACAATTGTAGTAAGGCGCTGGACGGGTCAAAGGCAATGGACTTGTATCCTGATTGGTCTTAATCATGGTTACGGAATACATTAGTGGACGATGCTATGTAGGCTAATGCAGGCGAACTGCGATATACACGATGCAGCAACACGAAACAACTAAACAGTCATGTACGAGTGTGGATGTTGTTGAGACACGGGGTCGCAGCCTTAGTTGGATATATGCTCTTGAAGCTACTCTCCATTCCTATGAGGTTCCATTGAAGAACACTCTTGCCTTCTCTGACCATGCTCTAGGCTCCCTTGCGAATATATATAGGGCTCTATATTGATGTTCGGTTTGCCTCGGGAGACAAGAGGGAATCGGTTGGAGGTGTCTAGGATCTAGGACGATGGGTTGGGGTTCATCTTCAAAGCCGAAATCAGTATGATCTTCGTCTGCGCCTGTTCGTTTCTAACGTACCTTGCGCTTCCCGCCTGTCACAGTGACATTCACGAAGCGGCGCGTGTAGATATCCCTCTTGTGGGCGCGTCCCTTAGGAGTCTTGGATTTCTCCTGGGGTTCAACCTTGGGCGTTTGGGACTTGACTTTTCCCGCGCGAGCGAGACTTCCGTGAACCTGATTTTAATTGAGCAATTGCAGTTAAGTCTGTGGTCGATCAACTTACTTTTCCCATAGTTGTCGTATGCAATTGTCCATCAAGATAAATTATTTTAGTGCGAAGGCTCAATGATACATGCCAAGCCCCTCTCTGTATGTGGCTTAGCGTCGATGACGTTGAATCTATGCTGCCTGGCATCATCCCATCACCAACATCCGACTTGCGTTGAACCTTTGATCAAACAACTCGACTCATTACACATTTATTTAATTTTGTCGAGTTAAATTGCATATCTTGAGACCGAATGTGTTACTTCACTGGCTAATTGAACTTCTTTGAAGGTGATATGGATTTCGTATCAACTAGCACTCCACATTCAATTCACTGGCTTCGGACTGATCACAATCCCGTACTATCTACTATCAAAGCCTTCTCCAATCTATCTCATCTCAGATGGCGCCAACATTCGTGAGGAAGTATCAATGCACCGAAGATTCCTCCTTGAAGACCTTCTTCGCGAAAAGGTTCCTGAAGTATTGACCCGTCAAGTAAGCTGGAACGAGGACTGCCAGGAGTACACCACTTATGATAGCCAATATGTTCATGGCTCCATCATATCCCAGCGACTTGATGGCAGGCACCGTGGAATAGCTCAGACCGAATGATATAAAGCCACGGCCTGCACAAACGACGAGCAGCAAAGGTCCTGCCTTCCTGGGAAAGCTATCGATGCAGTATGCGATGCTGATGACATTGCAACCGATGAAAGCAAAGTATCCCAGATGGTACGGCCCAACAATGGTCATCCAGTGCCAGCTCAGTAGATCTTGTGCTCCGCGACCGTAGAGAACAGCCGAAATGATCGCACATATCGCGGGGAAAGCGATTGGAAGAAGGCGATACTCGGGCTGTTGATGATTAGCCTTCAACTAAAGTGCTGTAGAAGCTAGGATTAAGACTCACCTTGAAAATGCCATCACGCCATCGGCTCATCGACTTGACGAGGAAGTCCGCTCCGTAACCAAGAACAGGAATCAAGATCATGCAATCGGCAATCTGCACCAGTTGCACGTAGCCCAACTCCATGCTCGTGAAGAGGTGTGGTGGCGGCATCAAGAGCTGGGCAAAAGTGGACGCCTGGTAAACGTACAAGCCAAGAAATGCCCCATTGAGACACAGCAACCAGAAGACATTGGGGATGATCAGACATTGCAGAGTTTCCTTGTAGAAGACTACTGTCGCCTTCCAGTCAGGTTTGAAGTGGAAGACGCGCAAATCGTAGCGCCAGGTTCTCGGCCCGAAGATTTCTGGCTGCAGAACATGTGTTTGCTTGGTGGTGACCTGGTACAGGAAGTTCTGCTTGCCTTCGCTATCGAGATTCCCCTGCTCGTCGAACTTCAGTTGCACCAAACCCCCTACGAATCGTTAGCGAAAATTGGGCGGCCATTTTGAAGTCATTGAGTGCTTACCATCAGCATCGACAGGCCGGTCATATTTCGTCTCAACCATGAAGAGAACGGACAGTATCAAGAGAACTCCTGTGACAATTGCGATGATCCCGTACCACCACTTCAGCCCCCAGACTGGAACTAGAGCAGTAGTTGCAATGAACATGACAGCAGTGCCAACGGTCTGTACACCAACAAACCATGAAAGTTTTGCGCTCCTTTCGTGTAAGAAATGAATCTCTTCGACGATAAGTGGAGCCAGCGCTTCGCTTTGTCCGGCTGCCATACTGAAGATGTTGCGGCCTCCGATGTGACTGCTGAGGTTATTGCCCGAACACGCGCACCATATGCTGGAGGCGAGCAGCAACACCAGAGAAGCCAAGAATACCGGTCGTCTTCCAATAGCCACCGAAAGGGGCATACTGAAAAGGTTTCCGAGTCCCATGAACAGGGTGGGATATGTCATCAAATCGGTCGCGCGGATTGCTTCTTCTGGTTTGTACATCTTCATCACCTCTGGATACACCGCGCCCAAGCCCGACGTCCCAAGAACGGCAAATGCAGAGTATACACCCACAAGGAATATCATCAAGTACTTGTGCCATGCTGGAAGATTGAGTGGATCTTGCAAATGTTAGCGAAAATCATTAGTATGCGACAAAGACCAACCTTTTGGATCGGGGCTAGGTGTTGGAATCAGCACGATGGCCTTGTTTTGATATAGATTCACACCGCCAGAGTTGGATTTGGTTCCGGCTGTGACATTTCCAGCGTCGACATCCTCTATCATAGATAGGGTGTTGCCGTCTTTTGTCTCGGTGGTCATGTCTTCGAAGGATTTTCAATGCTGTGGTTGTTGAATGCGTTCGCCAGAGAACGAATGGCGAACTTGACAATCGGAGAAGAAATTGTATCAGACCCTCTCTGACACCCTTGATCGAACAGCCCATGGCCTCATTTCTATATGTCGCCAACTTCATAATCTTTCAACGGATAGCCTTTGCCATCGGCATGTGGAGATGGAAATGGAATCACCCTGATTGGTTTACGCGGCGCTCGTCGCCTTAGCGTTGGTCGGATTTCTCCACAGCCAGCCCCAGACCCAAACCTTGGCCTCCCCGGTTCCCCCGCCTTTTACAAGTCTAGGTTCGGTTCAGTTCCTACTTTATCATTGAAAGCTGGGGTTGCCGCGGGATGTGCTCGAACTCCTTCTTCACATTCCGAACTTTTCACATCCCGATCTCATCTTGTTGCAATCCTTGCTCGCTACCATGCCATCGGACGCCAATGCCCTCACTACGTCTTTCACACCAAGGAGTAAACGTCGACGGCTCAATTTTGCATGCAATTATTGCCGAAGTCGAAAAACACGTTGCGACGAGCAACGGCCATCCTGTCATGCCTGCCAAGTCGCCCAAGTACCATGCGTTACTGAGGACCGACGCCGGCCAGGATCATTAGTTGAGCGTCGAGAGGCAACGAAAAGGACCAGTAACCTTCCGAATGCAGTTACGATCAATGACCCGACTCCGGGGCCCGACCTTTCGCAACATCAAGAAGAAATCAATGCGTCGTCCCGGGCCCTTGAAACCACGGCACGGCACGAAAGCAGCCAATTTCAGGGGAGACTGCCTCTGCTCCGTCAACAGCCCATACGGACTGTAATAGAGGCTCTCACGAGCTGGCTCGAGCTCGCTATCTACAGATTAGGAAAGCAAAAAAGAACATCCTTCAGTCCCAAATCATCACCTTCTCTGCTAAGAGGTCTTACGTTTCACCTTCCGGAAGCTCCTCAGCTACCCAATAGTCAAACGTGTGATGCATTATTCAACCGGTACTTCCAAACTGTGAACACGGTCTATCCCTTTCTGGAGGAGGGAAAAGCGAGACAGACCATATGGTTTATGCAAAGTCATGGACCTGAAGGTGTTGCAGAACGATATGGTCTACCGTCTCTGTTGCAGATTTATCTTGTCATCATCCTCGGAGCGTTTTCAGCTACAGATCTCCAACCTTCCAAGGATCTGATCGACGCAGAAACATATTGCAAGACTTTATATGGCCATGTGCTATGTTCCGGAGATTTTGAGGCTGTTCGGGGTGCGGCATTATTTGCTCTTCTCTTGAAGTTTCGAGGACGTGATACCGCCGCATGGGCTAACCTTACTCAAAGCATCTCCTTAGCAGTGTCGTTAGGCCTCGAAGGGTCGAAGAGAGCAAAGAAGTTAGAACCACTACTTCATCGATTGAGTGTAGAGGAGAGGGTATGGTGGAGCCTACGTTGCTTTGAAGCTTTGTTCGCGTTCGAGTTAGGTCGTCGGTCGCGGTCGTCTGACATGCAAGGTCCCCCGGCGATCGGAGGCAATGTTTTGTCTTACATGGGCAAAGCTACATCCGAGGAGGAGAGGAACTTCATCGTTATGGCAAGTCTGGCGGAGACCCTGGGAACGATAGGCGATCGATGTATACGGGCCACCGTCCGCGAGGAGGAGAGTAGCAGTGAATCCGAGGCTCTGCAAGCTGCGATTTGCGCAAAAGTTCAAACTACTGGCGAATGCTGTCTTATGCTAACAGAGTGGATTGAAAGCATTCCTATGGAATACAGGTAAAAAAGCGATCGACCATCTGAATAGCTGATGCTAACACAATTCCTATTTGTAGGCCCGCGAGCGAAATACCGTACGGCGAACGCGTTTATCCCTTCAGGGCCTTTATTTCTATGCAGTACCACAATGCGTAGGTTTTATATCCTTATAACCATTATAATATCAACTAACCTATCCATCAGCTTGGTCATGCTATGTCGAAATAGCCTTTTGATCAGTGAAGAGGCTGTCTGGCTTGCTGCAGAGATCGTAGCGAAAGACCAACCGTGGCAGCAGATCATCCGTAATGGACAAGCCATCACCGCGAATACAGCTCGGAAAATACTTGTCGCCACCGTTGAAAGCCATGATTTGGAACTCGAGGCAGCACTTCCCACTTTCCACATCACTCTCCACGCCTGTTTCGTTCTCTATATCTACACCGTACGCCACCCAAAGTCCCGTATGGTCACTACAGATCAGACGGTTAGTAGACATATACATTGTTAGAGGTGTATGTGACTAACGAGAATCAGCTTATTCTGAACGTGATTGATCAACTGATGGATGCAACAAACTGTTGGCGTGTTGATCTCAACCCCATATTGCAGAAGCTGAAACTGTTGATGGATGCCAACTATACAAGCCTCACGACGGAGGGGGACGATACAGCGGAAGACAGACCAACGACCTCTCAAGCATTGAACGAAGCAGCAAGCGAGTCGCTCTCCCACCATTCCGCCCAGTCTGGGATCTTAGTTGGCCCTGCCCCAACCGACCAGAGCCAAGAGACGTTTGATGGCGAAAATGACCGTATCTGGTCCGAGGTGCACGCAAATCTTTTCAATGCTTTCGACATTGACGATATGGGCTATTCGCCGTCTCTACCTGATCTAATCGGGTGGGACTGGGCAGCCTTTTCGCAGCTGCCTTCTATGCCACCAAGCCCCCGCATGAATTAAATAATCGATTCACTCATAATCATACCATCGAACATACACCGTGATTGAAACTTTAAATTGAATGGTTGACTACACTATATGATTGATACGAGAACTACATGCATTTTTAAAAATGTCAGAAACTATGCGGCGGCGATGTATGGCACGCCCGTCAATTTGATACCCCTCTCTGTCAAGTTCACCGGCTTCCTGGGCTTTCCCGTGTTATAAGGGCATGGCTTACCATTCCTCATGACTGGGATACCACCAACATGAAGAGCGTTTGGCCAATGTGTGGTGCTCTGCGTCGTCTCAAGCGCATGCTTCTTGCGGATGAGATCCTCTTGCGACGCATCGACAGCTGGCATGTAGCAAGTATACGCACAGAACCTAGGCGTGTTGCCAGTAGCACTGAGATTGTAGTGCGGCGTGCGGCTATCCCAGAGCAGCAAGTCACCAGGCTCAGCGTTCACCTTGATCCACTCGCAGCCCTTCTTCTCCAACCAAGCCATTCCCTCCTTGGTGAATCCGTACCACTCGTTCGTCCACGCCCAGATCTTGTTAGGCTCGTTGCGGAACTCGTCGTGGAATTCCTCGCTGAGGCGGTGGGCGCCTTTGCACACGATCAACCCGCCGTCATTGTCGCCGTTTGGCAGCAGATTGACGATGCCTTGCATGCAACGGAAGCCAGGGCGCTCGGGATCCTGGTCTTGGTGTGGCCATGGGGTATTGGGCTTGACGTCTGTGCGGTTGGGGAATCCGACGTTGATGGCATCAAAAGAAACGATGAGGTCTGGGGTGTCGTAGATGCGCTCGAAAGCCTCGATGACACCGGGTTCTTGTCGAATGGACCATGTGAAGTCCTCATGAGCGACACCGTAACCGAGCAGCATGCCCTTTTCGGTGATGATGGGCAGGTTCTCCTCTTTGATAGTAGAGGGGTCATCGCGCTTGAATCCAAGTCCTCCCTGGCTGTAATTGGATTAGCTATGGCTTGGTGGAATGGTAGAGACGATGACTTACAATTCTTCAAGGTAGGTCATCATATCATCGGCATACTTATCAGCACGCTCGCGTGGAACAGCGCCTTTGACAACGGTGAAGCCATTCTCAATAAGCTCATCTCTCCAATCGCCATACTTGATGTCGCCCTGGGCAAAGAGCTTGTTTGGGCCGCATGGCTGTGGCTTGAGAGCCCCAGAAGCCTTGATGACAGAGGAAGCTGTTTGCGTGATAGTTGCCATGGCTGTTTTGTTTGTTGTTGCTTGCAAGATGTTGCAATTGTAGTGCACTTGGCTTAGACCAGATCAAGCTCCGGATATGGTTTATAACCTGTGTCGGACAGGCTATGCTGCCTACGCATGAGATCAACATGAAGACATCGTCCCAGCTTTACCGAACCGAACCGACAAAGGCTCCACTCGAGTTACAGGATATTTCCCCGCATTCATGGTGGAGCCGATGGGGAGGCAATCGAATGAACTACACTTCTTACCATACAACTTCGATTATTTACTATGGGGCGTTCGGTTCGGTATCTTTTGGAGGTGATGGAATCAACCTGATTGGTCTAATGCCCGGCTCGGTTCGGCGAACAACTTCACGAACCGAAGCGAAACACCAGGCCCAGACATAAACCACTCGTATAGTGTGTCAACATACGCGTTCTTTTTATGAAAACTTCCCCAGATTCACAATAAGCTCGGTCGAGATGCCCCGCGTGCCGTGTTCCCCCACAACGGACCAAAACATCGTCCCTTCAACTTGACAACTCAAGGGGATGATATAGACCGGGGGTGGTCCCCGGGCTTTGATCTGGCTTTTGCCATCATCTTCAATCATGGGCGAAGCAATGGAATACAACAACTTCAAGGGCGTCAAAGTCCCCATCGTTCCAATATCTCCACCTCAGCCTGGTAGCGGAGGTTACACGGAATTCAACCCGCGCTCCGAAACACTCCCTGCTGGCTGGACAAGCCCCCATCCCAACTCCAGACCGCTCAAATCGAGTATACTCGTGGAACATGATGTCGCGATCACAATGCGCGACGGCGCGAAGCTCTACGCCGATGTATACCGACCACCACCATCAGCGTCGGGTGCGGACGAGCAAGTCCCAGCGCTGCTGATGTGGTCGCCGTTTGGGAAGAAGTTCAACGGTATCATGTCCCTCGGACTGATGACGCCTTGGAATCTCGGCATCCCAGATGGTACGCTCTCAGGCCTTGAGAAGTTCGAAGGGCTTGATCCCGCGGTGTGGGTGGATCGCGGATATGCGATCGTCAGCATCGACACGCGCGGGACGGGCGATAGCGACGGACGC
This sequence comes from Aaosphaeria arxii CBS 175.79, assembly GCF_010015735.1. NCBI lineage: Eukaryota > Fungi > Ascomycota > Dothideomycetes > Pleosporales > Aaosphaeria > Aaosphaeria arxii. Next base: position 279,731 of record NW_022983486.1, read on the forward strand.
ATGGTGATCATGGGAACGCAGGAGGCTGAAGATGGATACGACAGTATCGAGGCGATTGCGAAACTCCCATGGTGTACCGGTTCTGTAGGATTGGCAGGGAACTCACACCTTGCAATCGCGCAGTGGTTTATCGCTGCGTTACAGCCACCGTCTCTCAAAGCCATCGCTCCGTTCGAGGGCTGCGGTGACTTGTATCGTGAGCAATTTGCCCGTGGTGGGATATACGCGGGCGATTTGTTCGATAAGCTTATCGTGAAGTACATGCTGAAAGGCAGGCATGGAATGGAGAGTTTCCGCGAGATGTTCAAGCAACATTCGCTGGCTAACGAGTGGTGGAATGATAAGCGTCCCGACATGCGGAAGATCAATGTGCCTACATACATTACGGGTACTTGGACGAACACGATGCATGGTATGGGTGCTATTCGAGCGTGGCTACAGGTTGATACCAAAAACAAATGGCTACGATGGCACCCTTGGCAGGAATGGTACGACTTATGGGGAAACCCTCAAGCCGATGAGGAGTTACATTCGTTCTTCGACCACTTCCTTCATGGAAAGAAGAATGACTGGCTACAAACACCACGCGTCAGAATGGCACTCCTCCGATTTGGCAACCAGATCCCGCAATCGTACGAAAACATCGTAGAAGAAGATTTCCCCATCCCAAGAACACAATACAAGAAGCTCTTCCTCCAGTCCGACCACACACTCTCTTTCGACGCGCCAACCACACAAGGACAAACCACCTACAATTCCGAGCACCCCGAATCCGCCACCTTCACGCACCGTTTCCCCGAAACAACCCGCCTCGTCGGCCTCCCTAAAGTAGTCCTCTACATGACCTGCCCCGACCACAACGACCTCGACGTCTACGTGCTCCTCGAAAAGCTCGACAAGCAAGGCCAACCCATGCTCAACCTCAACATCCCCTGGAAAAACCTCCCCATCACCTCCTTCGACGATATGAAGCCCGAAGAGAAGACAGAGGTCGTGCTGTACAAAGGCCCCCTAGGTATCCTCCGAGCGTCCCATCGCGCGATCGACGAGTCGCGCTCTATGCATCCGCACTGGCCGTTCCATCCGCATGAGAAGGAGGAGAAGGTTTCGCCGGGGACGGTCGTGAGGCTGGATATTGGGATCTGGGCGATGGGGATTGAGTATGAGGCGGGAGAGAGTTTGAGGCTGACGGTTTCGGGGAGGAATTTTGGGGTGAGCAATTTTGGGAGCGATGAGCATTCGCTGAATAAGGGGAGGCATATGGTTCATTTTGGGGGTGAGAATCCTAGTCATTTGGTGCTGCCGTTTGTGTAGAGTTATGTAGAGATTTGAATGAAGTTCATGTAGTTATTCTCGGTACTCTAGAAGCGTTCTAATGCGAAATACATGTCTATCTATCTTATCATACAATAATGTACATCTATCTTAGTCTACAATAATATACACCCATCTAATACACAATAATACATGTTACTCAAGCAACTCTACATCATACAATTCTGCGCTCCAGATTCAACCAACAACGAAGAATACTGCCTATGCAACCACCCACCCACGCCTCCGAACGGATCCTCTTTCTCGCTCGCCTCCTCCGTCCCATCAAACGTCGCTGCACGGAGTTTGAAAACTGCAGCTCTCTTCTCTTGGTCGATATAAGCTTGCAAGTCGATAAGGTTATCCACATTCACTGGTCTTGGCGTTGAGTGATGTGGGTCGAAGCAGCCGCGCAACATGATGGACGTTGGTGTCTTGGAGAGAACCAGGAAGTGGTTTGTGAGATATGTACCTGCCAATAATATAATGAAAATCCATTAAAAACACAAACTGGGGCGCGGTTGGGGAATTGAGGTGTACCTGGTGAATATTTGCATGCGAGTAGGTCTTCTTTAGACCACACGTCTTCCTTGTTCTCATCATTCTTCGTAAATTCCATGATCCTTCTCTGAATAGCATAACCTAGCCACACAAACAATCAACATTAATTCCATCTCCCCTCAATCCAACGTAAAGATCAATCCTCACCTGAACCTCCCCAAAGCCCTTGCGAAAACCTTTCAATAAGCTTCGTGCCCCCCGCACGTGCATCCTCAAGCAGCTCTTGATCCAGCCTCTCGAACGGGACCTCCCGCACACACGAATCGGCCGACATTGGCTTGTTAAAGGGATTCGTCTGCTTAAACAGCGAATGCGCAAAGAAAACTCGATCTGTCTCCGGGCCGAATGGTTCGAACCGACAATCACGTATCCTAAGGTACAACGCCGCTGCAGCGGTACACGAAGTACCTGCTACTGCTGTGGCCGCGAAGACGAGGCGCGGGCGTGTGCGAAATAATCGCTGCATTTTCGGAATTGGGTTCTGGGAATGACTGAATGTGAATCGTATGTTAAGAGAGAAAGTCAATTTTGAGGTTTGAATTTTTTTCTTGGCTTGGGATAAACATGTGCGATGTACGATTGAAGATGTACAATTAAGGTTATGAGATCCACATATGAGCGCATCGGCCTCCACGGAATCCGTAACCGTGTAGGGGAACGGATTTCCATTGGCAATTGCTGCAACGTTCCAAGACTTGGCTTCGTGATAATGACTCCTAATTTTTATTCTTCACGGGCTCAATTTTTTTATAATATTGCCCATCCACGATGTAAGTCAATTGTAGGCTTGTTGAGTTTTTGTAGCGCAGCTTGGGTTGAAGCGCGTTACCTTGCATTTTTGAAGTCAATGTTTAAAGAGATATAAAAGACACAAGCCATAAAGAAGGAAAAGGTAAAGACCGCAAACGTTGTCTTTAACTAATATTAAATGTGTGTTTTCAATATTGAACGCGAAATTCTTATTACAAGTAAGAGTGATCATTCTTCACTTCATCAAAAAGTTTAAACGGGAGTCTTGTTACAGGGCAATAGAATCATTATCACTTGTTGTAAACCAAAAGATCCATGAAAGTTGAAAGTTTATAGGGTTTTTATTGTAAAAGAGGGAGACTTTAGCCTGCAACCTCTTGAAATATCTATGGGGTATTTATCGCAAAAGAGGGAGACTTGAGCCTGCAACCTCTTGAAATATCAAGTCGAACCAAAACAAGACTCCTGGCCATGCCGCGGAATCTGCGCAAGATGTAAGATAAAACGCCAGCCCAAAACAAAAGGAAAAGAAATCTCGAGAACTCCATCATATCACATCATCATTTCCCCCATCATCTCCTTCGTCTCTCCTCCGAGCTGCTCAGGCAGAAACTCCCAAGAAATGCCTGACCTCGCGAACCTTACTGGTAAGGCGCTTGGTCTCAGCCGCATCTTTATGGCGGCCAGACAATCCCTGGAGCGCCTTGTGAAGGCGTACCACGCTCTCTCCGTACATCCCGGCCTCTTTGCCGGTGATGATGAACGGCTTTCCTGCGACGCCGTCAACGACCTTCTGGAGGAGGGTCATCAGGCTCTCGCAGAGTATGGAAGTCGGGCCTCTGCAATGTCGCTTCTTCTCTTCTACCTGGTCGACCAGGTCGGAGACTTCGTAAGAATCCGCAAACAATGCAGCGAGGACGCACCCCTTCTCATCATCATCACCTGCGGTGGCATTGGGAGTAGTGCCAGTGGTGACGGCTGGCGTAGGGAGCTGTGGTGACGAGAGTGCAAGCACATTTTGTGCAGGTGGATTGGTGGAGGTGAAGCAGGAGAAGGAGGCTTCTTGTGCCGGTTTGGCGTCCGTGAAGTTGATGGCGGGCTGGCAACCACCTTGGTCGGGAACGCTCTGGATCAGGACCGGTTCCGGAGTGAAGGAGGGCGCGGTCTGGTAGGTCTCTTGGACGCAAATCTGTTGGGGTTGGGCGACGGCAGGGAGGTCGGCAACGGCAGGGAAGTCGGCAACGGCAGGGAAGTGGTTGACGGCAGGGAAGTGTGCGGCGGCGACGGTAGACAGGATGGGAGATTGAGCGGTCCCCAACATGCTTGCAAACACCTCCATGGCCTCCAGGAGGCTTGATGCTGCGGCGGGTGGTTGCTGGCAAGCGCGAATCTTCTGGCTGATCTCTTCCATCATGGCCAGAGGCCAGCAAAGTTCTCCAACATCGAAGTGGAACACGGGTGCGGTGTTCCACAAGAGAGAGCATGCTGGGCGAAGGACTTCCTCAATGACGTGAGGAGCGAGGTAGAGGAAGGTAGCCTCATCGGCCGCAGTGTAGAGGGCGTTGTAGGCCCTAGTGGCCATTTCCGACATCATGGCCACTTGTTGCAGGGCATACTGCCTCTCTTGCTGCTGTTGCTGCTCTTGCTGTTGGTGTTGTTGCTGTTGCTGCTGCTGCTGTTGTTCCTGAACTCTGGCCATCTCGGCCCTCTCCTGCTCCTTGATGGCCTCGAGCTGTGCCAGGTGCAGCTTTGCTGCCTCTTCTTCTTGCTGGCGGCGGGCGATCTCGCGGGCACCAATTGCCTGCATCTTCTGCTCCCAGCACTGGAGCTCGCCGGGAGTGAATGCCCGCTTGCTCTGGTCGCGGCGAAGTGGGCTGGTGATGAAGGGCTTCTGCCATTGTTTCTACAAGCGAGTCAACACGACACGACGAAAAGGAAGTGATGACAGGATTACATACGTGAACGAATGGCGCCCCAAGCAAGGTGTAGCGGGCCTGGCGGCGGATGGTGGAGGAGTTGCGTTGGAGCATGGTGGTGGTGTGGAAGCGAAAGATGGAAGTGAAGTATGGAAGTGAGGTGTATTGGTATAGGCGAAAGGTCAATGTTCAAACTGAACTGGTCTCGTGGTTGCAATGGTATATAGAGTATATAAGGACTTGTGGTAGCAAAGAGACTAGAAGCGTAGGTTGAAGATTGATTTTCGTCGAGGTTGTATTTGTCGCTGAGGTTGAGGGTTGGAGGGGAAGAGAGTTTAAGTAAAGGAAGAAATAGGTAGAGGGGACAAGAGAAGGCTAGTCTCACTTAGGAAGTGGCCAGTGGGAGTTTCCTTGCGTTATTATGATCGCAGGTGGATGGTTGCCTCAGCAGTGATTGTAGTGATTGTAGTGAAAGAGAAGAGTCACCTTCTGGGGGGTTGGGATTGCCCACTCACCCAATGAGAGGTCACCAGGAAGATTGCGAGGGAGGTTTTCAATTAAACTAGAGCGTTCGAGAAGAATTTTTTTTGGTTTACAGATCAATTTGTATTCGGGTTTTGGGAGGCAATCGTTCATTACATCTTGCGCCGATGATTGTAGACAGCAAGAGAGTGCACCACTGTGATTGTTTGGATCACCCGTTGAGAAAGACCTCGCCGTATGCTTGCAATTGCCTTACAAATATCTAGATCATCAAGTATCCATAATTTCTAGAGATCAGATTCATCAGAACAAGAAGAACACCGCGAACGAGTGAGAGAGCAGGCGGGTGAAAGTGTGCAGCGATCGTTCAGCCCAAACGCGCTTGGAGCCGCCTCACAGATTATACCATTGGCTGAAAAGAGTATGCATAACTCTACGTTACTACTAGAATTCAATTTGTGTGTCTCTTTTCTTTGAAGCCGTATCCAATTCCCTTCTATGGGTGATATTAGATGTATGTAGTGAATGTCATGATGCTAGTCCTGATAAGGTTAGCGCCGCCCACGCTACTCAAAGCTTGTTACCCCAGATGATCGCCCCAGGTGGCATCTGCGTCATATCGAAAAGTGATTATACTGATGGCGCATTTGGTGGTATCTGTATGTACATCTAAATCAGTCTAACATAATGTTCTTTAGCTTAAGAGCCTCCCAGCTGATCGCTGATGATTGCCGTAGAGCGCGCACAGGTCGCGTCTCCGTGAGGATATGATCTAACCGTGTAGCGTACAGCTTCCCATACTGGCGAGAACGTCAGCATATGAAGGGTGCCACTAAATTGCTTGTACCCGTTCTACAATTGAACATCCGTCGTAGCCCTACCAATCTCCAGACGTCCAACTTTGAAATCATCATGTAACCCCACATCTCCACAATGATTCCATGCGTCCTTCTTCGCAGCTATACCAATATAATGCTTAGTCAAGCCATCGGTCGGCGGTTTTCCACTTGTGGCACCTGTAGCGCTGCATCTCCAGGTTGTCGGCAAAAGTGTCAAGCATATTTGCCGGGCGATCGCTTGCCCATCATTGTTGTACTAATGTCTACCTTACGCCCCTCGAGCTTCAACCAACCAATAAAATGAATGCCTCATGCAACGTATGCATGAGGGGTCTGGCCCTGAATTTATTGTGAAGTAACTACCGGGTCCGTGGAGTTCCATGGGGTAGCTTTGGGGATAAATAGATCGGCCAGCTACATTCAAACTATACCTTCTCAATCATTTTCTACTTTTTCACATTGCCTCAGTTGCTTCAATCGCAGTCCCAATCTTCGAGATGGCTGAACAAAAGGCCGAAGACAATCAAATCGAAACAACGCGGGTCCTCCACGAACAGGAGATTGGTCACGAAACCGACGTCGTCCTGCTTGATGCCGGCGCTGCACACTTGGAGAAAGGACAATACAGCAATCTTAAGCTTGCAAAAGATGGGTAAGTTTGCTGGTGATGTGTATTAGGTTTGCTTCCTCGTGGATTGAATGTTCGATGTGGGCACCGATGATGAAATTAAGGACAGGGATTGGCTTTATCGGATATTGATGTACCCTGCTAATAGATGATTGTGTAGACACACCGTTCTAATTCCTCAACCGTCGGCAGACCCGAACGATCCACTCAATTGGTCATGGACACGAAAACATTTGATGTTGATGGTAATCTCTACCACGGCGTTCCTCGGCGACTATGGTAGCGGTGCTGGTATACCTTTGATCGTCCTCCAAGGAAAGGAATGGGGGCTATCTCCTCCTAAGGTCAATGAGTCGGGCAATTTGAATGTTCTGATGCTGTGAGTTGCGAGCGTATGTCCTCTGACTTTCTGCTAACGGAGTGCAGTGGCATCGGCGGCCTGATATGGATCGTAATATCGTCTTGGTGGGGACGAGCACCTGTGATGTTCTGGTCAACACTATCGGGTACACTCTTCACACTTGCTTGTGCCGTCACGGATAGCTTTCCTGTCTATTATGGATTCCGGGCAATGATGGGTCTTACTCTCACGGCGTATCAAGTGAGTATGGCGTTCTAGTGCTTAGAGCCTCAAGCTAATCGTTTATAGGTTGTCGGACTGGCGTGTGTTAAAGACATCTTCTTCTTCCATGAACATGCCCGAAAGCTCGGAATATGGGTCGCTATCTTCATCCTGTCGCCATATCTAGGACCTTTCTTCGCGAACTTTATAATCGCCGGCGTTGGCGACTGGCGCCCCGTAATGTGGTTGGTGTTTGCAATGGGATGCGCCGACTTGGTGCTCATCATTCTGATCTGCGACGAAACATATTATGAGCGAGGCATACCGATCGATCAGCAACCAGCTCGACCACAGACGTTTGCTGCGCGCATGTCGCGTGTACTAGGAATCTGGCAGATCCAGAACCACAAGGGCTACTTTAAGACTGGAGGACATTGCTGCAAGCGCTTGTTGTCAACATTCTTAAAACCTATCATCATCCCGGCCATGCTGTACTAGTAAGTACCAAGCCTCTATCGGACGGAAATATTCTTATCGTGCATAGTGCCATGTCCTTCATGTGGGCAGTCGGAATTAACATTACCTCCACCATCCTTCTCGAGACGCCGACTGAGGCGGGAGGCTACGGCTTTGGTCCCAAAGCAGTCGGATATCTCTATTTTACTCCGCTCGTTGCCGTCGCCCTGGGTGAAGCCTTTGGCCACGTCTTCAACGACTGGATCGCCAATCGCTACGTCCGAAAGCACAACGGTATCTTTAGACCTGAGGCGAGGCTGGTGACAAACTACATCGCAGCAGCTTTCATGATCCCAGGACTCATCATCGTCGGCCAGACGCTTGAGAAGCATCTAAGCTACGCCGGCATCATCATGGGATGGGGAATGTATGTGTTCGGAGTCATGCTGGCGACTGTAGCGATCACGGCCTACGCACTTGATTCCTATGGAAGTGCCAGTTCGGAAGTGTCCGGTCTTTTGAACTTTGCGCGAGGTTTGTTTTGCAAGTCCTTTCGTGAAATAACTTCTAACAGTGCTTAGTTATTGCTGGTTTCGCCGTGGGATATTTCCAGATGCCTTGGGGTGTCAAAAGCGGATTCGGCCTGAGCTTTGGAATTCAGGCAATTATAGTCGCGGTCGCCATGGTTATTATCGTTGTGCTTCAAAAGTATGGCGGCAAGCTGAGAACCAAAGGGGGGCCTGTTGTTTAGGCGAGTTGATGAAGGAGCAAGAGGTCCAGGATGGCAATCCCACGTTACTTATCGAACCAAAGTTAATTCTTGTAAACGGTCACACGATTTGGGAAATGTCTTGGATGATCAGTACCACGTATGGTGGTGATGGAGCAGATACAGATAGGTTCCCCCTTCACCGAATCAGAATCTAGGCTGCTTTCTTGGGTCGCGACTTGCGCTGCCACAGGCAAGAGCAAAACTGCAAATAGAAAGACAAGAACTTAAACGGCACGCTTACAATTAATCAACCGTCCAGTGAATTCCATCGTAAGGCAGACAGCTTACCTGCAGGCCGTACAAATGCGGACGACTATACCAGCATTACCTCGCGCCAAGACGAGGATATTTTCCTGATTGGTTTAAGCTTGTTTCTTGGATGGGGCCAAAACGAACGATCCCGTGTCAAACAATTCCTGGGGAGCTTCATCCATCGGCATCGCAATTTCTTCTGAGATGGTAAAGTGGAATGGATATTCTAAGGTAAATCAATTGTTTGGAGCTTGAAATCATTAAAGATTGTTGTTAACCTTCGATAACAGAATCCGGAAGAGCGTACTGTGAATGGGTATCAATTTCGAGGCCGTTACATCTCTCTAAGCATCGATGACGTTGGGAGGATCAAGGTGCAGAAGCATGGCACATCGCGATCGCGTCAATGGCTTTTGCCTAGGGTGCCCACAAGGCTACCAATCTCCACCATATGTCACCGTGCTGTGTGCATAGCAGGGATATGCTATTCCTCTTAACAAGGCAGAAGCCCCTCGTCGTGTAGCCTAAGGACCTCGCGGGCATCTCATCGCTGAGGAAGTCCTTACTCATTGCGACCATGGTAAGATAACTCTGAACGAGCGATTCGAGAAAGTGTTAACAGTTTACAGCGAGGGTTTCTCGCGACTCTGCTTCTGGCAGCGGGCGTGCCACTATGTTCAGCCTTGTCGCCTTTGTCAGTTCGGGGAGCCAGCCTGGTAAACAAAGACGTAAGACCAATTCAGATCAACGGGTTATGGTCAGTATTTCTGAATGATTTGGGTTGCCGAATTTGACAGGTCGCAAGGTACTTCACTTCGAATTCGACAACAGACGTTTACGCTATGGACTCCCTGAGGAACGAGGAAGACTGTCGTCGCGATGCTGCTTTGATGTCCAGACTGGGCATCAACACAATTGGTGTGACGGATCTGAATCCGGAGGTTGATCATGATATGTGTTTCTCGATATTCAACTCTGTTGGTATCTACGTCGTCGTCATGCTCAGGTCTATGTTCCTGCTCAGTGGCGAGCCAGACTTGAACTACGAATACAAGGAAGAGAACATGCGCAAATCTCTCGAGATCATCGACGCAATCAAGGACTACGAAAACCTTCTGGGAATAGAAATCGGTTCGTTCCCTTACCCACGGAATTTCCGGCAGAATCCAGGGATTTACGCAGACGCGCAGAAGATGGTTAGGGTGTGTATAGCTCAGTGCTTCAGAAAGGGCTCTTGAACTAACAGTAGTAGTCCCTCGTGAGAGATACAAAGCAATATGTGGCGCTCCATGCGACGCGTAAAATTCCAGTTGGGATATCTTTCAGCGCAGCGTGTGTAGACACTGCCTAATCAGCAACAATCGCTAACCACTTCGCAGATACGGGGATTACCTTGCGATATCCCACATGCAATATGCCACGTGTAACATAGCCAACGAGGAGGACAATATGTCTAGTGTAGACTTTTTTTCCTTCGTATCGATCGATTTTGCCAATAAAAATGCTACCGGGTAGGTCCTAATTATTTCCAGATCTCGCAAAAGAGAAACGGTCATTTCTAATCCAACGTGCACAGATACCGCGAGGATCAATTCACACAATTGCGTCGCAACATAGGCAAAGCAAACATAACAGTCCCGATATACTTGGGGCAATACGGTCTAGTGGTGAGTATGCTTGCTGTCTCTTAATTTCATGTGCCTTTCTCGGGCAAATTGGACTTCCAGATCTGACATATTCTGATGAACAGAATGAAAATCAAACGGTTACAAACGAGACCTTACAAGAGACTCCATACCTGTATGACTATAATAATCTAATGCTCCAACCGGCTGGACCATTGTCGGGAGGGGTCCGATGGGAATGGACGAACGTTAAATACTCCGACCCAACGGCGAATTGGGGATTGGTGAACACGGATCCAGACGGCAACGTACTCTTAACGGAGAGATTCGACATACTCCAAGCATACTTCGACTCTCAGAATACCGATGGTTGGACAGGTATGAACTTTGTTGTGCCTGAGGGGGCTCCCCGGCCCGAATGTAAGGGGGACATGTTCGTCAACACTACGATAACAGATTCTCTCGGAAGTGAAGCAACGTACACAGCCGCTACTGACTGGGAATTGCCAACGGCACCGCCACATATTTCCTCGATGATTAGCAATGGAGTAAACGGCACCAGAGGTCAGATGGTTGATGTTGTTGTCACGACACTCGTACACACGATCCGAGATAGCAAAGGAGAAATTATTACAAACGTGGAACTGAAGCCATCTAGCAGTCAAAGCCGCACGACAACTGCCCGCGGTGCTGGCAACACCAGTCCACCACCACCTAGCAACAGCGGCTCGAACGGACTCAGTACTGGTGCCAAAGCGGGTATTGGGGTGGGTGTCTCAGTGGGGGTATTAGCTATTGCAGGCGCCTTGTTGTTCTTCTTATGGAGACGAAAGCAGAAGAAGAAGTCCTCGGTCACACCAACAGATGGAGAGAAGAATGATCCAACTATCAATGGATCCGATCCCAACAATACTTATGCATACAAGAGGGTATCGGAGTTGCCATCCGAAGGGACTGCCGCGACATCAGAATTACCTGGTTCGGTCGGCAACAGGACATCTGAGCTACCAGCTCCATTAGCGACGAACGGGGAACAACCAGTCCCGATAGCGAGGAATGAAGGGCAGCCAGCTGAGTTGCCGACCGTCGAGGCGATGCCAGCAATGGATAGTAGCTTCTTGAACAGGCCAGCAGGATCACCAAGGGCGAACTGACGAAGGAACTATCTGTAGTGTTCTTTCATGTCTGATATTCCATCTTCATGTTTGCCGTCCGCGGGGAAGGGGGGAAATCACCAGTCACTGTTTGTATTTAAATCTCGCTGGAGGCACATTTTACGATACCATTTATGCGAAGAGATCAAGAAGAGGTAGGAGTGATATAGGTCAATGTTAATTTATATTGCACTTGATCTTGAGCACGCTGATGATGCGACGTGTCTACATATCATGCTACTAAATTACAATCCCCTCTCTAGCAAACCCTCTCTTTTTATAGTAATATGCCTCTATAATGATGGTAGATATTGAAATCAACCATTTCCATTTCGCTCCCACGTCAAACCTAGCGATGAATTAACTCAGGACTTCAAGCCTGCTGGCTGCGTTGATCGCTCGTCGCAAAATGAGAGACATTGCTGGTATCAAAGAGTACATAAACGAAAGCAGCGAAGAAAATGCCTTTGAATCTAAGCCCCAGGTCTAGTACTTTGCGAAATGTCTCGCTCCACCGGACGACGTGCCCTCACCATTGAAGAAGAGCAAAACAACTGGGTTGCAATCTTCCATACCTCCCAGGTTCTCCAAATGTATGGTCGCTGTATCACTACCGGAAATCTTGCATACGATATAATTCCATTTCGAACGCCCTAAACTCGAGATGCATATCCAGACACAGTCTACTTTCAGTCTTCATTGGTCAAGGCGAAGTATGTTTTCATTTCCTGCAATTCATGGCGAGTCTACACAATGCTCCCGCAAACTCGGAATGGCTGTAGTGTTATTGTAACCATCATTAAACAGCATCAATATTCTTCATAATTATTTTGCAATGAGCATGATTATGAAAATATAATTTTCGAAGTTTAATTCTTAATGTTTACTAGGGAAAGTGTGATGATTTTTTAATGTACAATCGTTTCTTGGTTGTTCACGGGAATTGAGTACTTGTTGAATCTCAAAGGTCGACTTGAAAGTTATCATACACTTCAATTTCATTAATTACTCCAGACTAGTTATTACGGAAATTGGAGATTACGAAAACTGCAATGGCGCTGAAATGAACTTGTGGATCGATCTATTGAGGCATTATCTGGGTATGAATCTAGAATCGCATGGTCTCTATCCGCGTAATTTCCTACAATAAGCCTGAGGTTGAGGTGATGACAGAACATCAGCCATAGTCAAGGCCAGCCCTACATAGCAGAAAATACCGCCAACAGAAGAGCTATTCTAGGCCCTCAGCACCAACATTAACTTCTTCTAAGCATTCAATCTCAGATCGTAAGTAATTAATTGCATCAGTATCATTCTAGATCAAATACTAAGATCCAACCAACAACCACCCAATAATCCCCACAATAAACCGCGGTCCTACTTCAACAGCTCCGGATCAGCACCCTGAATCCAGCCCTGCGCCTCATCCTTCCAATCCTCCCTCCACCTGGTGAGCGGCGGCCGGCCATTCACGAGGTCACCCGCGGTCCACAGCATCCGTTTCTTATCGAGGTCCTCGCTGACATCGTCGTCTGGGCACAGGATGTAGAACTTGTTGGCCGCGATCTTGGAGTACATGTAGTCTGCGACTTGCGAGGCGTGCCAGGCACCGTTGGGTTTGGTGGATGCTGAGCCAGGGGCGTTTCCGCTCTGGATAAATTACATTTGTTAGTTATTTGCCAATAGATGAAATGAGACTACACGGAGAGAACAAGATAACGTGGGGAGGGGAAATTGGGGTGTGGGGTACGACGCATTTTCGTGAATTGAGTTATCAGAAATCGCCACCACCGGCGGCGCGCAGAGAACCGCAATAGGCAAGAGGAAAGAACTTTTGATCGGCAATCAATAGAACCTTTTGAACTTTTCAACCCAGGTTCTTGGGAAATGATAAGCAAAACGGTCGTGCGAGTGCGTTACAATTCAGCCATCGTCAGCCATCGTATGTCTGGGCATTTTGAAACGCAAGACGACTAGAACTTCGCAAGGGCCTCGCGTACCACACAGGGTTCTTGAGGGGATGCGAAAGGTTGGGTCCTTCGCACGTGGGAGCTTGATCGGCGGGGACAAGAACCAACACCTGCGGATAGACCATCACGTAGTGGTGCGCAGGCAACGGGTGCAGGGGTTGTGAAAGGGTGGTGGGAACTGCTAGGCGACTTTGTCCGGAGTCCGGTACCAGGGTCGAATGGGGGAAGGGGAAAGGAAACTGCATGACCCGTATCCGTCATGCAGGTAATATTTTAGAAGGAGATATTGGAAAGTGTAACCTACCAAACCTGTAAAAGTCCAGCCTGGAACAAGTAAATGAACGGAGGTCTTGGTATCTTTGAGGTCGAATGAAAGATGCTCCGTCAGGGTCTTGACGGCAGATTTGGAGGCGTTGTAAGCTGCGTTTCCAGGGGGATTCGTGATTCCCTGCTTCGAACCAGTCACAACGATGGCAGATGGTGAATTCGAAGTTTGAGATTTGAATGACGGAACGTAGGTATTGAGACCATGGATAACGCCAAAGAGATTGACAGCGAGAGTCTAGTAAAGCATTAGCATGATTCTGCGAGAAATCTCTGTTGATCCTTGGTCGATTGCTTATCGCCCATTGACTTTGTCACTCCTTCCAATCAATCATGAATCATGCGTATATCAAGAACGACATCAGGGTTTACTGATATTCGATCTTTGCGGCACGATCTGTTGCGCCATCCTTATTGTCCGTGGGGAGGCAAGTCACGTGGGGGTGACATTCATCTTCGACTTTGTAGCACAACTCACAGTCGGAACTGCCCATACGTGACAATTCCGCTCTTCAATTGCATGAAGACTTACCTTATCGAAATAAGCGTCATCGCCCCACGTGCCTTTAACTTGCACACCTGCATTCAACATCAAAAAATCGACAGGGCTTCCGAATCTCGTCTCGACCTTGCCCTTCAGAGTCTTCCATTCGTCCTCCTTGCTGACATCTGCCTGGAAAATCTCCACATCTGAATCTTTGCCTTGCAATTGTGCCTTGGCGTATTCGAGCGTATCTTTGTTGATGTCAACGACTCCAACACGCATGCCGTGCTTCAAACAGAGCTGCGCGACCGCAAATCCGATCCCAGAACTGCCACCTGTGATGAGCGCAAGAGCGTTGGCACGGAAGACGGACATTGTGTAATCAGAATATCTTCTTTCTTGCCAATTCTTGCGGGTGTGTAGTAATCTTGCGTACAGCCGTCGGATCCGACTATGTTCAAGCAGTGACAACAAGGATCGACAGTCAATTACGACGTCAATGGGGCTCTGCGATTGATCGTTCTCTTTCGGTATCCTTCCGCACAGTCGCAACAACTAGTACGAATGATTGACTTGGATGTTGAAACTCCCGAGGCGGTCCGTTTGCGGGCTAGCGTGTCTGGAGGTTCGGACTTGCTGTGGCGTGTGGAGACCTTTACGATAAGGCTGGTAGGAAGCTAGGATTTCAGAATTCCGATTCGGTACCCTTTCGATAGATGTTGAAATGCGCTCGTTGAACCGTGCTGTTAATGGGGCAATTGAGAAGTGTGAAGGAGGTTTGAAAGCGTAGATGTAGGAGAGATGGACGATTAGAGTGGTTGACGTAGTTCGAACCCCACTTCTCTGCCGTATTTGTCAAAAGCCGCCCTCTATCTCCGATCTCTCCGTGCATTTTGCTACAATGAAGAAGATCGTGAGAGTATCATGTTGTGACAGAACCAATTGAGCATTATGCACCGAGTGAGGCTTATTCGCAGGGCTGGCGTGAGATTTTGGTGGCAACAGTACACGAGGAAACTTGACAAGATTTAGAAAGTAGAAGCACGCGCAACGTAAGCTAGGCATGGTAATTGTTTTAAAATGTCTTTGGTATTTCATGATTAATGAACGTGCGTAAGGTTGTACATGGACCGAGTCATCGTAAGTTGATGCTTACGGGGTATCATTGAGCACACTCTGTGTGCCAATCAAGAACCATCCTCCAAATGATCGTGGTATCATGGATAGAAAATGGAAGAAAAAGATAATGTACAGAAGAAAATGACAGCCCAAATGCTGCGGAAAAAAAGACCAGAGGGAAACTCTTTGGTGTATTAGCTTCCGGTGCGCCAGCCCAATGCAAGAGAAACCGTGAAACCATGCTGCTACTAACGAAGAAATACTTGATCCATTGCTCGGGGCGATAGCATGATTTCTAAGTCCATGCTCTGCATGCTCTTCCGCCTTTCGAATGTCCTTGCATGAGGAGAAAGCATAATTGGGAGATGCATGCTGTGAACGCTGCCTGGGCTATGCGGAGTTTTTGGCGTGGCCGGAGAGGGTTGTGAAAGGATGAGGCTCAAATCGGTCTTGGAGGATGTCTCGCTGGTGGGCGAACAGGGTTTGGAGTCGTAGTGCAAAGGGAAAGGCGTTGTTGGCAATGCCTTCATGCGAGTGTGAGGTACTGTAGGGTCGGGATGGCTTGTCGGCTTCTCACGGTAGGGGATTTCCTCGATATCGCGATGCGTCTTGCGCCACGTTGCGCGGCTTTCAACTTGTGGGGTCGATCTGCCACTATTGAGGAGCTGTAACTTCGGAGTGGCAAGGGTTGTTCTGTCATCGATGTCCGGCTTGGTGAAGTGGCAAATCGTCTCATACACAGATGGTATGCACGTGATTGTGATCGAGAGAGCGATCTCGGTTATGCTTGTAGGCCATCAGTGTTGGGTTTCTAAAGGCCTTTGGGGGTAAGTCTTACATGAGTGCCGTGTGCGGGATCTGAGCACCTGTCAGATCATTGGTTTGCCAGGACTTGACTCGATAAATGGCCCCCAGCAGGCTGCAGATGCAAAGTCTAGACTACGTTAATAGTGTTCGTCAAAAAGGAACGTAGAACTTACATTATCCCGGCCCCATATATGCCATAGACACCACGCTTTTGGAGAGTCGTCAATCGCAATGTTGAGATTAGAGGGAACGGAAGCAGGAGGATGTAAACATTGGCGGCTGCATTGAAGGCAGTGGTGAGATTGGCCATGATTGCGTTTGCTCCATTTGGCGATGTGCACTGCGCACGATTGAGCGCTTGGAGATAATTGATGGTGTCGGTACCATTCCTCGGGGTGCATGACATGGTGATGACGATCGTATAACTGGAGAAGATGATTCCCGTGATGATAATGCCAACGTACACGCAGCTCTTGAACCACCGAACATTATCGAATATGTTCAGAATGAACATGAACAAATTAAGTTTGAGAAGCCAAAAAACAGGACCGAGGGTAATCCAGAACGACATCAGGCTCTGCGAATGAATTAGTGGGCATCATACTGTTGAATAGTCTCTGACACGAACCTGAACATCACTCTTAGACACCTCTGTCCGCACGATATCCCACGAGTGGTGTCCATTAGGACCTTCTACGACTTTGCACTTGTTAGTAAGGAGATTGACATGGTAGAGCTCATCCACTTACTGGCAATTGAGAAGCATGTGACAGCAACACATAGAGCCTGCACAGGATTAGTGACTGCTGCTTGGAGATACTTTCACATTGAACGTACGCAAGTGAGGCAGAAGATATCTAAAGCCTATTAGTATGAAGGAACCACCAAGAACTTCGCCATGTACTTACATTCTTCGAAACGCCATTTACCGAAAACGATGACACGCGAGTAAACGCGGCCAGCTGCTGAGAAGATGATGAGGAACAGAGCGATGGGAGCAACTACAATTACAGGTGTTCCGAGAAATTCGGGGTTATCGAAATTCGCGGAGACACCCTAGGTGTGATGTTAGTTGTTGAAGATAATGTTCATACCAAACAACGTACCGGAGGTGGAAGTCTTAGAGGGAGTTCCATGGGCGCATCTCCAGGACTGGCGCGATGGGCTCTTAATGTGTTCGGGAGTCAAGGGACAAGTGGAAGTTGGTCCACTAGTATGATGATGGCGTAGGATTTGGATGCTCGCTGCTGGGCGCACACGAGGTGGATACACGTGGCTCGGCGTTGCGGCGAACGGCGGCGAACAACGATAGCTCGTCAGTCGAGCTACAATCGACCATGCGGTCGTGGGGAATGGGTCTTAATGAGTCTTTGCGATATTGAAAGGCAAGACTCCTAGACGCGCAGAGGAGGTAGTCGCTGAAGTCCTGCAGGTACAACAGTTTGATCTTCCCGTTACAATCGTCTCAACCTTCGTTTGACCTTAACAGAATCGGGCGGCCCGTCAGACTGGTAGTCGCAAGACGCAGTGTGGCGGACGGACAAGATGTCTCTACAAAACAGACCAGGGTTGTCCGTTCCAGACTGGGACCGCGGCTACCTCTGTGATGGTATACTTATACCGGGGTTCGTCAGCAACTCTGAATCCTAGTCTATCCTGCGATGGTGACCAGTGATTGTAAATGCTCGTAAGTAGACCGTCTGGTGGAGAACTGGGAGGGATACTGCGTGTAGATAGGACCTGTTGCTTCAGGACAGTCGCACGCTGGGATTCACGCCAGATATGAGCAGTAGTATGAACAGTTATCTTGCCCTTCCATCTCCGGAGGATGGGATCCTTGATGACTTCCCGGAATTGACGCATCTAGGTGGAGGCCAACTTTTGCAGAGCGGCGGAGCCGACCTATGGGATGCTAAGAGCCGTGTGATCGAATACGGTCAAAAACGTGGAGACCGGGGGCTAAATTGGCAAAGCCTCAATCCCACATCATCGAGTGGCCTTGCTCGGTAGGCGGTAGAACTCCACCTGTGCCCTGGATTATTTGTGTATATGTATAGAACTCTGGCTAGTGCCAGATCTGTACATTATGACGGTTACTATCAATTACCAACACGAAAGGTCAATATTGACAACAATGCTGTCATGATCTGGCTAGCCGTCCTCACGGCTCACGATAGCAGTCAGTCATCTGGTAGGGGATCTCGGATTTACTGCAGCATTAAAATGGAGGACCACGAAGATTATCCAGTGGCCAATAAGTCTTGGAAAGCTCTGCCAGTGTCCGAATGCCGCGTAAAACCATGAAGTGGTGTGGGTAATTGGGAGGGTGTCAATGAGGGACTTGGGGTTGGAAAAAGCAGCCGAGGTAAGAGAGACTGCTGTCATGGAGGGGTCTGTAAGAGCCGCTCGGCGTGATAGAGCAATGGATATTCGCTTGATTAACACTCATTTGGCGAATCTGTAAGTCGTAATCGTGATGGTGTCGGGGATTGAAAAGGATAGTGTGCTGCTCTACATGTCTACGTATGCCCGTGGATTGATGAACACCGAGCGCTAGGCCTATTTTGGCGCACCGAACCCTGTCATCCCAACTGTAAACCCACGACTACTTGTCCGTTACCATCGACATTATCAACGCCTCAATTGTTGTATCTTTATTGAACAGCCCATAGCTCATTCTCTCGGTCTCTCTAAGTTGCAGTTATGTCCATCTACATCTCCATAATTTTCCCTCCGCAAGCCTTTGTCCTGTAGCGATCACCGAGGGAGCTTACATTCGGATCCTCGTACGAATACGTGACATACACAGTAGTCGAGATCCTGGCAGCCTGACGACAGCGCCTTCTCTTACGCCGCGTCCTCGTAAAAGGTTACATCTATGTGATTCAGAGTGCCTTATCCTCCTTCGTCCCCAAGGGGGTTGTGGTGGGGAAACATGGCGGACTTTGGCTTATTGGCCATGTCGAAAGACGAGCGCGGTTCGCCCCGTCGCAAAATGTGCCTTGTAATCTGACTGACCAATGACAGCCCGCAGCACATGCAGCCTTTCGCGCAGCATCTGTTTGCACCGTTTGAAATACGGAACTCTTGGCCAAAGTCGAGGTGGAGTAAGATTGAGGATTCAGCAGTCGTGCACGTGTCTGGTCGAAGACCGGCTTCTGGAAAGAACGCACTGCCTGTGGTTGTTTTACCAATAACACCAAAACCGCAAGGCTGTTGCTGTATTTCCCACCCCATCCCGTTTGTTCGCTTCGACACTGGCATGGTTCCAACCACGCGCCGGACTCCATCTCATAGGCCTGTAGTGATGATTTTGATTGGCTCCATACCGCCCAGCCACACTCTTGTACTCGAGAAGCGCCGACAACTTCAGGAGGCAGTCCTCAGGAGACAGGAGAGATGAGGTTGTTGATATGCCTGCATGTTTGATCGTCTGAAATATAACTCTCCCGCAAGGGGTCGAGTCTGCTAGTCCAAAATCCTCCACGAACCGCCCATTAAGCGGCCACATGCAAGCTATCACCAGAATACCGAACCCTTATACAGCGGGTAGGTACTCTTTACTGCAGGCCACTATGTGGCTTGCATGTGTTTTATTTTCCGCTACAGGTCCAGATGCAGGTAGGTATAGATGGTCATTGGACCCGTCAGAGGCATGCGATGATATAGAAGCCCTCTGATGCCTCTTCATAGCGCTTCCCAACCGCTGCAATGTAGCAGAGATATTGATCTGCTCCCTGAATTCACTGACATGCAGTATCTAGGAACAGCCAAGGGATATTGAGTAGCAGGCATGTAGCGAATCCAAAACAAACTATCGCCTCATCATATCCAGAAACAAAGGTCCCACGAAGTATCGCCGACGATCTTTCCACTGTTGAACTCAATTTAGATTCGTTATCACCATACCTTTGAGGAGTACGCTCTATTTGCGCAGTATCATGTAGCGCTCTCGTGCGCATTATGATCGCAGAAATGCGAGCCAGAATCTTCAGCACACTTCTACTTCTCCTGCGTCTGCCTAGCACAGGAAAGTCCGGCGGCTCAGTGAAACCGCCTTACAAACATGCTACAGAGACGTGACTGCGATTCTAGAGAAATGCAAAGTTTGATTCTGTCACGGACCTATCTCAGCCTGGATCAATACACCTTGCTCCCTTCACTGAAGAGAATCGCGAGTCCTGTTGACGACTTAGACTTCTCCCAGAACCATCTCTGCTGTCCGCCACGGGCCTCGGAATAGCATGGAGTGCATAGCCAGACGCCTTTGTGGAGGTCTTCAGCAATTCGTCCGTCGCGATTCATACGTCCAGGAGGAATGACCCATAGGCCAATGGGGACGACATTGATTTCTGGTGAATAGGGAAGACACTCGCACCAAAAAGGGTGGAATAGGTCCCTTGGGTTCATTTCAGACTCATCTGTTGTTTATGACATGGACTCTGCCTGCGGAGCAGTGAGTTAATCTAACGGCTCAAATCGACAAAGCTGGACCAACATCCCGTTTTTAAAGGTAAATAGTGGTAGAGGGCGGGCCGTCAAAAATTCGTTCGTGGAGAAAGTCGCAATGGTCTATCTTACGCCCCATGCAAGCCGCTACAGAAAATGACGCGTGCAATAAGCACCAAATCCCATCTGGTGAAGGCAAATTTTGCGATGCAAGCTACTGTGTAGACACAACAGACTAAACGTTATAGGATGTTATTGAGAGTTTTGAAAGGCTATACTAGCTGTTCTAGGTGACGTTGGTCGATTTTGTACGTTGAATGTTGACCCTCGGAGGGTCCGCATCGTACATGGCCGCTGGTTTATAAGTAATCTCGGGTGAGATCCTCCATTAGACCGACATGCCGTACCGCTTACCCAATCATCAAATGAACAGCGACGACAACATTTTGAAGGATTCACATCACATAGGGTAATTGCGATGATAGTAGCTTCGGTCCAAAGTGTCAACGAAAGGGCGCGCGTTGTACATAAAGGTTTCTTCCTGCAAATTTGTGATCTAGAAGACTGCAATTGACATTCAACTACTCACTAATATGCGCTTCTTACCAACAATTGCTGCCTTAAGTGGCATCGCATATGCTTCTACAGACCCGACGTCTAATCCATTTGACGTGTTTAAAGGCAGCTCGCTGAATGCATCCGATGCCGTCACGGTCGACTTGGGCTACGAGATTTATCAAGGTGCTAGCAATGCAACCACAGGATTGAATGTGTTTCAAGGGTACTTTCATCCGCGATTGTCTGGTAACTCTACTAATGTTCATAGCATTCGATACGCTGCAGCCCCTGTTGGGTCTTTGAGATGGCAAGGTGAGATCGCCGTTTCTATGAGTTAAGATCTATTCTAGGCTAACCATGGGTAGAGCCACAAACACCAGTGACAAACCGTAACTCAGTAATTGCAGCCACATCGTATGCTCCTTCCTGTCCACAAAGCCCAGCAAGCAATGGATATGGCATCAGCCTGTTGCCTAGCAGCGAAGACTGTCTTTTCCTGAATGTATATGCGCCTTCTAATGCTTCAAACCTGCCCGTCTTAGTCTGGATCCACGGTGGAGGATACGGCGTTGGCGATGGTGCTGTGGATTTCTCTTCCATCATCAATGCGAATAACGATGGTTTCATTGGAATCTCAATCCAGTATCGTGTAAGTCTATAGCGAGATGCTCTCATACTCAGCTGATCGGCTGTAGCTTGGTGCTTTCGGATTTCTTTCCTCGGACGAAGTGTTCCGAAACGGAATTGTCAATGGGGGTTTGCTCGACCAGCAATTAGCTCTCAAGTGGGTTCAGGCATATATCCACCTCTTTGGTGGAGATCCCACTCAGGTCACCATTTCTGGTGTCTCAGCTGGGGCAGGATCCGTTATGCTACACGATATCGCGTACGGCGGATCCTTGGGGACATCGCTCTTCACGAATGTACGCAATCAACAACGAACTCCTTTTCAAGACTGATCTGACAAATTGCAGTCAATTTCTGCTTCACCATTCCTACCTCAGCAACACGGATACAAAGACTGGATCCCCACTCAATCCTACTATGCTTTTGCCACGGCAGCTGGTTGTCCACCAACTTGGGCCTATGGTAACTCATCACAGACGATATTTGAGTGTCTCATTTCTAAGGACACAGACATTCTGCAGAAGGCTTCAGCTGTGATCTCCAGTTCCGGTATTACTGGAAATTGGGCATTTTACCCAGTAACTGATGGTACGCTGCTGCAGTCTACACCAAGCCAAGCTCTACAGGAGGGCCATGTCAACGGCCTCGCTCATCTATCTGGCAACAACGCCGAAGAAGGCATATACTTCGTAGCGCAAAACATAACTACTCAAGAGGGCTTGGTAAATTGGGTCAAACTATCCTTTCCCCTCATTACCGACAACGACATTGCCAAACTGCTAGAAAAGTACTCTACTGACAACTACACTGGACCTAATACCCTTCCTCGTTTTGCGACCGCTGGTGATACGGGGCTCACAGCCGTCAACGTTAGTCAAATAACCAGCGGCCAACAACAGCGAGCAAATAATATCTATGCCGAGTCAACTTTCGTGTGCCCATCATATTGGCTCGCCGACGCATACAGCAGCAACGGGAAAAGCGGCTACAAATATCAATACTCTGTTCCCAACGCAGCGCATGGTGCAGATACACCTGCTTACTTCGGTCCGCCTACACCTAATCTTGGTCCTGACTTCGTGCTGGCTGTGCAGCATATTTGGGGCAACTTCATCATCAATGGAAATCCTTCAATTCCAGTCGAGATTGCCCGTGGTTCCAGATCAAATGCAACATCATCTCCTGCGGACGAATTAGCAAATTGGCCTCAGTTCACGCTCGAAGACCCGAAAATGGTGAATCTGAATGAGACTGGAGGGACAGAGTATCAGATTGATTATACGAACTTTGGGTTTCCTGGGGTCATCGTCATACAGCATATCGATCCTGGCTTACAGAACAACCTGCGAGTGGTTGATGCCAATGCATGGGAGGGAGGACGCGGTTCCAGGTGTAACTTCTGGAGAGACAATGCGGTTTCCAATCTAAGATAAGGCGAAGAGAACATTTATAATATAGAATATATAACTATTGTATAATAATCGATACTTTAAATGTCAAATCTATCTTGTTCATTGCGTTATCGCGAATTCAAACACCGCCAAACGCCGGATTTCCCGATCCAGCAAACCCGGCCGATAAACGGTGCAACTACCGAAACTTTCACGCAACATCACCCCAGCACACCGCACCACGCACAACAACACCTCCCACCTCCCCATCCGCCATCTCTGGTCCCCAAAGATGAACACAATCGCCCCCCCTCCGCAAATAAAGCGGCTCCCTCCCAATCGCCGCGCCCTGGGCATCTTCCTCGGCTTCGTGGGCGGCGGCATCGCCAACGTCGCAATCGGCTACGCTGGCTTCCAATTCTGGACGCGCAAGACGACCTTCGTACCCTACGACACCACCTCCCCCGACCTCCAGACCCCGGTAGCGCGCGCACACAACCCCAATGGCAATCCCCCGGTCTGCATCGACCATGCCGTACGCACGATCCCGCTCTCGCAGCTCAAGTCGCAGGACCAGAAGCAGTTGACGACAGATTTCTGCAGGGGCGTCTGGAGCGGATTAGGATACGCGTACCAGAGGAGGTACTTAGATAAGAAGTACAGGTCGCTGGAGGGCAGGACGGATCATCTTTGGGATAGGGAGGAGCTTGGCAAGAGCGAGTATGCTGTTGGCACGAAGATCACAGATCATTTTGAGGTTGTGGAGCACGATGACTCGAAGGTACGTTGTTGGACGATGCCCGAGATGGAGAAGTGGGAGAGAATATGCTGAGGAATTTGTGCTAATCAATTGGTTGTGTAGGTCATCGTACGATGCGGCGATTCACCTTTTAATGCGGGACAACGACCCAGCGATGGATTGTTCACCATGGGAGTCACCAAGGATGAGGAAGCTCAAACCGCTACGTTCCACCTCAAGAGCGTATTCATAAATACCACACCCGAGGGCAAGGACGCTCAGCCACTGCCCTGGAGGTTCCAGTTCGCACATCGCCTGTATACCAAGCTTTGGATGGAGACGGCTGTGAGGAAGTTGTACAAGTAAATGGAGATAAGCGGACAACATAGTTCTAGAGTGTGGATTATACTTGTAGATGCCATAGATGGGAATACCCTTCTCTCGGTAAAGCTTTTTATCATGTATATATGAGGCATTTATAATGAGTTGTACCGCCAGACCATGTCCATTTCCTCACACACCGCACTCCGCGTCAACGCTGGAAACATTTTGGCAGATCGCTGTGTTTGTTGGGTGTATTGTTCATGCATGTCTTTGTGAAACCACTATTTCCCTGGATGCGCCACCCCCGCAAGACCGGGAAGCAGGATCATTTACCCCCTTATATCTCTGTTTGGTACTTCAGGGTTTACCTTCGGTGTCCAAGGAAGCCTGGAATTGGGACAGTCACGGAGCGCCAGAGAATTTCTCGAATACAGGTAGATCATTGGAGAGATATTACAACATCGATTTCAAAGTTGCGAATTGTGAATTTGAAAGGTCACTCAATAAGAAGGTGGCGAGGCGAGTCAGCCCGAATGCTTGTTTGAGCGAGAGTGATTGCAACCTTTTGGGATAATTCCTTTCAGGTACAAATGAAACTCCTCCAATAGAGAAAAACAAGATGCATGACTTGCCTAGAAAATCCTGTGAAGAGTTTAGTTTGATGCATTTATCGACAATCCTTTACGGCTGTTATGGTGTTTAAAATAATGTGGTGAGCTAGGTACCCTACCCAATGCTGATACGTTTGTCTCACATCAAATGAATGTTCCTTTGTTTGAGAAAGGCTATGGGTAACAGAATTTTGTACGAGGGCTTAGACAAGGAAAAGTTTCGGAAGCACTGAGATGCGTCTGTAAAATAGTAGCGAAGTCGTTGTAGCAATGGAACACTCATCACAACTCCAAATATCCCGATGCTTACCCAACAGAATCGACAAAAGCCAAACGAATAACTGAAGACCTACCATATCGACAAGAATTGAGTATCCTCACGGTCAACTTCCGTCATTCTGTGCGAGAGTGAGTGCACCAGACCGTGACTACTTAACCCGGAACGGGAAGTTTTGCCAAGTGGTCTTACACTAAATTTCGTCTCCAATCGGTTGGCACAGACTACAGACGATATACGGCATTCTCCCCTCCTTTAACCACAGTGTGTTGTTGGTTGCTGTAAATCGCGTCAGTAATAACGCGAAAAGTTTGCAAATGGCGCTTCACGTTTTGGGCACGGAGCAAGGAAGCGGTTCATGATGATTGTAGCCTTCATTTTCGTCAGGCTCGGTAGCACTCAGTCAACCACCGACGTCCGCGCGGCGCAGTTCACACCGTGCTAGCAAGCATCCGGTATTCGATGTAAGCACGAGCCATGAGCGGCTGAATATCTTCTTCATGTTCGATAAGAGCTTTGAGTTACAGTTGATTGAAGTGGTATTGGAAGCCTTATCACAGATAGAAACTCACCGGAGGTAAGACAGGCAATGCGTTCGGCACAGTTCAGAGGATGAGCGTTTAGTTTTCATTACTGGCTTAATCATAGTCATGTGTGGGTATCATGGACGACAAAAAGGTCGTAACAGCGGCAAGGAAATTCTCAAGCCTTCACTTCACTCCCCGTACTTTAAGCTCGGCGGTGCTTGTTGCTCGACGCATTCGGGAGGTGGAGACCTGGAGCGCCCGAGAGTCACCATCTTGTCGCTCGCAACGGGTGGCTTGGGACGGAGGTAGCAGCGGCCTGAATGCTCCAAGAAACCTTCTACTGGAGTCCCCTTCGTTATTTCCTCCAGAAATACGTACTCGACATCATCAAACCATTTGTGCCTCCAGGGACACCGTTCACCCTCTTCGCAGCGTTCGTAAGTGAAGAACGTTTTGAAGCACAGACCGAGTTCCCATCGCAAAGTGCAGCCGTATTTCTTAGGGTTTGTTTTTCCGTCGGTCTTTACGCCGTTCACATAGATCCACTTGCTAGGTGCAAGTTTCTCGGTGCTCATTAGGGTCTTCGGGATTTCGACTTTTGACTTGGCGAGACGGTTGATGCGAGAATCTGGGTCGCGAATGATGTCGACTGAAGGTTGCTTTGGTTGGAAAGCCGTCGGAGCTTCTAAACATATGTGTTAGCAGAAGTCGGTGAAGCAAATGTATCGCGAATCACTTACTGCCATCTCTCGTAGAAAACCTCCGAGTTAAAGTATGGGCTTCTAGTGTACCTGCAGGGGCTTTGCGGCGCCATGGCGGGGTAGAATCCGACTTGGGCTGAGTTGGCTCAGGGACATTGGCGTTTTGACTGCCTGAAGCCGATGGCGAGAAATTTGTTGTCGAATGGTGTGATACCGAATGCGTTTGGGTTGCCATGGAGGTCGGTACCGGCGAGTGCCTTGTGTTCGCTGGTGGAGTGGACGAATATGGTAACAGAAGGTTATGACTTGGCAAGAATGGATCGTAGCCCTTCAGATCGTCGAGGAATTCTTCAGCCATCCTCATAATAATCAGCAGGTGATTTAACTCCGGAAATCGGAAAGAACGTACGTACTTGGACAGATGCTAGTTACAAGTAGGGTTGTCTTTGAGAGCCTGAAAAATCTTCAAGAGGGGCGAGTGAGATAAAAGAGGGAGGGTGAAAAGATTTATACGTGGGTTCGTGCGCGATAGAGACAGGGAATGATTCAAATCACTCGGAAGCGGCAAGCCAGGCAACAACGGGCGGGACAAAGGTGAAAGATGTTTGTCTCGTCTGATGACTGTGGAGGGTGAGCAACTTTAAGTACTATTTAAACTAAGATTTACAATGCAAACAATGACGAAAGGTGCTGACACAACGCTGTTCTCTGGCTGCTGTAACGATACAAACAATGCGATGCCCGACTGGTTTTTTTTATCAATGTACACAAGAGGAAGATGAATTCCAGTGAACGTCACAGCTTTCACATCAACTATGCAACTGTGGATAATAAAACTCTAAACCTCATTATTTCAAAGTATTCAAATCTGAGGCTCATGCCCCACTCCCCATAGAATATACAAAACTTAATGTATTTTTCTCAAAGAATTAAGGTCATTGGCCTTTCAAGGACCAGTCTTACCTATGCGTTCAATATATCTCTGAGTGTTGCCGCCATGATTGAAAACTGTTGCATCGAATCCTTCTTGCATGGTATATTTCTCTTGTAGACATAGTTGTTTTCAGTCCCCAGGACAGGTGAGTGGCCTACGATTTGACCGCGAAGATTTTGAAAGAACCTGATAGGTGTGAGTGAGACGTTACCTGAGAGCAAAGACACCTACCAGCCCACTCGTTAAGATCAATATTCGCAAGACTCCGATGAGCGCCCACATCATCGGTCGTTGTTGGATGAAGTTCAGAGCAACATGGTGTTGCTCGCACCGTCCCAGAAACAGATTCTGCAGTTGATGAGCCGCAGCAGCCTGAGGCTTGCTCAATCTCCTGGTTTCTTTCAGATGACATGTCAATGTACACATTCAGATCACTCTCCGTATCTATAATTGCGATGTCTATGCTGGTTAGCTCAGATTGTGGCCTGCAAATTTGAGTGCGTACCACTAAATCCGTTCTCGGCTAGAAACCGTTCATAATCTTGCTTTGGACTGCATCCAGCCACACAACCTACGTAGGCCGCAACGCTCTCTCGAAGCTCTGTTGGAAACGGTTTTCTCGCGAGAATGTCCGAAACAGCAACTCGTCCGCCTGGCTTAAGCAATCGGGCAATCTCCGTGAAAACGGCCGGCTTTTCAGCCTCGGGCACCAGGTTGATGACGCAATTTGATATAATACAGTCCGCGATAGTGTTTTCAAGTGGAATGGACGTGATTTTTCCCTCGATGAAGGACACATTGTTTGCGCCTCCCGACTTCTGATGGTTCTCGCGAGCCCGGGCAAGCATGTTCTAAACCAGAAAATAGTGGTTTAATAGTCTAGTGGCTATTAGAATCTTAGATTAACTCACCTTGTTCATGTCTACGCCAATGGCACGACCATTCTGGCCAACCTTCTTCGCAGCAAGAAAGACGTCAAACCCCGCGCCGCTGCCGAGATCAATCACTGTTTCGCCCTGCAATTAAAATGACTTAGTCTACATCTATGCAAGGTGTGAGTTGAGGTGACTCACTTCACGAAGGCTCGCTATTGCGAGAGGGTTTCCACAGCTAAGACCAAGATTGGCGTCGCGAGGGATGCTCTTGAGTTCCTCTTCGGTGTAGCCGAATGCTTGCGCTATGGCGCTAGAATGTGAGGGGTTTTCGGCTTGAGCAATGGAACCATAATGGGCTTGAACTTGCTTGTATACAGTATCAGCGTTCATCTTGCTAAGAGTGTTGATATGTCCGATGGTAGATTGCTCGAGTATGGAGAGTAATAGTTGGGTGTTGCGAAGGTACTTATGTATGTATGCTGTTTACAATACGTCGAAGAGAGACACAGGGAGCCTTCTGAATTTATTCTTGGTCAAGATGGCCGTGTTGACGATAGTATGTCATCATTGAAGGTTGCGATATGTGTTTCTACTGTTTGTGACTGTAGTATGTCACTACGGTATGTCATCGGTATTCTTGGCATTGAGGGGAAGACTCTTCGGAGGTCATCACCTTAATGCAACAAAGTACATCTCATGAGAGGTATAAAATTGAAACACATATGATTGTAGAGACTAGATATTTATTTGTGTACTTCGAAGGATGTAATAAAGTCACAAGCTATACAGACTACCGTCTGATTCCAATTAATCCCGGGGCTATGAGATTTCGGCAAGGACACTGATCAAGATCTTGTTGTCGATACGACAATGCTGAGGTGATAAAGCACAGAATTTATATCCCACTCGAAGTTTGAGGTCCAAGTCGGCAATGCTGTAACCTTTGAGGTTGTTCTTGAGAACTAGCGAAAAGGCCGACGAGCAGAGAGTTGTCGTATTTGATATATCCTCTGTCGATATGACGAGACTGGATGCTTCTGCTCCTAGAGTATTCATTGTAGACTGAATAGAATCCGCGACTTCAATATCTGTCGGCAGTGACTCCCAAACAGAACTTGAAGTATTCGGAAAGTCGAAGGGCTCCCATGACTGAGCCACATCTACTTGCGTAGAGCTTTCAAAGTGTTGTAGAGCATCTATTGAAGCCTCGGAATCACCGCTTGGTAAAACATGTTCGTGTGCTATCTGTCGTTCGTGCGTTGCGGGTAGTGTAAGTTCAGACTGAATGAATCAATGTTGAAGCCGGTTTACAGAAAAGAGATCCACACACCTGCAACATCTCCAAATCTAGAGAGGAAGAGGAGTAAGCTTTGGGTTCACACAAGGTTTCGTTGCCTGCCTGGGCCCAGGGAATATCTGAAGCAATCTGGGCAGCCTTGCTATAAGCCTTAATGAAATCATTGCCCAGCCCTAAAGACTGCAACAGTCGCTTGAGGGATTCATTTTCTCTACTCAGTAATTGCAATCTTGGGTCAGTAGAAGATTGGCTGTTCGCGGTTTCGTACTGGCGAATCTTGTCTTCAAGTTCCGCAATGTATTCTTTCTGTCGAGCGCGACACCGTCGCTGGTTATTGCGAATGCGCTCAAGATTTATAGCCTGACCTGGAGTCAATGATTGATGAAATCTTTGGAACAGCAACAGTGACCTCACCTTTGTCCTTGTAGCTGAAGCCGTACTGGCCTTGTTGGCCGACATCTTGCCTCGCTTGTACGCGTCACCCAAGTTGACGTGGTTGACGGGAATTGTCTTAGAGCAATATTACAGAATGTTGATCTTTAAAAATCTGCGAAAGGCACGGCATAGGTTTATTACCTTGGAGGTCAATGAACCCGCAGATACATTGCTCAGCTTCTGGACAACGAAGTTGGCGGGGTGCTCACGTGACATCAAAGTCATTGAGATCTTGACCTCTCGCGATCGCTTCCTACACCGTCATTCTTCCTCCCACGATCAATCATTGGGTGCTGGGTGACAACAACCGGTGGGGTTGTAGCAAACATTTTCTTGATCTGTAAAGTAGATAGGTATAAGGATGGTTTTCAACACATACAGCAACCTGTTCTCTGCGACTAGCATTACTTCTATGTCGCCGGGTACTAACGGAAGAGCTTATCCTGTTCTGCTATGTTCATGGCATCTTCCCAGCATTCACTATCCGGCCAGCCTTTTAGTTGTACGCAGTACTGTTCTTGCAAACCCTGGCGAAATATGCTTGTTCTGTGGGCATAGACAAGTTCAAATCCGGAATGTTCAGTATGCCCGTGATCCTGGCTGCCTGGTTCGAAACTTTGTGTACTCACTCTCAACCCCGCGCGCTAAGGCGTTTGGAATGGCCCGTGGACCTAAAAGGCCGGCCTATCATTATGGGCCGACCTTTGGTCCCGTTTTTTTCGTTCTCTGTAGCTTGTATTCGGCAGAGAGCTGTACGGCTTTATGGCTTTACGGCATTATCTCTGGAAAGGTTCAGTGGACGGTTCGGCTGGCATGAAGAAAATTGTAGTCAAGTGGTACGATGCGGTGGCCGAAATCATTCATTGCAGTGCAAATGCCAATATATATGTAGTTGCCTGCTACATAGCTACATCCAGTTTTATTTCATCAAACACTATTTCTTAATACAAGTTATCGTTCACGCTCTATCTACTATGCTTATTCTAATTGCAGGCATTACTGGCTTTGTTGGCCTTCCATGTGCCGAAGCAGCCTTGGAACGAGGCCACACCGTTCGGGGTCTGAGTCGCAGCCCTGAGAAGGTCCCTGAAGATCTTCGTCGGCGATTGGAGGGATTTGAGGCGATTGAGGACATGTACGATATTGCGGCGTTGGATCGCGCTGTGGCAGGCGTTGACGCTATCATCTGCGCATATTCTTGCATCCCCGAATCTATATTGGAAGGACAATTGTTGCTTCTTAGGGCTGCTGAGCGTGCTGGAGTTAAGGTTCGAAGCCCAAGGTTATATCAGCCTGAAGATCAATTACTAAATGTTCGGCGCAGAACTTTCACGCCTCCACCTGGAACTATGACTGGACCCTTGGGTACCTGGGACAACATGAGATATACGACGCATTCATCAGTTTCTGCGCACATGTCCGGCTGAGCTCAACCATTAAGCCTCTATATATGTTTACCGGAGCGATCGTGGAATGGATCTTTTGTCGCAGTGCTCAAGACTGGGACAGTACGACGAAGACGTTATTCTATTGTGGAGATTCCAATGCTACTATTCGTTACACGACGGCTAGGGATCTTGCAGCTTATACTGTTGAAGCCGTTACATCCCCTGAAGCTTCAAAGGGAGGTTTTGTTCGCGTACAGAGCTTCGAAGCTTCGCCAACAGATGTTGTGGAAGCATACAATGCTGCACGGGCCGGGCAAGCTGTAGCACATGCGAAATGTCTGGGGACTTTAGAAGATGCAGCAACGCGTTTAGCAGAAGGAAGAGCAAATACAGATCCGACCGAGTTCATGAAATTTACGTGGGATGGATACGCGGCCTTGATAGGACGCGGTGTTTGGGACTATGAGCCGCAGGATTGTGCTCGCTTTCCTAATGTAAAGCAAACAAGTCTCAAAGAATGGTTTCAAGGACACGCAGATGTTTAGCTCTCTGGAGCAATGTTTTTAAATGTTCCTTTCAGTTGGGAAAGAATATTTTATAAAATTTTACAATAGAAGAAGATTTTTATGGAAAACAATTCTACTGGAAATACAAGTGCTTAGAATGCTAGACCTCCTGTTATAATGTAGTATCTATTAACTCCATCCGCCAATGCTTACTAGATGTAACACCCCTGCGCCTCAATTTCCTAGCAAAATGAGAGGTTTTACACCTTATAGTTGTTGCATACTTCATATAAGGCGGAGCAGAGCGTCAAGCGGTTCGGTACAGTCGAACTAGGATGGGCAAGACTTGTCGATATCTGGAAACAATCAATCTTTAGGAAATTGACTGCGAACCTCCTTAGTTATTCACAGATGAAAGTCTTCCATTATATACAAATCTATCGCTCTGTTCCGCCTGTTATCCGTGAACTATTCTGCTCTTGCCCCAGTAGTCTTGTCAAGCATGCTATAATCGTTCCTAACGTCACTGGCGAGCCTTTCTTTACATTTGCAGGTGATTATTTTACCCAATGTGCACTTTCATAAAAGCACAATCATATGCACCGATAAAAAATAACTCCCATGTAGCATTTACTACCGATGAGCAACTATACATATTTTAAGCAAGAAATCAACATCATAAACACATGATTTCCTAGCGTAGACGGCTAGATTATTGTCCTCGTATCTATGCTGACTATTCACTCGGAAATCTGATCTTGTTACTGATAGTACCAAGTTTCTCTATCGTGACCTCTATCACGTCGCCATCCTTAACGTATCCGTTCGGTGTCATGAACCAGCCCACCCCAGAAGGGGTTCCGGTCATGCATACAGTCCCCGCTCGCACCGTTCGACCTCGCGTCAGATGCACGATGATTTTCTTGATATCCCAAATCATGTCCGAAGTATTCTCATTCTGTCGAACCTCGCCATTAACCTTGGTAACTAGTTGTAACTTGTGCGGATCCCCCACTGCGTTTGGATGCACAATATAGGGCCCGAATGGTCCGAACGCGTCGAAGGATTTCCCGTAGCTCATCTGGAAACCTGAAATCTCTTGGGGGATGTAGTTGCGGGCAGAGATGTCGTTGCCCACGGAGTACCCAAGGATGTTGTCGAGGGCGGCGTCTTCGGATACGTCTTTACAGTCACGGCCAAAGATAAAGCACAGTTCACCCTCATAGTCGAGTTGGGAACGTGCGTCAGGGTGGACGTAGACCGTGTCGAAGGGCCCAGCCACTGAATCTGCTGGCTTGGTGAACACGATGGGTTGGCTGGGTACGCTGAACTAGTATTGATGTAAGTTCGGAGCATTAATACGTATTGGGCTTGTTGGGAGCTCAGGTCTTGTTGGCGTACGTACATTTGTCTCGCGTGCATGCCGCTCGTAGTTGACTCCGATACATTGGTATATTGGTACTGACGCGAGAGGGCAGAGAATCTAAACATACGGCGCAAATTAGTATGCAAGAACAGTGATGTGGACAACTATAGGCAAGTAGTACTTCCCTCTTTCACGATCTTAAAATCCCCCGTGTGCTGTAGGCCTTTTATTGGGACGCCGACCATCACAGGAACCTTTGAGCCAATCAGATCTGCGATTGGCTTTTCCCTCAAGAGATTGCCATAATAGACTTTCCCATCCTCTGCTTTGAACCGTAGGAGATATGTGAACTGAGACATTTCTGATAATTTCTAATGATGAGAACAGCTGTTGGGGAACTTGGACTTCACAGCACTCTCCCAAGATCTTGCGGCGATTTATCTTCCATCCGGGCTTGCTACTGCTAGTCGTATACCTCTAGCTGTAGACAAATGGCCGCTTGCCCCGCCCGCACACCACCCGGGGCTTTCCTCGCACTCAGTGAGGCACACTACGTAGCCAGCAGTGGTATATTTCCGTCCGGAAACGGCATTATAAGTAAAGCCCGTGTAGACGTGCCCATCTATCTCGTAGCATATATGACATAAGCCACTGCCCCCCAGTTTTCGCCATGGTCAAATACAGATCGATTCAGATTTTAGTTCAATACAAAAGACACTCTGGCAAATTACAGTAATTGACTATTTCGCACTCAAAATGAACGGCACCTTGCCAAAGATCCAACTCATCAGGTTGCTCTACACGCATTATCAGCATGTCAATCTTGGCGCAGCAAACAAATTCTTCATCGATTTCGGCCTGAAAGTGGTTCAGGAAGACGAAGAGAAGATCTTCTACCGTGGTTTTGGCGAGAATCCGTTCGTTTATATTGCAGAGAAGTCTCCCGGCGATTCAAAGACCTTCGTTTGTGGCGGCTGGCTCGTCCAATCGAAAGCGGATCTAGAAAGAGCCTCAAAGCTTGCAACTGGTTCAGCTATTCAAAAGTTTGAAGGTCCTGGTGGTGGTCATTTCGTGGACCTCCTAGATCCAAATGGTGTCAAGATCCGTTTGCACTTTGGAATCACGATGCGGCTCGAAGATGAAGTTAGGTCTGAAATGCCGAAAGCGGTGATGATGAATTCATGGGTGGACAAGCCACGGAAAGGAGAATTTCAACGATTTGACAGAGGCCCTAGTAATGTTCACAAGCTCGGTCATTACGGTCTAGTTGTGGACAAGTCGAAATTCGAAGCCACCGTAGACTTCTATATTTCAACATTTACATTTGCCAAGACTGATTCTCTATTCGACGAGAAGACTGACAAAGACATGATGACTTTCATGCATATTGATAGGGGCACTGAATTCTCCGATCATCATGTAAGTACCAAGATCCCGCGAACAATATCGTTGCCACTAAATGGGTATGTGTAGAGCTTCTTCATTCAATCGCCGCCCGAACCGGTGCCGTTTGCTCGGCCCCATCATTCAAGCTTCGAAATTGACAGTATGGACTCGCAAGTCATGGGTCACTATTACCTACAGGAAGAAGGTTGGACGAACTGCTGGGGTATTGGTAGACATCTCCTCGGCAGCCAAATTTTTGATTACTGGTAAAAACAATGGATTTACTTTACGTGCGATCCACATGCTGACAACCTTTTCGTAGGTTTGATCCTTCTGGCAATATTGTCGAGCATTACAGTGATGGCGACTTGGTTAACAGCAAAACCATTTACTCGCGGGAGGTCGCTGCACCAAATACTATGGCTGTGTGGGGACCAAATGTGTCCCTTGCATTTTTGACAACAAGAATGGAAGATTTATAAAAAAGGGCACCGATATGTCGGACGTATAGCTAGCAGCATGGTGAGGTCGCACCGTGTATACCTCTACATGGCTCTAATTGTATTTGTGCATTACATACGTAACATCTCCTCATTTATAATTTGCATTGGCCCACTCTACGTAAATGGTTCAAATGTATCAAGATTCAAATGTATCAATGTTCACAATTCTGGTTATCTCTGCTCGATGTCTAAAGTAGAAATAGACTACGTCATTTAGTAGGTGGCATTAACCTGACGATATGGGCTTATCAAAATATCAACCCAGAGGCTGAACGCAGTGCAGTACACTGGTAGTTTTGATAAGTGTTAAAAGAGAAAGGTTTAGCGGAATGATAAGTACACTTAATGTCTCTTATTTTGTAGGAGAAAGTTTATCGTTTTTTGGTAAGTTGCTCTATGGCTAACATGTCCATTATTCCTCTTTCTCTACGAGCTACATTGTGCATATATCTTCTCGGCGGCTTCGCTCGATTGTTTAGGGGGGGCTAGCCACAGCCAGCGTCCGCCCACACGGCATTTCGGTCTAAAGTGTTAATTCCGTCGTCGGCACGACGGTATTTCGATATAACGCCGGGGAAAGGGGAAGAGGTGGATGTTCGGCCACTTTCTTGTAGCCCCGCGCGATTTTAGGGTCATTATCCGATGGGGCCGTCAGCGCATCAGCCTTCGTTTGATAGGTCCGACTCCTCAAAAGCAGATTTGCGTTCACAAACTTGTCGAGTATTTTGGTTATATATAATCTAGATCATAAGGCCACCGAAATACAATATAAAGTGAATGAAACGTTCACTCGTACCATGATTATCGATCTACCTATGAAGAAAATACCATGACCGCAGAAATCCAGACTGATAACTTCAAAAACATTGCGATTGCAGGCGTAAGTGAGCTGGTTATCCCCTAAGTGCGATGCTAAATGTGAGGAATTCAGGGCACTGGTTATCTTGGGTCGAAGACCTTGTCCGCTTTGTGTGCCTCCAAGAAATACACCGTCACTCTCCTCACTCATGATCGCAACCATCGGCCATCTTCGACACCTGCAGCGGTTATAGAGGTGGACTATAGCTCTGAAGAGAGTTTGATCGCCGCACTCAAGAATCAAGATGTACTCATCTCAGTCCTGGGAAAAACGGCGATGCCACTTCAAGGAAAGCTGATCGATGCAGCTTTGACTGTTGGAGTACGGCGCATTATACCCTCTGAATTCGGGTCGAATCTACAGAATCCGAAGTCCAGAACGTACCCCACATACGCCTCGAAAGTGGCTGTCGAAGAACAGTTAGTGCGTGGATGTAGAGATAGCCGGTCTACCTATACATTTATCTATACGAATTGCCTGTTTGACTGGGCAATCTCAACTCGCGGTGCCCTCTTGCTGAACTCTTCCCTCCAAATGATTCCAGTGTACGATGGAGGCGACAATACATTCTCGGCAACTACTACAGAGACAGTGGGTCGGATCGTGGTGGCAGTCTTGGAGCACTTTAAGGAAACGGCGAATCAATCAATATTCGCTCATGATTTCACAATCAGTTCGAACGAAATCCTCAAAATAGCGCGAGAGGTCGCCAGTGACGTAGAATGGACTGTCTCACATGTTAACACTAAAGAGGCAGAGACCAGAGCCCGGATGGCCATTTCAACAGGTGTCACTTGGGAAGTATTCTATGGGTTTGCAGTTAGAGCAGCTTTTGCCCCCGGTTATGGCGGACTCTTTGATGGCGAGGATAACAAAATGCTGGGCATTGAAGTGATGAGTCGGGAGCAAATTAAAGCAATGGTAAAAAGCATTCTCGCTGAGGAAGATAGTAGCAGTAGGCAAAGGAGGATTTTATAGACGACATCCTCAATTGGTATGCGTTGGAACCTCCGTGGGATCATCTTCGTAAATCCAAATGTTTCGTGGCGTCCAAGCCCCATTGCAAAGGCAAAGAGAAGTTTTCATTAGAATTCGAAGATCCGCGACGCGATACATTACGGCTGAGGGTAGCCTTGCTTAACAACCACTAAGTGATATGATCATTTACGAGTTCATTGTCTATTATGTTCAGCTGGGGCTCGAGCATGTCTCATGTTGACCTAGTCGTGATTAAACCAGTGTTTGGATTGCGGATCCGTACACTTCTGACTGTTACATCTACTATGACGTACTTCTTTCAATGTCTCCATAATGTTGTGTTGTCGAATTTAATAATCTGGTGAGTTCTTCAACTCTTTACTGCAAGACCTGCGCAGAATGCCACGAGGCCACCAATACATGCTTCGGGAGGTAGTAAAAGAGTGCAGCTGACTATTTTAGCTATATGAAAGTGATTACACTTCCTGCTGATGAGCGCGCATCAAGAACGGCTTTCGCTCTTTTATCATGTCGATTTTCTAACTCATATGCTTAGAATATTAAAGGTCCAAGATGATAGTGGTCACGGAACTCCGAGCCCCCGAGATTTTGACTATATTAGTGAATTAACTAGATCGTGGGGACTTTCGTCGGTTAGTGCACCTCAACGGGCCACGGGGCCAATGTTTGCGGGGACAAATGCTTAGCCATCGGAAACTCCTGTAGTAATGCCGACCAATCTAGATTTTCCAGAACCCATTATATACTCTATCGTCAACGTCGCTGACTCCTGAGGTCGAACTCTCAATCTGTACGAAAGTGATGCAGGCAGAGATAGGATAACGTTACCACTGTTCCATATACGATCGAAAATGTCATCGACCCGTGACTTTGAGGAGTCAAGCAGTTCACCACAAATGAGCGATGCTAATCGACCTAAGCGAGCTTGTATAGAATGTAACAGGTGATCATTTCGCCGACATATCTACTGCATGAACTAATTATCCACAATAGGAAGAAAACAAAATGTTCGTCTGCAATCAACAACCATATCTCTATGCGCCTTACATTTGTTTGACCATCCGAAAATGATCGAAGTATGTACAACACGTCAAACTAATGTCTCCACAGGTGATATGACATTTCCTTCTTGCCTTCTCTGCGTGAGAAGAAAAACTTCTTGCACATATCCCTCGAGTCGTAAAAAGCGAGTATCGAAACGACCAAAACCTCAGGTTCAAAGCTCCACGTCGGGGGATGTCCAAAAGAAACTTGGTAAGCACCAATGGTCCTGGCCTGCACCACGGGAAGATCGTTGATACAAGCAGACAATATTCTCAAGATGCTGTCTTCGCAGAGCAGTAATGCCGAAAGCGGAGTTGTCAACAATTACACCAGAGGCGACGGCAGCTTGCCCGTTGAGCTGAATCTTTTACAGAGCTATCTAGAATCAAGTCGACCAATACGCAATAGGAGTCATTACCCGCCACAGGATGATGGAATCAATGCCACCGATCGACCCGGCCCGCGCGAAAGCAATTCCATGAATACTGCCATGCTGGACAACGGTCCAGTTACATCCAATTCTGTATTGTCCACTTCAAATCAGCCTCTCTGTCAAGATGATGCAGAGGCTACGGTTGGCCATTCGAGTATAAATGACAACGACTGGGTACCCGTTTCGACCGTTGCAGATGCTCTCCATATACCAACACTCCAATCGCTGGATCCAGATGAACCACAGGGTTATGCAGTTCACAGCCCTTGCTCAATTTATCCGCTGCCTGCCCTGAACGGTTCCGAAATCAATCGTCCTGGTTTCAAACCGACCTGGATGATGTCGTTATGGCCAGCCGAAGACCAACCTTTTATGGATGAATTGGATTCTTTAGAAGAAATACTTACCAATCCCGACCTTGGACAAGAGGTCGGGGCCTTTGATGCTCCTTGTGCCGATGACCATTGCGCTGTGCCCAGCCCTGTTAGTCTTATTGAGCATACCGTGGGGAGCTCTGTGCAATCCATTGACCTAAGAGAACCGGATATCAATCGTCCAATATCAGGTCTCCTAATTAGAGAGTTGTGAGTGATATGGTTGATACAAGCAAAAGCGGACTAACAAGTGACTAGAATTACGCTGTACTTTGAGAATGTGCATGTCTTAGTGCCAATACTGCATCGTCCCAGGTTCCATGCGAAAAATATGTCCACGATCATGTCCACATCCGACGAGGACATGTCAACTTTGATAAGAGACTCGCTTCTTCTTAACAGTATGTTTGCACTGGCATCGAGGTTCTCGTCCTCACCATACTTCCGCAATGTGCTTGATGCAGAAAAAGGTACAGACTTCGCAGAGAGAGCAAAGAGAATCTACTATGAAAAGCTACGTACGATCAGGAATCCTTCACTTGAATTTCTGCAGGGTTGTACGCTACTGGCTTTCTACTCATACAGCTACAACCCAGATCTTGAGGGCTGGCTCATCATAGGAACTTGCACACGGATCGCGAGCGATCTAGGACTGAATTCTATCGATATTAACTACGGAGATGAAACGCGTAAAATAAGTGCGCTAGAGTGGAGCAATAAAGAGGAACAACGGCGCCTTTGGTGGTCTATATGGGAGCTAGACACATTCTCAGCAGCCATTGCCTGTCGACCGCATACCATTGACTTTGCTAAGATACGAGTCCAGCTTCCTGTTTCTGATGACTTCTGGTTTGCCGATATTCAAGTCGAATCAGCTATAATCAATCCAGATCCAGTACATTCATGGCACGCCTTGAGAAACTGTCCGAATCAAGACGAAAGGGCGTGGTTCCTTGTTATGAATTACTTGTTGCTTACGGCCCACGACCTTGGTCAACGGCAGTATGTAACACAAGATGAAGTAGAAGAGATTGAAAACGCTCTTTCCTGTTACGCACTACTGCTACCGCGACAATTCCATTTACCGGGTGGTCCAAGTTTACTTTCTTCCTCGCCGAACGTTCCCCGATTCAATTGGATCATATCCACCAATATCATGCTGCAAGGTTGTCGGGTTTTTATCAAATTCCTCTCTGAAGGAGTCACGAGCCCCAAGATTCGAACTGTGTCGACGGATCTACTTGCACCGCTGGCGGCAGAATCACAATTTGGTACATCCGAGGCGATGTATCGAACATACGCGGACAATATCTTCAACATCATAAAAGTCTGGCCGCCCGAATACATTCCTTTCAACCCACCATTTCTAGGATGCCTCCTCCTTGGGCCAGCGGCGATGCATCTGCGGGTGGCGATTAACGATGACCGAGAAGATCGCTTGGAGATCGAAATGCTCAAACTCGCTTTGTCACAAATTGGACAGTTCTGGAAGTTTGGGTCGTTGTTATTAGGTGAGTAACCAATTCAATGACTAGTCATTATTCGTCCTAACTGCATCATAGATATTGCGAATTCGTTGATTGCAGCTAAACTATAAACGAAGACGTCTAAGTCTTACTGTTTAGTCAAAATAGATGTTGCTCTCTTTTGAGATAAACTTAATAGTCCAAGGGTGTTTTACCATATTTCACACTTGGGGCATTTATAATCATTCAATATCTTCAGGTTTTGCAATGTATTCATTCTTTCTGCCTGGCGCGACAGCGGCCAGAACCTTTTGTTTCTTCGGACTGGACATATTGACCGGCATTTTACCTCGTAAGTAGCACCCGGGTTGGCGTGAAGAGTTGGAAGTGGCCTTGATGCTTATACAAACATGATACCATAGACATACTCTTTTAGAATTATTAGACTAAGAGGCTATTAAATGAATGACAATTTTCAGGTGCCCCAACTTGAGTTAGTGAGATGATCACGTGATACTGAAGCAATTGAAACATTGACCTTTCACGAGAACTTCCATTACATTATCTTCGTACTCTTTCCGCAATCAATCATTGTTTTCTTGGTAATGTCAATTAGTGGAGCTGTAGCAGGACTGCACTTTCCCTCCGAACTAGATAGGCGAAAGGCTGTTTCTCCAGCATATTTCGCTGCGACTCACGTCGCCTAGATACGAACGGACGAGCG
Organism: Aaosphaeria arxii CBS 175.79; assembly: GCF_010015735.1. Classification (NCBI taxonomy): domain Eukaryota; kingdom Fungi; phylum Ascomycota; class Dothideomycetes; order Pleosporales; genus Aaosphaeria; species Aaosphaeria arxii. The sequence goes on from NW_022983486.1 coordinate 320,540, forward strand.
CAGCCCTGTCGCTGTTTATGGCGTGACTCTTGTGAGGAAACGGGACAAAATTACAACGAGTTATCTCTGACCTACAACACTGATAATTGTACTCCGTACAAATGCTTTATATTCGTGGCCCATCCTTGTGAGCAATATTTTACATGCTCACTCCATGCCAAAACAAAAAACACTGGCATCTGCACCCGTCAGCGCTCCTGCAGTGAGCAATTGAATGAGAGACATTGCAGCCTCAGGTTGTACAGGCGGGAACTCGTTCGTAGCCATACCGTATTGTCATAATCTCTCCCCACATCTGCTCGTGTCCGAGAATGCAAAGCAAGGCGTTCTCGATCGCTAGCTTGGGATGCGACATGGTTATTTCTATCCAAATTTCGCCTGATCAGGAACCTCAGGCTGGGCGGAACCGCTTTTGGGAGATGGAAAAGGACCGTAGATCGTCGCAAGAGCGCTATTACTCAAAATGCCATTGGCGGTCCTGGTTGTTGGTGTACTAAGCCACCGCCATGCACGCTGCCACGGTCGGGTGTTGAAACCAATGAGCAAGGGGAAGCGAGGACCTCCCAATGCAATGCTTATTACTGATAAGAGCAGCACTTTACCACTGTTTCCCATCGTTATTACTTCCTAGATTTACCAAAGAGAAGAAAATTACCCCAAAGCATCATCATGGAAGCCGCCGCTGCGGTCGTCAGTTTCGTCGGCCTGGCAGGCCCGGTCGCGCAAAGTCTGAAGTTCTTGTATGATTTCTCGACCGATATGAAGGACTGCCCGAAAGACATTCGTGAGATGAAGACCGATCTTGAACTAGTGGAAGATTTGATTACGCAAGTGATTCGACAGTGCAACAATCGCGACGCGCATCTTCGAGAAAGCGCGGCACTAGCACGCGCAATTGGTCACGCCCAAGAAAGCGTTCAAGATCTCAAGAAGGAGCTGACTGCGTATGTTATGGATGGGAAACGTCAACGATTCAGGTTTGCGGCCAGGGTCAGCCAAACGAAGAAGCTTAGGGCAAGCTTGGATAGGACGAAGACCATCATGTTTGAATTCAAGAATCAGCTTCAAAGGTCGGTCTATACGGAAAATTCGCTTGACGAGCGCTGACATGAAATAGCGATTTATTATATGACATCCGCGATACAAATCAAGAGGTTCTCAGAACAGTGGAGAAGACCAACAGAGATCTGGAGAAATATGACAGAAGCGTTCACGAAAAGATCGCGCAGCAACCCGAGGCCCAAGCAAAACCCTCAAACGATTCGCAGGATAGTGTAGAGCCGCCAGTTCAGCCTGAAAGCCAACCCTCATCTGAAGGTCTGACAGACATTGAAGTTGTTGCGAGGAAGCTCGAGCATATTACGGACTTGTTGACTGAAACAAGGATATCACCTTCACCCAGTTCAGTACCATCAACGCCTGCATTTTCACGCGAAGTTAGTGATGTCTCCGTTATGACCTCGTCCCAGGAAACAACCGCCAGCAGCATTGAAAGTTCGCGAAGCATTCCACGGTCATCGTTCGCATCCCAGAGTGCAAAACAAGAGAGCAGCATTTCCGAGCACCCCCTTCTACAGTTCAAAGATAATCAGGTAATAGTAAGCGTCTACACACCGCTATTCATCTAACATATCTCTGCAGTTCCAATTCTTGGTCGCAATCATCTTCACACAACGCACCACCAAGCAGAAGCTCGCTTGTCAACGCGCCTCAGAGTGTCTAGCAGACTATCCAACACCCGCAGCACTTTCAAACGCATCACCTGAAGCCCTTAGTCAATATTTCGGTGGAATCGGTTTGCAAAACATCAAGCCACCACAACTGATTAAGCTAGCACAAGCATATATCAACGATCCACCAAGACAGGGTAGATTACGTTCCAAAGGGAAATCACCTCAATCTGAGATTTCGCATCTACCGCAGATTGGAACATTGTCTATTCAAGCATGGCAAGTATATTACTGTGAAAGGACGGATATTGAGACCCAGGACAAGGCATTGTTGGAATACATGGAACATCTGAAATCAGGAGCAGGAGCCAATCGCTACTATTGATCGTGTTCTCCCAGGTGGTAGACTTCGTGGGATTTCACATAGGCTCAGGCCTGATCAAGAGCGACTCAGAATCGGGTGCAGTTGACCTAAGGACGATCGAGACCGATAATGGCCAAGGATCTACACTTGTATTTCACATGATAAAGGGCAAGCCGAGTGCTGACGAGAGAGACGCCCACGAACCTGTTCTTCTGGAATGCCTGTCTGTTACTTGACTAGTTTCTCCAGAAAAGCGCTTATGACTATAGCGAGAAGGATTCCTATCGTAGGGGAATTGACTCAGCTAGAAACACCTTTTGAATATTGGGAGCTTCTGCTCCAAGTTCATTTCGAGTCGCAGACTCTCAGTGTCAGGGTTCTGGTCTGATGTGAAGGGCTTGGTACAGGCCAATTGCGGTGGCATACTTGAATCTTGTGGCAGAAGACATAATGTAAGGCAATTGAGACATGTACATACAGATGGTTTCGGGACTGTTTGGCGATATTGTATTCATGTTGTTAAGCTATTCGATGTTTTATATTCAACATCACAATTGACATCCAGCACGTAGGGTGCACCTCTTCCATAGCTACGATCTGAGCCAATCACCGTTTAGTAGTGAGTCACTGCAAATGGTTTCGGCTCGAACATATGCAAGCGAATGTACTTGTATCACATCACTTGTAGGAACAACAAACATTGTACTTCGCTCGACCACTCTTGCGATCTCTTCTAAATCTTCTGATTATTTGTGATCAATAATGACCACCGAAAACACCGCCACCACGCCCCCACCATGGCACGCAGCATACCCAGCACCCAGGAACAGCCCCGCCACCATCAGCCGAGAAGAGGTCCTCGACATGATCAAGCGCAGTGTTGAAACCTCCACTAGCGACTACGTTCTCGTTGATTTGCGTCGCAATGATCACGAGGTATGCAATTGACAATTTATACCGCAAGTTCCTGTCACCCAGCTAATTCGACTTTAGGGTGGTACAATCCGCACTTCAATCAATCTACCCGCGCAGAGCTTGCATCCTAGCATACCAACCCTTTATGCGCTGTTCAAAAGCGCAGGTGCCCGCAAAGTGATATGGTATTGCGGTATGTTCAGTCTGTCCTTTTCTCATCACAATCCATGTTTGGGAAGAGCCATTTACCAACTTACTTATGGTACGAGTACTAATTGATTTGGTGCGCTTTAGGTTCTTCGACAGGACGAGGTAGTCGTGCTACGGCTTGGTTTGCTGACTATATTGAGGACCAAAAGGATGAGGAGATGAAGAGCCTCGCCCTAGCTGGAGGTGTGAAGGGATGGGCGAAGGCAGGGGATGAGTATGTCCAGCAAATGATTGAGTATGATGCTAGCGTATGGTCGAAATATTAAAGTTTTGGTTCTTATACTATAGATGATCAACATTCCCGATCAGTTCCTTTAATTAGATGTCTTTCTAAGTAATTGAACGCTGAGTGGAACAACTATGGAGAACCAAAAGCAACGATGGATGCTCACACGTGAATGATTGTACTGTAGCTTAGTATTTCTCAGTTATGGCATCTATCTGCTGGCAATATCAGCTGAGGCATAAACTGGCACCATGACTACGTAGTAATTTTTGTTCATATTGGAAAACAGGATACCTCTACCATATATCATTTCCTACATACCTAAACCAACAAGTACTCTTTATAGTTTTACTTTCACAGCGTCCCCATAATATGTAAGCACAAAATGCCACTTCACCCCTACCATCTCAATCCATCCATTCCCACAAAGACCCTCCTTCTTTGCCCGCTCTAGAATCCCCTCTAGATTCTCCTTACCACGAACACCGACGGTAATCGAAACGATACCCTCATGCTTTCCCTCCTCTCCTGGTACGAATCCCACTCTTGCATTCGTAAAAGCCAAAAGATCCCTACTTCTTACCACTCCGAATATCTCCTCCCATTGCCGTGCCGCAGCCTCGTGGCCCACATCCCCAGGCGCGAGACGCAGAACACAGCCTTCCAACGAGAGATGTGAGGCGCGTTTCATACCAGGGTAGTAGACTTTGTGGTCAGATCCGCATGCGTGCCATGGAGAGAATCGGGATTTAAGTGGTGTCGGATTATTTGGTGATGGGGCATGCGAGTCTAGTTCTGGTATTACACCGCCTGTACATGACGAAGTTAGCGAATGATTGATTGCGCAGTACGTTTAGGACCGGACCTTTGATGCCTTTCGGATGATACTGTACGCATACGGTATCACCGTGGTCGTATCCCCAAATGACCTTGGAAAGGCTGTTCTTCTCGATAAATTCTCGCCTCTTTCTTGCATCTTCGGTTTGCATGATTATCATGTAGCCGCCATCACCGCGCTTGTCGAGTTGTCGTCCAGCGGTCGTATTCTCTTTGACAGGGGAAACAACCTGGTTGCATCAAGTCAGCCTCATTTATGCAGATATTCACCCAATTCTTACCTCAATTATCTCGCCTCCAAGTGGAACTGTCATCATCAGCAAAACATCATTGACACAAAAAAGGATTCATATCGCTCACTTAGAAAGTTTTTCAAGCCCCATTGTCCCACGGCCGGATCTTCGTAGATTACTTCAGTCCCAATGACATGAGTCTATATCTCATCAACACCACTAAGTGTCATGCAAACATGTCTTCTTACCAGTTGTCTTCTCGCACACTCCAGATCACGTGCCACAAGCGCAATCTGTCTCAACCTCGTGGGTGAGGGAGAATTCTCGGACCTGGGACCTGGTTTAGACATTATTTTCAACTAGTCATGGAATTTTTGGTGATAGAATGATGCGTTGACGATCTTGGATGGCCATTGGAATTGAGTGAGTACTTAGTATTCGAGTCGAGCCTCGGTCAGATAGCTTCCCCGCATGAGAGCTAACGGGTTGGAGAATCATTCCCTGCAATCCTGCGTGGACTTTGAATTTTGTTATACCACTTTCAGTTGATTACACCAGTAACACGGTCCTGCTTTTCAGATAGGCTATATTATCGGCTATTCAATATTGGTTACTTGGGAATCCTGGTACAATTATCAATACTTAGTGCACGTCATAACACATCATCTCATCAATCAAGCTCAATTGTTTTCTTTCCAGTGAGGCAAGTCGGCATTCAATTATCGGTCAGATCTCCTCGGTGGTTCCAGTGTCATACCCGCTGTCTTCTTGAAATTCGACCCACGTCGCCATCTTCTTCCTGATATGCTCACCGTATACAACTGATTCGCCATCACCAACCACAGGAGTTACTACACAAGCTTCGCCAGGCTCAAAAAAGAACGGAATGCTGAATCGCCCCGTCGGAGAACCAGCTGCGTCCAATCTCGGCGGAGGCGCTCGGACACGATGCATCGTCGCAGCGAATTTTCCACCCGAAACGCTCGCCATCAAATCTCCAATATTGACAACCACCGAATTGGGGATGTAAGGCGCGGCAATCCACTCGCCACCTGCATTGAGAACCTCAAGGCCGCCCGTGCTGTCTTGGTGGAGAAGAGTTAAGATGCCACTATCTGTGTGTGGTGTGCAACTCAACTTGACTTCCGTGTCGTTGGCAGACTTGACATTTTCCGGAGGCACGGGAGGGTAGTGAAGGATGCGTAGAGTACTCAGAGAGTCTACAAGCCAGGAATCGAAGCTCTTGGAGTCTTGACCCAGAGACATTGCAAGCAAAGAGAGCAGTTTCGATGCAAGTGTCTGGAGTTCACCATAGACCTGCTCCAAACGAACACGAAACTGTGACATATCATCAGAGGGCCAGACATTTCTTTCCGATAGGTTGATGTTGGTCTTGATCGTCGGCGACCCTGGCCCTAAGTGACTGGCATCTGGAGACCCAATTTCAAATCCCTCTTTTAAATTATCTTCAGCAAGACGTGGTTGCGTCGGAAAGTATCTAGAATCGTCAGTCCCAATTCCACACCCTTTCACTCTACCTAATCAAACATACCCTCGGTAAGTGTTCGCATGCGTCGGCACGAAAGACTTCTTAGCAAGCTTCATTTTCCGCTCCAGCGGGAGGACAAAGAACCTCTTTGCAAGAGCGAACAACTCCTCTTCGTCGAAGCTCAACGGCGCGTTAACGAGATATGCAAAACCAGTCGTCGAAAATACATCGTACAATTGCGCGCTCAGTGCATCTCGGTCCGCACCTGCAAGCTGTGGAGTCGCTAAAGCGCTGACGTCGATAATAGGCAGTGAAGTAAACGAAGTAGCCATCACAACTGAGAGCAATGTCTTCTAGACAGATTCCTTCACAAGATTCAGAGTTGTTATGCAGTTATTGTAGGTGGGGTTGTCGAAGTTACGTACCTAATGCATGACGAGTGCCCTTTTCGGGAAGGTGGTCGCGTGACGGTGTCTCCTCGCAGTGTGCGTCTTTCAATTCTCATTGGAGAGAGACGCGAGTGTCTATTCCGTCATCTTCGTTGTCTCTCATACTAGGTTCTCTTATTTCCTTTCCGCATTGACAGTATTGGAATGATTATAGTTGCTGCATAGATATTCACATTGCATTCAGTATTTTATGCACTTCCACAATTGAGTTATCAAGGAGATTTCATTTCAATGCCTTACGTTTCAAGCTCCTATGTCGTGATTCAATCTTTATCAAAAGAGTGAAACAAAATTAATCTAATTATACAAACGTCCATTGAAACGATTGTCCTTGGAATTATCCCATTTTCCAATATAGTACAAAAAGATAAAGAAAGACCCGCACCTCCAGTGCCTTCAAATTTCACGTCGACTGATCCTCTTCAAAATCCGTCTCTTCAAGTCGAACCCCATTCAAAATCCGCCCAAGATGAGTTTTCTCGACTCCCTCGCCCTCGCGGCGGATCTTCATCAAGAGAGTGCGGAGGAAGGGTACGGGGGACTTCGTCAAGCCCCACTTGCCTGTCGGTGGGTCGATAAATCCGTCGGCATACACCTGCTGGCCCTCTTGTGCCACGCCGTGTAGCAGGCCAAGGAAATCGCATAGTTCTTTGTACTCGGCAAAGGATCGGAGGTAGAGAGAGCCCGCAAAGAGGTTGAGTTGCACGGTCAGGCTCCTTGGAACCATGCTAGGGTCGAATGCGCGCCCTACGGTGTGCAGGGTGAGTTCGTCCAGTGAAGCGAAGCTAGAATTGAATCGTGGAGAAAAGAGATGAAGAATGACTTTTGAATGCTTTCTGACTGTGTCTAAAAGCGCATTCGCTTCAAATGGACTCAGAATTATGAAGCGCCATGTGACCTTGTCGTTGCCGGCGACGGACATCACCCATTGAACTGGTCGCTGGTACTCGTCAGATACGAATGAAGCAATTGCAGTTCCCTTCGGCGGCTTGACGGTGTCGATATAGTCGATAGTTGCGTGCAGATCCAACGGGAACTCATCGAGGTTAAAGAGTCGCGCAGTGCTGGTGGAAGCAAGGAGTCGAAAGGCAGAACGGAATGCTGGCCCTGGAGCATTTGGGATTACGCCAGTCGTAGCTAGCTGAACTAGATACGGATGAAGCCTGTGCTTTTCAGGTTTCATACGACGCGGGCGTTCCACTTGTCTCTCTTCTTCGATCTCTGGAGCAAGTTCACGCTCCTGCTCTTCGCTCAAGGCTGCGGCACTGAAACCCATCGCTTCGAAGTCTCTACAACGCGTTATGATTTTCATGACGGTCTCATCAGACGTATCCCAGTCCTCAGTTAATTTGTTACTTGCTTGTTCGCGCGTTCGTGGTTGGTAGCGCTCTTGGATAGTCTGCGCTTCGTCCTCTAAGAAGGCTTTTGCGTCGGCGAGAGTGGTCTCAGCTCCTTTGAAAAGGTGCTTATGCGATTCATAACGGTGACCCTGGACTGCCCACAGAGGCATACTTCGTTTTAGATCGTCCCAGGTCTCTCCTATACTCCAGCACAGTACGTGATTGACGTTGATCTCGATTTCCGTTGAAATACCCGTTCGTTCACGGATTTTAGTTGCAATCTCGTCTGGTACAATGAAGGTGATTGCTTGTCCCTAAATAGTAGATTAGACATTACTTCAAAAGCTAAAATCAATCTACAATGCAACTTACCTTTCCCAGTTGTCGCATCCTCATGCAGGCTTGTGTTAACGTATCCTTCGTCAATTGAGCACCTAGCGTAACAGAGGCACGGTAGTTCCGTGGAAGTCTTAGATCTGTCCCACGTGTATGTGCCTCATCCAGATATACAATGCAAACGTCCAGCTGTTTAGCAAATGGAGACGTTTGAAATGCCTCAACTCGGCCCGTCCGATCAAGAACGGACAACTCTTCATCATCGAAGAATACGGCTGCTTGTATCTCCTGGGTGCGCAATCTAAGCCAGGTTTGGGCGACCTCTTTGTTGTTCTGCTCTAATATCGATGCCCCACAGTCTAATAGAACCCTTACTTCAGGACTAAGGGAATTGATGAATGTGAGCAGATGATCTGCATCACTATTGACCGTCCGTAGGGGTAGAACTTGTACAGACGTCTCGTCCTTCAGGAGATAGCTAATCACAAGAGCATTGGTGTGGCTCTGGCTCGGTAGATCGATATGATGTACATTGAGTGGTAGCAGGTGGTGCGTATCATTTGTGCCGGAGAATCCACATGTTGGTTTTGATTTCACTGCACCAAGGTCCCAACCAGAGGCGGACAACTTCTTGGGGAACTGTTTCATTTCCTTGGGGAACACCAAAGCAGAGAGAAAATAGTCGATGGCCTTTTTAGAATATCGGAGCGCTGGGAACAGCTCAACAGTGCATTGATGACGATCCCGGATGCTCACACCTGAAAGATGTTTGAAAGCAATCGGGAGATCTGAAGCGGTCGTGCTTATCCACTCGTCATAGTGTACTATCGATTGATCTGATTTTGCAAGATGACCAATTGCATCAAATAGACTTTCGTCGTTAAGACCCCCGTAATAGTACGAGAGCAGGCACAGAAGAATTACAACTTCTGGATGCGAAAATTCTGACCTCGGCGATGGGGAGTCCTTAGAGCGGTAGGGTACTGCGAGTGAAGTATTCGGCTCTCGTGATGAATCCAAGCCAAAGTTAACTCGCCAGCGTTTCGTGCTCAGAACAAAACGCAAAACGCCCCCAGCTATCAAACCTCGGACAAGTAGCAGTGGCGCCTTCGTAAGATCGGTCCAGAACTTGCTTTTTTCAACTGCATCTATCTCTTCACCGGTCAGGTCGCTCTCTGTGATGTACCGAAATATGGAAGCCTGTATATCGGGAGGCTGTGAACGAGTAGGTAATCCAACGATTCCGTAGTCCACTACATGCCTAGCGACTTCCGATAGTAAACAATCCGCCGCTTTCATGTTCAGAATCCTTATCCGTGGAAATCGGCCATCCTGTTCATTTTCAAGTTCGACGCCTTTGGGATGAAGGGTCTTGACATGGGCAGCAATTCGAGGTAATAGACCCAAGATGCTCTGAATGACCAACCATCGCTCTGGAGCGTATTCAATGGGTTGCTGTGCGCCCATCGTATAGACCAACTCGAACTTGGGCGAATAGTTCAAATCACTCTCATCCACGATGTCCCTCGATACTGTATCAAAGAATTGCTGTGTTTCAAGCAGACGCTTCGCCAGTGCACCATTTTCACTTAGCAAACTCTCAATACCCATCAACTTGAAAGACAGCAAGTGCTCTGGTTGTACCAATAATACACCACGGTTCTGTATGCATCCCTGATACATCTCGCGGAGTTTGAGAGCATCCGAGGGTTGCAATCGGACGGACCGTGAGAAGGGCATTTGATAGATACGGCGGTTGAGCATGCCGCCAAGTTTGGTTATCAGGAACTGAAGCATCTGTTTGCTCTGAGGTTTAGCGACTATGACTCTAACAAGTCTGATAGTCATAGGTTAGCTTTTTTTCGAACAGGCCATAGATATGGCCGACTTACGTTTTGGTATCTGCAAGAGAAGCTGCAAGAACAGGAACTATCGTGCTTGACTTGCCCGCGCCCATCACAAGCTGTAAAACAATGTTCTTGCCCTCAACCGGGTCTCTCATTCTAGAAGCAATATATTCTTGTTCCTCTCGGAGAACGATTTTACTCTCTGCTTCCAAGAGTAATGTTTCCGGATGTTCTGTCGGATCCCAGTTGCAGTGGCCAACATGTTGCAGCTCTTCAGCCAGCTCCGCGGGCCTTCTAGATAGAGCATCTAGACGCTGCGCACGATGGAGTTGGGTAATTGCAAGTCCGTAATTAATGATTGTTTTTTTCCACGCTATTGAGAGTGACTTGAATCGATCAAGGTTGAGTTGCGCAAGCCAAAATGAGGGCGAAATACGAGGTGGCTAAAAGGTCGCTTTTCGAGCTATTCCGCTTAACGGAATCAATCAGCGCCTGATCGTTAGAAGTCATGTTTGTGGTGCAAGTGGCCAAATATGTCTGAAAGACGCCCACCGTTGTTTCCTCCAAAGCTGGACTGAAATCATCTATGTCAGTCCCCTGAACCTCAAGTGAGGCGCAACTAGCACGCAAGGTCTGGACATAATCCTTCTCGCATTTCGCGACGGCTTGCATATCTAGGTCGTCGCAAAGCTTTCGGATTCGGCGCTTCATATTCGACTTATCCTCTGAGGGATGATGCAAGATAGCTGGTACTTCTGGCTCCGCAGGGGTGGCGACAGTGCCGGAAAGACTGGCCGACAGACCACTCTGGAAGATATTTTTCATACTGGAATATCGAAGACTATCGTCCACTATAGACTTCTTCTTGAGTTGCGGTGGCACAACTTGAAATTGTTCCACCTTCACGACAGTTTGCCGTGCTAGGATTGTGGACACTTGCTTGAGATATTCCAAGAACAACCGGTTGTGATACCAAGTCTCAAACATCGAAGATACATTTGACATTGCATTGGAGACGTTGACATATGTTACGATCTCGGGTGTAATTGGATTGGATGGCCTCAAGCACGGCCACTGGTGCTCGAGTGCAGATACGAAAGCCTCCAAGGCTGTGTTGCAGCGCTGTTGAAACAGATTTTTTATTCGGTCACTGTGTTGCCTTTCTGACTCAACTCCTTGCTTGGGAAGTCGCGCTTCAGCAGAATCTCGGAACCCTTTGAGGGCCCGCCGAGCGAACCCCCGTACTTCGTTCTGATTGAACCTCTCTCCATAACTCAAGGCGAAACTAGGCCCGGGAGGAGGCTGAATGGTAGAAAGATCCGGTAGATTGTGTAATCCTGCAAGTGCTTGAAGAGCATTCATGTTCGCCGATGTGCTATATGCCAACGTCGAGAGCCAAGCTGCTACATCATATTTGTTGCTATTCGTACCTTTGAGAGATAGAATCCGATGAAACTCGCACCAGTTATGCTGCAAGATTGAAGACAGTTCGTCCATCCATCTTGTGTCGAATTGTAGGCTAGAGATATCAATTTGCCCTTGAAGACCTGTGACGGTATCATTTCTGAAAAGTTGCACGATTCTGCTCTTAAAGTCGGACACTGGCTGAGATAGCGCGGCTTCATCTCGTAGGATCAATCTCGAAGCTTCATAGGCTTGACGGCCTCTGGCAGAATTGTGACTGTTGTCTCGGCCTTTATAACGGACGTCCTCCTTACTAGTGAACGATTCCGCCCCATAGGTACATGTACGGAACATAGAGGATCGAATGCTGTCTCGAGCGTCAAGATGCTCATTTGAAGACTGCATTTTTGGTAAAGCCAGGTTGTTGGTAGAGCCGAAAATAGCGTGCATTCTTTGTGCCTGAACTATGATATCCTGTGCACACTCTCGAATTTGGCTATGCTGCGAGAGATTTGGCAACCTATCGTTCCAAACAATTGTCTGCATATCCATGAGATGTGCTGGATAAAATGCTCGTACTGGCGATATCGCAGAGATTAGTTTCAGGAGATCGACGTCCTCCCCCTCCAGACCATCATAAGATCGGACCGCTGCAGAGCGGAGGATGTTCAATGCACTTTCTGTTCCAGTGTACCCAGTAAACAAATCTGGCAGACAATGCGAAGTCAACGCATGTAAATAGGCAAGGAGAAGTTTGCTCTGCAGGTTTCCACTATCCACAATGCGGCCAATGGTGGAATCGAGATTATAAGCAAATACCTTATCTACCAAGTCTTTGTCAATGCAGACATTAACATGGTTCAAATAATTTGACTTGTCATAGACTATTTCATTGGGCCCAAATTTGCGAGATACTGGTATTAACACCAAGCGATCCTGGAGCTTGTTTGTGCTCTTCAACACCAGCATACTTGTAAGACCAACAAGTGTGCCAATGCTCTGATCTGGATCGATCACCATTCCACGATATTGGCGAGAATGTATGTCGTGATGCTGAGGGTGAAAGGTGAAATCGAGCTGCAGCCGAGGAAGCATGATTTGAACAATGGAACTAGTAGTATGCAGCACAATGTGTATGTGTCGTCTGTGTTCTACGCGACTGAACATTCTCGACAGAGAGTTTGCAGTATGGCTAGACTTGCTAACAACAATGCTCTCTTTCATGGCAAGACGCCACTGATTGCCGATTCGTTGGAGCCGCCATTGGTCTTCAGATGTGGTCCATGGGTTTTCACGAGGCCGGAAGAAGACTTCGCCAGTATTATGGTTGTACCAATGAATGAAGTCACGAATGTACGCAATAGGCAGTCGATGGCGGAGTACTCGTGCTGGAATTAGCTCCCATCTGTTCGTAATCAGTATCATTCAGAAAGATCCAAGTAGTGTGTGTGTGTCTCCGATAAGAAACCTACCTAGTGTCATTTGCTACTGCAGTAACCAGCATAACCTTCGGTGCTATTGAGACCAAAATGTAATTTGAAGTTATGGTAGACGGACTTTACTGAGAATCTCATCCCAGGCTCGCTGGTAGGTACCACTTCAAGAGTTGATCCACCAAAGAGAGGCTTATACATCTCATGTTTTCTGTACTCGGATGGAAGTTGCGCTAGTGGTAGACCATTTACAAGCAATTCTGCCGTCAGGATGTTGAAGTGCACTGGAAGTACACCTGATTTAATTTGCAACCAATTCTTGCGAGAATCATCGAGAACCGACCATTTTGCTGATGCACGGGGTTGGAAATCAGCCCAGTTTGCGGACAAAGCTTCATTGAGGCCGGCATTGTTTTGTAGTATCGTTCTCAACAACGACTCCCCAATTCGATACATCATAGACCTCCAAGCATGGAGAAGAATATTCCAAAGTTTCTTATCATCGCTCTGAATGGTATCAACGTTTTCTTGCACCACTATAGAGCTCTGAAGCAGGTTTGTGACAGTAGATGGCTCCAACAAGATTTCTTCGATGATCTCTGGCTCGACGTCGTAAGTGTTTGTGCAGATGAGAGCTATTTCAGCCATCCGTGAACGCAATTCAATTCTCTGCGCTTCATCCGTTGATCTTGATACCCGATCTTTCAAACGAAGAATCCATTTGAGACAAATTTTGCGAGCATATTCCAGGAATCTTAGACTCTTTTGTCGCACTTCCAAAGATGATGTCATGCTAAGCACGCGCTGCGCGAGTTGGATATAGCTAGCGACCGCTCTCCAAGACTCCCAGTTTTCTGAGGAGCGCTCAATAGCTGACTGCAATTGTGCAAGCATTGCAAGACCGAACTGCCCTTCTACCAGGATGTGATGGCTTGCACGCTCGACATGATCGTCCTTGGGCGGGCCGGTCTGGTGGATGATCTGAAGGATAAGAGACTGCACCTCTGCCTTCGCAAAGTCCACGGCAGGCATCGCTAGCTGTGTGAGAATTGAGTAATAAACAGTCTTGTGACCTAAAGGCAAAGCTGCGAAGGCTTTGAATTCATCAATCGAGAAATGTGAAGGACAATCCACTAGATTGGCCTGAAGGTTGATGAAACGTCAATAATGTATATCAAGCAATCACCATAAAGCGTGTAACGTACCATAATCTCATTGGGAAACGGTCCATCCCTACCGGAAGGCGGCTTGTACATGAAGCGCTGGAGCGATTTCGATCGATTGGGCATGCTATAACCACATTTTTTGGGTATGCTTTGACTGGATTGCACTCTAGCATTGCACACACCCAATTCAGTATCGAAATACTCATATTTCAGCGCGTTCTTCAAACAAACATCGTGATTTTTCAGATATTGGACTCCTGTCTTGTTTCGCCGATGCGTCGTGGTGTGTGACTTCACTTCGGAGAGTGGGACAATGCGTCTTTTGTGATAATCCGATGTCAGTATCTGTGACAGGCCATGGTGGTTATCCAGTGTTCCTTGGTATCGAGGCTTCCCGCTTCCCTTGTCGCGAAATCCAAGCACGTTTGTTATTACAAAAATAGAAGTGTCACGCCAATCGCTGTACTCTTGTGGCACCTGAAGTTCGAAAACAGTGGCCTTGGCTTTCAACGGCTCTGGCGATAAGGGCCACTCGTAAATTTCTATGCTTTTGTTCCTGGCTTGATTCGGTAGGTCACATTTCGCGCAGTACTTGCTGTGCGCCTTCCGTTTGTAGTTATGATAATAATCATAAACCTCATCGTAGTAATCACATTGTGTTTGAGGATCGTTGTAGCGATCCATAAGTGCCTTGTGTTCGCGCTGTACCCGCTCGAGTTCTTGGTATTTTTGTTCCTGCCGTGCTGAAGCATCGCGTTCGATTCTGGCATGTGTGTCCTTTAATGACGGCGAGGAATCATAATAGGCAACACCAAAAGACATCGGGTGCCCAAAATCTCGGAAAACGGAAATAGCCTTCCTCGTCGCTGCAGTTCTCCTCGATATGGCATACTGCTCAACGTCTGCTAGTCGTCGCATCTGACTCTTCAGAGGAAGAACTAGGCACTCGCATTCGTCCAGTACAAGTTCATGGTCGTAGTGCTTGAGCATTGGATGTATGCTACAAGCCGATTTGTCGCATGCAACCCACAGCTCAAGAATTGTGAGGTACATGATTGAGAGATTGATGGGCACTTCCTTGTAGACTGCACTAGCATGGGGAAAGTAACTCTTCATCAACTGTCGAAGTTTACCACAAGTGTTTGTTTCTTGTATGTGCAGAGCCAACCAGGATGACAGATGATGCTCAACCCACATTTCCAGTGCTGCCAAACGAAAATGCCGCTGCTCACCAGGATAATAGGATAAAGATGGTAAATCATCAGCTAGGTATGTCGGGTACATTGAAGTAGGGTCAAAGCTAGAGCATGAAGCATTGCCCTGCCTAGAAGCGACTTGTGAAAGGAAAAGATCCAAGTCTGGAATATCTATATCGAGATCTTTGTCTGGTTGCAACTCTGGCAGGTTTTTGTTGTCTAGGCGTGGTTGTGCGGGTGCTTCGGTATTTCTCCAACAATTCTCCAAGAGCTTATGGGCGTTTTGGACAATATTGGACACCTCAGCGAGCCAATGTGGCTGAAAATATTGATCCTGGTTCAGCAGCTCAAACTTTCGCAACCGCCGACACAACTTTGCGGAGATAGTATGTATCGACTCGTTTTCCATGCAGGATGGGTTAGATGTTGCCATTTTCAGTAGTTGTAACAGCATATGAATCATGAAGCCTTTGTAAAGACCATCGGGAGGATCGGTTGCGGGTAGGGCGCGAGAGAAGAGCAGGTGTAACGATACACGGACAAGAAGCCAAAGTGGTGACCGACGCCATGGACTTCTGCAGTCGGACCACAAGACATCATCGCGAGTATTCTTAGTGATTTGATCCGTCTTCGCTGTATTTCCCATGGCCGTGAGGAGGTGAAATAGCCAGTCAGTTACCATATCAGGCTTGCTCGTGTCACGATCTTCCTCGACTGTATAGCCATTCTTTGACACTCGCGGCTGCATTCCAGGCGCCTTTTGTACCGCTAATGTAGACATAGTCCGAGCAAGTGAACTAACAATAGCTGGATCTTGCATGTCGACAGATGCAACTTTAGCTGCCAGAGCGGGGAAGACCCTGGTCAGTCGACCTTTGGTTTTCATCACCGCTTCGTTGTTGGGCGATAGTTCCATGAGCTCGAAACGTACGCCATCTTCACATCGAATAGCGATAACGGCGGCATTTTGAGTGTTAATTTCGAGCGGAGCGTAGCCATCGGAATCGCCGCGGGAAAGCCTAGTCAAGACACGCTGGGTTTTGGTCTGGCCGAGAATACCAGAACCGTCTCGGCTATCGCGCAAATTCTCGATTGTAGCAATGGCAGACTTCACAGTCTTTGCATAAGGCTTGCTGACACTTCTCTCTAGATCTTTCAAAGCTAGAATCGTGACATCCAGGAGCTGCCACTCTTCAGACACATCTCGGTCGTCTTTCTGAGGTAGCTGTGGTGGAAGAACAACGTGGTCGATCAAGTACCGCAGCGTCCCAGACGAAATCTCGTTGAATGGAGCCATCGTAAGGACTGGCCTAGAAGTTTGCGTCGACATTCGCCTAGACATGTGGTGTAAGTGAATTTGACGCACGACAACATTATCGTGTACACCAAGTAGAGGAGGAACGTACTGAGTATCAACCGAGAACAGAGAGTGTCGTGATTATGCAGTTTGATGATTAAGAGCTTGTAGATGGATCGAAGGATGAGTGTTGCTCGTCGGCAGGGCAAAAGTATACCCAGAAAGGGTAGGGGAAAGGGTGGAAGAGAAGGTAGAGGAGGAGAGGATAGAGTAGAGGATAGGATAGAGCAGAGGGTAAAGTAGAGGGTAGAGGAGAGGGTAGGAGAGAGGGTAGAAGAAAGGGTAGAAGAGAGGGTAGAGGAGAGGGTGGAAGAGAGGGTGGAGGAGAGGGCGGAGGAGAGGGTGGAGGAGACGGTGAGAGAAGTAAGAGAAAGTGAGAGAAACGAGATCAAGTGGCAGAAAAACAAACAAAACCTCCTCAACACAAGCAATCTCCCGCACTAGCATACAATTTCTCGCTTTATCATGCAATCTCTCTCACTTACCTACACCTGCCTTCACCTATCTTCGCCCGCCCTTGAGGTCTAGTGCTATTTGCGTCAGATTGCCTTTCATCGTTTAGTAAACATCACAAGAAAAGATTCACTATTGACAGGTCTGGCTTAAGTCACATTTGAAGTTTCTTGTGGGGAGTTTGAAAGCAGTGTTTGCCTCGATTACTGCCTAAACAAGGGCAAATACAGTGCGACGTTGAGCCTATTATCATAGATTCTTTCTTAGAGTAGATTGCGAATCTACTAGTTACTCATGAATGAGATTGTAGATTGCAACCTCTTGAAGACTTCCGTTCCTCGTTCGTTGTCTCTTACTAGTTTCCAAGGCAATTTGAGCACATCTACACTCCGTGTTACAACCCCACAATCATCCCATGAAAGCTCGAGGCCGACCGGGACCAACAGTATTCTAGTCCTTCAGCGCAGAACCACCGTTATCTTCGGATATGAATCGAAGTGCGGACTGTACCCTGCAGAGCAGGTCTATGATCGCCTACTATCACATTAATACACATAACCTTACACAATAGTTCATGTATAATACCACTTTTAACCTCTTACCACGGTTTGTATCATCTTCCCCCATTCCCATTCTCTTCTCTGCAGTGTGACGTCGCGTGGTGACTGACAACTTCGACAGTAAATGAGGCTGAAATTCTGATTGATTGAAACAACGTAGAAGGCGATGAGGCCGGCGGCTGGATGGGAGGAGGTAGCGGCTGTTTCGAACGATTTTCCAGCCTTAAAGAAGACGACGGGTTTGACATCTCAGTCGAGGCCTTACAATCACTTCCACCTATCTTTACCTCCGATCCGTTCGTGTCAGAGGCTACCTCCGACCTACTCGTCCCTTTACGGTTCTGTGCGAGGTTTTCACTAATGCTGAAATGTCTCGCTGAGGGGGATCGAGCAGGCAGTTCTAGCTTAACAGGCTGCAGTCGATCAGGGTGTTCTGCTTTGATAGGCGGTGGGTGGGCAGGTGGTGCAAATGGTGGTTTTTTGGGTAGGTCTGGAGGTGGTGAGGGAAGCATCTTAAAGTAACCAGGCAGACTATTAAAAGAACATAGGGTACAGAAGATTTGTAGGAGAACTGGAGATGTAGAAGAAGTGAGGTGAAGGTTAGAGGATTGTGATGTGGAGGAAGGGACGTACCTACTTATCTAGGAGTTACATATCAAACGGAGAGAAGCGCATCACGTGATTGAGCTTGAATCCATCTACATCGAGCTGCTTCACAGATGTAACTCTGTGCAGTTAGAGCGGAAGATGTGGATAGAGGAAGTTTAAGTCTCTCAGATGATTCTCATTCCCGTCATATATACTGTGCGGTTGGGGGTATAACTACACACATCAAAAAGAAATCTACAAAGATTAATCGTCCGTATCTCGTCCTCCATTCGTCACCAATTCCCCCTTCCATTCTCGAATCCAAAGTTGCGCCCCATGTAATAAACAAACAGTGTAGACAAAAACTCCAAGCTCCTAGCCTATATCAAATCTTTTCTTTAAGCTCTCTCTTACAGGTCGAATCATCGCTTCTGATTGAACCTCCACTTCGTTTCTTTGCAAGCCCAATCCTGCTTGATCTTCTGGATTCTATCCAACATCCAGCCACTCGTCCAGGTCGGCTCACCCTCTTTCTTGGGCTGCTTTCTTCCGAGGCGGAGGACCTTTCCGGAATAGCACTCGCCCTCGCCCTTCGTCGAATGCTTCCACTGCACGCAGTCGGTCGCCAACTCGCACACCTTCTTGCAGTCCTCGGGGCTCTTGACCGCGTTGCGCAACTCTTCGGAATACTTCGCCCAGTCGGAACTGGGATCCGCCTCGTTGGCGCCGGGGGGTTTCACGATCTTAGAATCCGCGGAGATGTTATCCCAGTCATTCTTGACGGCCTCGAGCTGCGGCTCGATGATCTGGACAAAGGCATCGCCGTAATGGAACGGCTTCGACCAGCCGTGCTCGCTCGTCCAGTTGCGCTCTGCTTCCCAGATCATGGAGAGGTCGTCCGCGTTCATAGGATGCCAGCTCACCATTGGGGAGCACCAATGCAGATTCGTCCAGTCGATGGTAGCCGGCGTCTCGGATTGGAGCTTGGGGAACGCATCGTAGAACTCGACGTGGGCTTGGGACATGGCAACCGACAACACCATATCGCCGCAGCATTCTTTGCTGACGCGGGGCTCCCATGTGGTAGCGTAATGCTCCCTGTACGATTTCGCGTACAAGCGCATAGCGCCTTGGGAGATGAAGATGCCCGCGCCGCGCTGTGCGAATTTGACGTCGGTGAGGAAGGTCGGGGCGCCGCTGTAGTACGGAATGCGATAATCAAGGCGGTTAATCCATTGTAGAACGTTGGTCCAGCTGAGGCTCGTGTCCGCCTCGATGAACATCCAGAAGCGCGAGTCCGGGTTCATTTGGTAAGCGCGGTAGACCATGGGGAGGAATTTCCACTTGTCGAGCTCCTTGTCGACGGTGCCGGCCTGCACAGCTTGTGTCTTCATGTCCTCATACTGCTTGAACTCGGCGTGCTGTTGTTTGAATTTATCGGAGATGTCCTCGAGCGCGTCGTGCACTTTGTGGCCTTCGAATGCGCCGGAATGGTCGCTAAAGATGGCGAAGTTAGGGGCGCAGGCAAGCAGCGTCTTGAGGTGTGTGGACAGCTTCTCTTCGATCTCGCCCTTGCTCGTCCGGAGAACGATCATAATTTGTGGTGCGCCCTTGACCTTGTTGCAGAATTTCTCAATCTCTTGTTCCTCGGGTTTTGGTGCTGAAGGGGTGGGTTGCGCGACGACGGCGGGTTTGGATGTGCTTATCGCTTTCACCAATGTTGTTGGGTTGCTTGGGGTGCCTGCCTTGACTTCTTCCGTTGCAGATGTCTTTGCTTCCTGGACTGCAGCCTGGGTATGCGAAGACGACTCGGTAGTTGACGTCTCTTGCTGTTTAATTGTTTCCGTGGAAGCCTCCTGCTTCGACTCCACAGTCTTATCACCCACAACATTCCCCGCATTGTCCTGCTTCTTGACGGAGGTCTCGGTGTTCTTCGCAATTGGAGTCGGCGTGGAGGTATGGATGGGCGTCGGTGTCAGCACAATGCTGCTCAACATGGAAGCCCTGATGTCGTCTTTGTTATCTCCATCAACTTTCTCCCCTGGCTGCTGTTGCGGTGTTGCAGGATGGGGCGCGGGATGGGCCGCAGGATTTTGAGGCTTCTCGGTTTGCCCACCCGGGAAAGCCTGTTTGACTTCTCCCGAAGAGGTTCCCCATGACCAGAAGAGTGTGAAGAGCGAGAACGCGGCGATGATGACGATGATGCGGGAGGGGGTGAAGAGAGGCATTGCGGCGGTTGGCGGTGGCACGCGACGTGCGGAGGAGACGAGGGGTCCGGGATGTCGTCGACGGGAGTTTGAATCCCCCTTCTTGGTATTATTGTATAGAGCGTTCTTCAAACTACTCGAACCTCATGGCGGGAGGGAATTGCAGACGAAGCGGTGGTTCTGCAAGGGGAGGGAGTGAATGGGAGGAGGAACTTGAAGTGGGAAAGTCGCGGCCATTTCGGCTCGGGGGTTTTGTTAGGGGGCGTCGCTATACGGATTGGATAGGAGGCGTTAGCGGGCGAGACCGACTCTATTCGAATGGCTCCAGCAGATCTTATGCGCAACTGGCTTAGTAGAGGAGAGGAAATGCGAATGTAAAAAAATGTTAAGAGTGCAGAAGTCGTCAGGGATGAAATAATTGTCATCGTTAGTTATGGGTGTACTTGTACGTGCGTCACGGTTATATGTTCCCTTGGGTCCCATCTCGTGGCTGCTTTGCCGCTCACTTAGCGAAGGGATAAATCGACCGATGGGGAACATTAATATCAATAGATGAGTTCCATGATCTTCTTGTAGCACCCGGATGTATAGATATTGATGCTTAAAGGTAACTATGTAAATCCGCCAGAGGAAACTGCGTGGTATCAAACTTCCTACCTAAACCTTCAAAGACGTCATGCTTACCTGCATCAGGGTTTTCCGCCCCCTTTCAAGCAGCAGCTGAATGCATCCGTAAAACAGAAACTCGGGCTGAGAGCCACAATATAACTTGTGGTGATAGACCTCCACTCAGGTCGCTTGTGCATTCATGGCTTTCAGCCCTAGCCAATCGCATGTCGCCAGCTCCTTTGCGAGACCATAACCCTCTCATCCCCCGCCATACAACCTGACATGGGAGGCTCAGCCTCATACAAGAACTCTTCGACAACCTCTCCGCTCTCATGATCAGGCAGAGAAAACGACACAGACAAGATGCTCGATCCCTTCTCATGTCTTTCCATCGCCACGGGCGCCGTTCAATTCATTGACTTTGCAAGTAAGCTGATCTCGAAAGGGATCGAGATACATCATTCCGCCCATGGCATGTCAGTGGAGCATCTCGAGCTTGAAGCTGTGGCCGAGAACATGCTACAGCTCAGCAAAACTCTCCAGACTGCGGAGCAGAGAACGAGTTCTGGAGGCCTTTTCGGGAGCATTGACCTCGACAGCCAGCGGGCGAGGAGACATATGACCTCTGCAGAGATAAAAGAACAGGAAAGACAGGAAAGAATGCAGAGACAGTTGAACGAGAACATTCACGAGATCTGCCAAGCTTGTAACAAATCAGCTGGTGAATTCCTTGTGGTCATTGACGATTTGAAGATCGCGGGTAAGCAGTCGGGATGGAGAAGCTTTCGACAGGCTTTGTGTGAGGTTTGGGGTTCCGTTGAGGTCGAAGCACTTGCAAAACGTCTAGATAGGCTCCGAGCCCAATTGAATTCCAATTTGATGAGTTCTATACGGTGAGGAGGGTACCACTGCCGCTTTGTTGCTGGCTAACAAAACGATGCAGGCAGCAGATAGAAGCCGTAGAGAGTCGCCAAATGGACCATACAGAAACGCTCAACAACTTGGATCATCGCACGCAGGCTGTTCTTGACAGAATATCGACCATGGCTAGGACAAATGAAAGCTGGCAGACGGAGATTTTGACTGCCATCTATCGGCAAGGCATGAACAAATATGATTCGAATGGCTTCCGTGCGCTTTCAGAGGGCCTTTCAAAGCAGGCCAAAGCGCAGTGGGCAAATCTGATGGCACCGAAACTTATCAACCGTTTGCGTTTCCCAGGCATGTTTGAGCGGCATGCTAGGATCTCGCAAGCACATCGACGAACGTTTGACTGGATCTATCTTCCGCCCGACGCAGAGAAGGCGTCCTGGAGCAACTTCGTTACATTCCTAGAGGAGGACAGCGATCTCTATTGGATAACCGGCAAGCCTGGATCCGGAAAGTCGACTTTGATGAAATATCTATCCGACAACCGTCACACCATGAAGCATTCTCGCCAATGGTCGGGGAATACCGAGCTCCTTCGTGCAGGCTTCTTCTTCTGGAACTCCGGCAGCGACATGCAAATGTCAGAGTTGGGACTGATTCAAACTCTGCTCTATGAGTGTCTAAAGCAAAAGCCAAATCTTGTGAAAGTGGTCTTTCCGGATAGATGGCGCATGTGCGAACTGTATGGCGACGATCTCCATCCGTGGACTTGGGACGAGCTCTTGCAAGGCTTCAAAACTTTCTGCAAGATTACATCTCAGAGTAGTAAGCTGCTGTTCTTCATCGACGGTTTAGATGAATTCCACGGAAAGCATGAAGATCTCATCGAACTCGTTCAAACCCTAGCGAAGTCACCAAACATTAAAGTCTGCGTGTCCAGTCGGCCATGGCTGGTCTTCGAAGACGCCTTCAAGACTGGAGCGAGCCTGCTCCTCGAAGACCTGACGTTTTCAGACATTGCAACTTTCGTAGAATCTCAGCTTTCCGCGAATAGGCACTTCAAGGAGTTGCGGATTAGGGATCTCGAACAGGCGAGGAATCTCGAAATACAAATCGCGAAGAAGTCGCGTGGCGTCTTTCTTTGGGTCCGCCTCGTCGTGGAATCTCTCCTCCAGGGTCTCATGAACTCAGATCGGCTTAGCGATTTGCAAAAGAGGTTGGACCTAATTCCTTCCGATTTGGACGGATTCTATGCAAGCATTCTCGATCACTTGGATCCTTTCTATTTCGAGCATGCATCACAGCTATTCCAGATTCTACGAGAAGCGCAAGGTTCTCTGTCTCTCCTCGACTTCTCTCTTGCCGACGAAGAAGACCCAGATGCAGCTATAAAAGCGGAAATCCAGATCCTGAGTCACAAAGATAGGGCACATCGGTGCGAAACGATGAGGCGACGCATCAACAGCCGCACCAAGGGTCTTCTGGACGTTCCCACCCTCGAGCATCATCGCGCTGAAGCCGAATTCCTCCAGGTAGTCACAACAAATGGCCTAAATCGCACACCTTCAGCAGGCTCTGCTCGCTCCGGCGCATCTGGATGTCGAAGCTCGCATTACAAAACAGGTAAAGATCCATACGAATCGTATTCCCTAGTGGAGCTAGATACTCTCAAAGTTGAATATCTCCATCGAACAGTGAAAGATTTCCTACAGGCTCCTGCGGTGTGGAGAAGGATTGAAAATGGAACGCATCCCCCGTTTGATCCATGCCTCTCGCTTGCACAAGCATTCCTCATGAAAGCGAAGGACAACGGCCCCGACAGATTGACTGGAGTAGACGAAAACATGTGGCACATCATTGAGAAGTGCGATACCTATATCCGAAAAGCAGAGTCCCGAACATCGACAACCTATCCTGCGCTATCCCGCGAGTTGGAGCGCGTGGCCCGCGAAATTGATGCCGTGCCTCTGGGAGCAGAGTTCCTAACGCAATCCGATCGGCAAGTCAGAGTAGTCACAACAGATGCAAAGAGAAATGCGGGTTCGCGAAGCTTTTATATCGAATGGAAACGGTCGACAATTGCGGGCGCAAAATCAATTGAATTGCTTTCTTTCGGCGAGCAGACTGGTCTCTTCAACTATGTGGAACAGCAGCTGCGTAGCGGCGTTCTCTTCCCACAGGATCGCGATGAACGACCACTTCTTTCGTATGCATTGCTGGATTTCGAACCCTTCGCGGTGCTTCGGCTCAGATTGATAACAGCACTACTCGAGAATGGGGTCAGTCCAAATCAAGAGTATCGGAATGCCTCGGGACGGATGTCTACCCCTTGGAAAGATGCATTAGCACAGCTGCAATGCGACCGCATGTCTCGAGACGTTGGATACGACTTGGTCATATCGCGGTGGGCTGACATCATTGAATTATTCCTTCGTCATGGCGCGGAGAAAGCTGATGTTTCGTCCAGTGGACGGTCGTTTGAAGAGCTATTTTCAACCGTCGACGCTCAGAAAGGTAGAGAGCTGGACGCGCTTTGTCAGACCGAATGTGCTCCTGTAAAAAAGAAAGAATCGCTACTGAAGAAGATTTTCTACATCAGATCTAAATCTAGCAAGAAGCTGGAATAGGTCATCAAAATCCGTATATATCGATCTGAAGGGAGTAAAGGCCATGACCGCTTTGGCGTTATTCTGTCTGTACCTATAGTAATATTCTTGAATGAAATGTAATGAGAAAGATGGGAATCCGTTGACCCTACACTATCGTCACCATCCCTTTATATCATTTTCCCATCGAATCCCATCAACCCGCCACATCCGCATAATCCATGATGCAACCATGAGATCTCTCTTCCAGTTCGCACCCTCTTGATCTTTCACCTTTGGATCCACAATCTCGAACCCGTTTCCATCTTCAATTGCAACTTTCCTCCCCTCTCCATCTTCCCATATCCCCTTTTTCACAAGGAACAACAGTTGCTTATCCCATTCATCGCGTGAATGATATCCGTACTTCTCGATCTTTCTTTCGTTCTCAGGATTCAAACTATTCCTCTTCCTCGTCTTCCTCAAATGCCACACCTTAACCCACTTCCCTCCAAGCAAGCCACCCCCACTTTCAAACTGAATGCTCCCTCCCAACGTCGACGACCGAAGTCCGCGCATATCAAACGTCGTAATCGTATACATTGTGCTGTCCTCGTCATAACGTAGCCGGTCTGCTGAATTCAGCGAAGAAGCGTCAGACAGGGAGCTCTTCCGTGACTCCGATGCCATCAGCCGCCGAATATGCAGCTTCTTGGGTCGACCCGACCTCGTGAACTCTTGCATCAACTGGTAACGCGGCGTTGTGCTCGTCCGCGTCGCATATACAAGACCTCCTTCTATATGGAAGACATGCGCCAGGGCATCAATTGGCGTGTAGTTTGGGGGTGCTTCGAGAACTGCTGGCGCGGTGGCTACATGTGTGATAGGGTCATGCGATGAAGGATACGACTCCGCATATGCTCGGCTTGGTCCCTCATCTCCAGACGTGTATGTTGATCCCGACGACGACATGCTCGACCTATTAGTCTTCCATCGCACTAGCGATGCTAACGGATCTTCATGTCTTTCATTCCATCGCGGGATGTGGAAGTCATGTGGTAGACGACCCATTTCATTAGAATTCGCAGTCGGGGAATATGGCGGTGCGTCGTTCATGATGATGTTGTGCTAATAGCTGAATGCTATGTTTACTTTGAGGATCCGCACTATGCCGAACGAACGAACGAACGGCCGGGGGCACGACCTAGAATATATATACGCAAGCTACCTCAGGGCATTCGATAAGGCTATGCCAAAGGGCGTCTCGCGCATGGCTTTGGAACACGCGCCCTAAGCTATACGGCTGGGACTAGATCCATCAAATCAAGCTTCGACTATCGACGGACGCGGGGCAAGGCTTGTTCAGTGGAGCGAACGAGGGTTGACGGTTGTCGGGAATGGAAGGGAGACGGAGATGCCCCGCCCCGCCCAATATCCCTCTTCTTCCCAGGACATCCGCCTCCCCACAACAGTCGCGCTATTTACCGTGGACTCGTCATTGGCGCCGGATTCTCACGGGTCCAGTGGTCTACCAATGGAATGATAATACGAGGTGGTTACGAGGTATATTAGGGCAATCGAGGTGGAGTTATTCGAATTCCAGTCATCTGTGGCGTGCCGAGGGACTTGTAGGTAGAGAGAGGGAATAGGATATGCACGCCTGATATGCACGCCCTCGACTTCCAAGATCCGCCGAGGCCCGGATGAGATGGCATCTTGGATACAACTGGTAGATCCCCAAGATCGACAATATAGACAAGACAATGTGGCTCTGTTCAGTGGCAGTGCATTAGGTCTCGTGACTATGCAATGCATTCACATAGCCATGCTGTAGTCAGCTTGCATGCTGCATTCATCGATGCCATGATACCGGCCGGTCAAGTTGAGGCAAATGATGTCCTACATCAATAACTCGTCAGGTGGCGCGAATGGGTTCGAAGATAGGATAAGGGTTGATATCTGCTTCTGTGCCATGATACTGTCAAACCTCTCTGCATTCTACATCAAACTGAGAGCACTGATCTACAATTTATACCGAGAAAACACCATAAAATCGAGGACTGTTATAATTTTATAATCGACATAGACGACCCTAATCACGGCATTCGTTCTAAAAACCAATTCACCTCGAAGTTCGCCCGTCGCTCGATTATATTGGGTTGTAGAGAAGCACATCTTCTACCCAACACTAACTAGGAGCTGAAGGCAAAAAAAAGGAAGGCAATGGTCGGAAAGAGCACCGTAGGGTATGTCTTGACAGCAAGTTTTTGATTGCTCACAGTCCTAAACTACGCGCAAGATTGAACTTTTCAAGAAGTTGCCGTACTTGCAGTCAACCTACTATGCTACGGTTGACGCGGACTTAATATGCTTAGGCTCCAGGGAATAGTAACACTGACAGGGTAAGTAGCTGCTTACAATACTTATCTTGTATTTCTGTATAAGTGCTTGCAGCCAGACATACAATTTCGTGAACTCGTTCAGTTCAGTATTCATCAACTTGAAAGTCACTAGCACAAGCATTTTCCAACAAGATCTGTTGGCCGCTTCCAATAAGGCCTGCCGTTCTCTAATCGTGTCCCCCTTGATCTCCACGATATAAAGACAAGCCCATGACGATATAACAACGGGGGTGCTGTTCAGTCTGTAAAGCCGGGTTTAATTGTCTGTTTTAGAATCAATTGTGGAGTTATCGTGTGGCTCCATACGCCCTGGCCTGACCTGAGCCTATAGCATGGATCAAATCTTTTGCCACCAACGGATCAACTGTGCCCTTTTCTAAGAACTCAACGGTTCGTTGAAATTGTGATTGCAGTTCCTATCAACCTCTGAAACTTGATCCTCTCCTACATCTTACACATTGCCTCACGCTACTCGTAAAAACATACTCCCACAGCTCAAAGTCTCTTAGTCACAGTTCACAGAAACAGTTTCGATGAGCGAGTTTACTATGATTACGTTTTCCTGCACGATGAATTCTTCCGATGCATTCGAAAGCCTCCAGAATATTCTCCGGCATCTTTGTTCGAATCAATCCGCCCAACCAGGTTTATGTTTTACCCGAATGAACTTCTATGCTGTACCCCAAGATACCATTGAACCCTTTAGACCCTCTGAACATTTTCTACACCCATCGTTCTAGAAAAAAGTACTAGGATGTACCCCAGACGGAATCTCAGGGACGTTCGGCTAAACCTAACCTGCGACGTCGGATGGCGCAAACCGCTTTCATGCATCCACTTTACCCCAGATTTGCACTCCTCGGCTATCATCCGATCCACAACGTTCTCTGCTAGGCACTTCAGGGCCCCATGCTGGAGAACCCAGATTCAGGTTGCGGCTCTTTCAATAACCATATGCGGCTGAGTTCCGTAGCCAACTCGCCTTCAATGGCGGCTCTAATATTCTGCCAGTATCCATCCCATCGACGACTACGATCACATCTCCAGGTCTTGCCAATCTCTTTTTCCTATCTTTTTTCATCTCAAAGATTAATCTACTTTCATTGTAATTTTGGAGCGTATTGCAATCAAATTCGCAATCTGAATTCAAGAGGTTTACTTCTAGATCATCATGCCTGTGTATCTCTGGCGTCGTTTCAGATCCAGGCACTCTGCGTGTTTGATTGGATCGGAGAAGAGTGTGAATTACACTTCACATCATCTGAGATGCGAGCAAATCAATAGTTCAACAAAGCAGCAACTATGTCAGCAAACATCACAACAAGTTGGCATCTCAAGGTATGCTTTACACGATAGAAAGATTTAACTTACTAACACTATCCAGATCATGGCCTGGAACGGCCCAAATTGTTGCAAGCGACGAGGAAGATAGCTTCTCCAATGTCTTTTCTCGAATACCAGAACTGCAATATACAGATGCTCGCAGCTCAGGACCGCAACAAGCTAATTGTTCAACGTCAAGTTCTCAACCGCCGGCAAACTTACACATCAGCTCCGTGAAGCCACCTCCATTGTGTCGATTGTCGAGGACACCACATCTCTCGATATTTTTATTGTACCTCACAGTGACACTGTCACTACTATCTACACTAGCAGAGGCTAGCCCTCTCCTTGGTCTACCTTCAGATCTCCATCTCAACCTTCATCGCCGACAAGCAATTCCAGACAAGTTCGGACGAACTGGAAATGAGCCTGCCCCAGTGGCGTCACAACCACCACCACAGCCTGCAACACCCACAATCTCAATCCTCCCATCTACCACAACAGCATCCACTTTCAATTCTGCCACTCCCCAACCAAGTTTTCCCGCCACAGGCACAGATGACAATGATAATACACGGCCACAAAACGAGTTCGGCATCCCTCCACAATCTCTCACCTTGATATCCTCTCCACTTCGCCTGTCTCCTGGGGTGATCGCAGGCATTGCAGGAGGCGGCGCCGCAGTACTTTTCGCCTCCATCGGCATTGCAGTATGCGTATATCGACGGCGTCGAAGAATCGAAGTCAACGAGATACCGATCCGACGTTCACGTTTGGGTTCTCGCCTCGCACATCGTTTCTTTGGAGACATGCCATCTCGCGGTCCGTCGCGAAATGTGTCCCGTAATGGATTTCGTCGAGGAAGTGACGAGTCTGATGCACGTAGCGAGAAGCAG
This sequence comes from Aaosphaeria arxii CBS 175.79, assembly GCF_010015735.1. NCBI lineage: Eukaryota > Fungi > Ascomycota > Dothideomycetes > Pleosporales > Aaosphaeria > Aaosphaeria arxii. The sequence goes on from NW_022983486.1 coordinate 349,505, forward strand.
CTCGAGGCTGGATGGGTTGACAAAGGATCAATCAGCCGACCTAAGAATGCCTGGCTGGAGAACGGCCTTTTGAGCGTTCCAAAGCCCAAATTCATGCGGGAGGAGAAAGATGATGATGTAGCGCCTTGGGTTATTGGGGTTCCAAGGCCTGCCCGGCCTATCAGTGCAGAGCCACTGGGGCGTTTGAGTGGGATGGGGATGGGGATGGGGTATTTGAAGTAGAGAGGTCAAGCACGGTCACTGATTTGGGTGGTTACAATTGGTTCTGGCGTTGATGGTTGGTTTCTGGAGTGCGATACCCTATTTAATTTCTCACCATTCTAGTAGTTAAATCCAATCTTTCTTCACCATGTCTTTTCAATTCAAGGAAGCGCACTTACAGTGAATGATCTTTGCACAGCTATTGGCTAGGCAAACGCGGTCACCCAAACTAATGAACAAAGTTTCCTTAAGCAACCACTCTCTTCCTCTCTATTTATTACCTGCCTTTTCCACATCAAACAATATCAACACCAACCTCAACCGCAATCTTCCACTACAACATTCCCATTCACCACATAGCGACAGTCAATTCCCTTACGTCAAACGCCATGGACCTCGACGACCGAAAGCTCGCACTGACCCTGGTTCTCTCTTTCCTCATCGCGCTTGTCGTACCATTTCTCCGCAAAATATTCTTCAGTATCGTGATGCTGATTCTCGAGGTACCTTTGTACATCCCCCCCAAACTTGCCAGCATCTTTATCAGCCTTACATATATGGCGATCATGGCGATCATTCTCATGATAATGCCTATGATGCGCGAGGGCAGAGGTTTCGTCCTGCTTTGGATCCCTATCTCGGTTGGTATTATGGTGCAGATTTTATTACTGTGGAATAATAGGTCCGATCCATTGCCAGGAGTTCCATGATGGCTATAGTGTCATTCCCAGAACCTTCGAATACGCAGAAGCCAGTGGGAAACACAATTCGAAAAGTCGTATGGACAATCAAAACAATATATACATAATCTTCAAAATCCATTTTGTACCCGAAATTTGTTAATACGCGGTGATTCGCGCCGAAACCTGCTTGTAACAATACTCCAATGGCCCAATGACATGCGTCCAGATATCCTTCCTCCAACTCCCATCGCTCAGCTGCTTCGCGCGCAGACACCACTCCACTGCCTGCGCGAACTCCGGCCCCGCCTCTTCGGTCACTAACTTGCTCCAGTTCAAGGCAGCTGCATAATCTAGAAGGGGGGCAGATGTGGCGTCTCCGGCGGGAAGCTGTTGTCGGAATTTATTCTGCTCGAGCGAGGTGCCGAAGCAGAGCTCTAGGAGTCTGATGCCGAGAGCGGCCATTGTGTCGACGGTGTCAGTGGCGCCTGATTTCGACATTTCGCCGCAGAGATATGGTGTATCTAGAAGGACAGACTCGTCATTTTTGGGGTCATGCAGGAACAAAACATTCTCCTTCTGAAGAGGAGTGGTTAGCCATGGTGTAGATGACAATTGAAGGTAGGACGACGCCAGCGTGAGAGCCAACCAGTAGCGTTTTCGCCGTGTCAGAATGCCATGGGCATCGGAGAGGATCTTTTCCAAGGTGACAATCTTGTAACCTGAAATCGATTTGGTCGGGTCCCCAGGATACACAGAAAAGCGGTAATCGTCCTCGTCCATGTATCCAAAGCATTCAGGTACGGTCGCTCCACCAGCGCCGTTAAGCCGGCCTGAGGTAGCTGTTAGGGTAGCACAAAGGCATTTTATATTCATCGCTTCGGGCTGAGTGACAGTCGGTAACAGAGTATCGCTGCTTTCGCTCCAGCGAACCTTCCGGGGACTTTTCTGCGGTGTAGATTGGGGTACTTTGACGACAATGCCTGGACTATTTGGTGTTGATTCCGCTGGAAGCATCTTGATTTTGGTCTCCTGCCAGCCTAATCTTTTATGATCTGCTCCCAGGTTGAACAAAACATCGAATTCCACCTTTTCTGACGTTCGGTGCTGTAGTTGGAGATTTGCTACATGACTCATGCAACTACATTGCCATGATTTTATCAGAGCATGGTGCAATCTCACGGCATGTCTCCAGAAGTCGTTGATCTTTCTGTTGACAGCCGAATTGGGCTTAATGGTACCAGTCTTTCGTCTAGCTTCCGAGATATGATCGCTACTATCCAAAAGGTTTCGCAATCGGTCATTGGCATCTTGGAGTTTGTCGAACAGTCGCTCGCGAGAGGACTTTTTCAAACTGAATCTGATTCTCTTGGCCTCAAATTCAATGTTCGATATGCTTAATCGATCTCTTCTAGTAACACCTGCCTTTACTTTGCCCTGTCGGTTTGCTGTCAGTTATACGGCTTTGTCAACGTTGATCTAGATTTGTACCTTATCGACCTTCGCGAGAAACTTAGAATCATTGACGCCAAGTTCCTTCTTTAGCGACTCTATAAGCTTATTTATGTTGCCCATGATATCCAGGAAAAGCTCGTAAGACTTTGGCAAGCGCTGCTTCAACCTCTTCTCGAGCTCTTCGTCCTCCCATGCCTCGCCTGCCGGATTGTCCATAAGTGCTTTGAGTTCATCATCATCCACTACCAGAGGTAGTAGTAATCTCTCGATGTTACCTTCAAATATGGTATGATGGTAGCCGAGGTCGTGTTTGCATTTCTTGTAGGTTGCTTGGATTCGCCACCAGTCGTTCAATAGCTCAGCCCCTTCACGATAGCTTTCCAGCGCGTATATGAGAAGAGGAAATGCACCCAGAACCAAGCCGGCCAGCTCTATACCGCTCATCTTGGTGTTACAGATGTATCAAAAGTCATATTCACAGAGATGAAATGTTGAAGCTTGAGAGGTGATAAGGCTGAGGTTCAGCTCGTCCGTTTGGGGGCCGAAAGTGGGGGGGTTTCTCAGCCCGTCTTCCCCTCATCTTGTGATGTGCAGATGCAGCCGCATTTCCTCAGAGCCTTGTACAAATCTTTAGAAATGAATAGATGATCCAAAACAACCTCCGAACAGGCTCTTTCCAAAAGACATGCAGCGATCGTTGGCAACTTCTGCCATAGCATGCGCCCAGCTGCTTGATCAGGTCTCGACGCTTCTTCGTGACCCTGCGAATGAGGCTCGCTCTGCTCTGCGGCGCGGAGAAATCGAAGATCAAGCAGGAAGATTTAGAGTGTGGGCAGGAAATCTAGGAGCATTTCAACGATTGCCATCGACTTCATCGCTCGATCATAGACTTAGAGAGTCGCCGAAGGTAGCAGGGCAAGTACTAGAGCTTCTGCAAGATTTGCAAGATACTGCACAGATAGGTAATAGATCTCTTCATTCTTTAGGTTTTGCTCACATTGTATTAAGTGTCTGATATCGCCTCTGGCGAGAGACCAAATCGTCAATACGATGCTGAGGACGATAGTGAGGACGATTTCGTTCCAGACGATGATGATGAACTTGAGGAGGCAACCAACGACTGCACTGAAACTGAAAAGCTTCATACACCCAAAGAACCTCTATCCGAAGGTCAGGAGTTGTTCGAGAGCATAAAGGAGACTATTGCAAGCCTGTTTAGGATATCAATAATCATTCGCAATGCCAGTCCCAGAGATCGCTTCGCCAGGGCGTTGCAATCGAATCAGCCCTCTTTTGATAGCAGCTTCGATATCAACCATGTGGGTCAGAAATTCCCATTATTAGACTCGAAAGAAAAGAAGTGGCTCAAGGAACGACTGGGCAAGGCCATAACTAATCGAAGGCAATACCTTCGATATGCCCGTGATCACCGCTACAAACTCGGCAAAGAACGACAGGATGTTTGGCAGCCCAACGACAAAGAGGAACGACGCACGCAACCAGCTCTAACGGTGGATTGGACGAGAGCTCCCCAAGAATCACAATTGAAACCTCCGGTGGCAGAGAGTACGCTGGCTTCTACCTCCGCATCGACTTTGCGTCCTACAGATGTTCAATTACAAGAGGAAGACTTCCGGGACGATCAATCTCAGACCTCATACGCCATGTCTCTCAACGACGAAAACGAAGCTCTTGAGCTTCCAAGACTTGAAGACGTTGCGAAAGGCGTTTTCCCCTTTGAATGTCCGCTGTGCTGGACGATTCAAAATACCAAGAAGGAAAGTTCCTGGCGAAAACATGTCTTCTCTGATCTACGACCGTATGTCTGCACCTTTGGAAAGTGTGATGTCAAGCTATTTGCCGACCGTCGCGATTGGTTCGACCACGAGATGCAGGTCCATCGAAATCAGTGGGTTTGCCACTTCTGCGACAAGGAAGGCTTCCAATCGCTCGAACGGTTCCACGATCATCTGCACAAGCACCACTCCAATGTCGCGACGGCTGATCAACTGGATGCAATTTGCGAAGCGAGCAAACGACCCATTGATCAGATTCCGGCATCAGATTGCCCGTTTTGTAATGTATGGGAGGGGAAGTTGCGTGAAGTAAACCCCGATATCCCTGTCGAAACAAGCATTGTGGTCACGCCTGCCCAGTTTCGGCACCATGTCGGATCTCACATGCAGCAGTTGGCATTGTTTGCCATTCCTCGGGGCCATCTACAAGTTGAATCAGAGGGAGATTCTGCTGCGAGTGCGGAAGCCGTCGCATTTGACAAGATTGGGTCATCCAAAAAGCATTCGAGTGTCAGCTCTTACGTATCCATACCGAGTTTGGGTTCAAACACCGATGCCTTGGAAAAGCAACGACTCGCCCTCCAACAAGCTGAGATCAAATATGGATCAAACCATTTTGACACTTTGAGGGAGTTGGAGAATCTTGCATTTCTACTGGTGGACATGAGGAAGCACGACGAGGCGGAAGAATTGCTCCAAAGAGCTCACGCAGGCTATGAAGGATCGCCTGAGTGTGGATCATATCATCCCTTGACTCTTAAGGCTCTTGCCAATCTCGGCGACTTTTACAGAAATAAGGGGCTTTATGAGCGGGCAGAGAAAGTATACCAGGAGGCACTCTTGGGCTATGAACGAACTAATATTTTCGGTGAGGACCATGACAAGTGCTTGGCTGATGTGGTCAATCACTTGGGCGATGTTTACAGTTCCCAGAATCGACTGGAGGAAGCAGAAACATTTTATCAACGCGCTAAGAAGGCATATCAAGCAATGTTCGGGCCCCAACATCCTTCGACACTCGACATGATCAAGAAATTGAGTGACCTCTTTGTCGAGAAGACCGGGCTCGATGAAGCAGAAAAGAAATACCGAAATGCACTAGAGAGTTCAGAAGAAGAGAACGGCTTGCTCCACAAAGAGACACTCCAAAGAGTCGGTGATCTCGGCTCGGTGTTGTTCGAGCAAACGAAATACGAAGAGGCAGAGTTGATGTACAGAAGAGTTATGGAAGGATACGAGAAAATGCATGGGCCTAAGCACCTAATGACCCTGGATAAAATCCACTACCTTGCCTTAGTTCTTGATCGACAAAAGAAATATGAGGAGTCGACAAAGATGTACAAGAAAGCGCTCGAAGGATACGAAGAAACTTTGGGTCCAACAGAATTGGGCACACTTCACTGTTGCTTCAATTATGCCTTAGCTTTGACCCATACAGGCAATAACGAAGATGCTGAGATGCTATACCGACGAGCATTGGAAGGGTATGAGTTGCAGCTTGGTATGAAGGATTTGACTACAATCAATACACTCAAGAATCTCGGCTTGGTTTTACATCACCTCAGCAAATTTCAAGAGGCACGGGCAATGCTTGCGCGCGCAGTGAGAGGATTTGAAGTGGTACTTGGGCCCGAAGACCCAGCTTACCTGAACACTTTGAGTTACATTGGCGCAACTCTCGACGCACTCGGTCGCTACAAAGACGCAGAGTATTATTATCGCGAGGCTTTTCTGGGCCTGAATCAGGCAACTGGGCCTGAATCCTCCGATACACAGTCGACCCGGCAATTCCTTGCCTATAATATGAGCTATCAAGGTCGTCTAACAGAGGCTATCAATACGCTGGAAATCTATTATCAGATACAGCAACAGCATTATGGAGACCGAAACAAATATACCTTGAGCGCGCTTAGGCAAATAGAACAATGGCGAGAAGAAGCTGGGTTGAAGGTCGAAAAGCCCGTATAGTCAATATTATCATGCTAGGAGTAAATTTAAACATTTGAAGAACTGCAGTGCTCCATGATAGATGCTAAAGTAGTGATTCGAAGCTATAGTATTTGACGAGCCAAGCTTTCCTGATCTTTGTGATACAAATAAAACCTTGCTAATTCACCGGATCGGAAACACATACGGTTCAAAAACGGGGCACTCTATTACCCACCCCAGCTGATATGTAAAAGTTGATTGAAAGGTATATGACATAATATAGTAGTGGTATAATTCCCTCGGCTGCCAGCACAGTCTCCTCCATGTTGACAATTCAATGTTACCGTCGTTCTGAAATGTAGAGCGATGGAGAGTTTATACATTGGCACCATTCACTCGCTTACTGCGCAGACTTTGTGATTTTGTATCAACTCATACGCATTGAACAAGCAACTCATCGCTTCTGCATTAATGGCATACGTCGAAGACAGCACATTGCATATGGCAGAGAACTTTTGTTCAAAACAATCCCAACTGCCGAATGGTTTAGATGCGTATCCGAACTGCAAGCGTGCAAGAATATTTCCTGGTCTGCCCATGGGCAATGTGGGGGGCGATTCCAGATTCATAGGCGCAAGCTAAGGTCTTTGTGTTGCAAGATTCTCGAGATAAAGACGACAATGCCTCCGACGAAGAGCGTCACACCCTATTCACTTATTAGCGCCAATTCATCGTATTCCTCTTCTCCTAAACATACCCCGAAGACGATAAGGCCCATGTATCCAAAGGCAAAATCTGTAGACGATTGTATCAACGACCCACCAATAGGCGAGCCTACCAACTGAGCAGCAGCCAAAACAGTATATAGTGCACCGATTCGTCCCCCAAGTTTGTCTGCTGGGGAAAGTTGTGCGGCAATGACGGGGAGAACGGCGATAAATACCCCTGAACAGAAACCATACAGTATAACGAAGACCACAAGGACTCCTACGTCGCTTGTGACGAGCCACATGCCGAGGCACTGAATTCCAGACAAGATTGTCATCGGATAGGTAATGTTGGTGGGCCCAGTTTCATCTGCTGCTAGGCCTCCGCTGGATCACAGTCAACATTGCTCTCATCTCGAGATCATTGGAAATCTGGCCTACAGGATTCGCCCGAGTATACTAGCAGCATTCATCAGGGGTAGAAGGTAGTCCTTGGCGGATGAATTGGGATTCGATGTGGAACAATAGGAGGCTGCTTGACTGTTAAGATGACAAAGAGTGGAAATGGCGTATGACACATACTGATATAGTAGTATGGCACATACTGGCCGAGCATGGCCACGAAAGCTCCCACAGCAAGGACGGAATATCTCTTATCGAGGAAGCCTTTGAAGTCAAATAGTTGGCCAGCTCCTCTGAGCGGCTTCGGAGGAAGTTTAGTCCATGATATACTGAGAGCTATAGCATAGGATACTCTTTTTAAGGTTAGCATTTCTCACTTCATATTCGAGTTACTTGAGTAGACTCACGCCACGACTGTAGCTACGACTCTCAGTGTCCACGCAAAACCTACTTGAGGCATCAAGCGAGCGAATATGATCGGGAAGCATACGCCTCCAACGCTCCCTGATGCTGCTACAATACCCATAACTAGAGCACGACGACGTTGGAAATGTTGCCCGGCAACCACAAGGGCGGGTTGAGCGCCTAATGCGATCGCGACACCCAGGAGCACACCCTGAATAAGAAAAAGCTGGTATAGTTCGTCTGTTTCACTGAAAGACAAAGCTAAGAGACCGCCAGCACAGCCTAAGCCAGAAAGTATGTACAAGTTCTAGCATAGTTCAGCAGTGTTTCCGATCAGTGTTTCCAGAAATCCAAAAAAAAAAGACCGGCAATAAACACATACCTTTAGGCCATAACAGTCGAATAGAGATCCAGCAGGAGCAGCCAGCACGTTCATCAACGTGATTTGAAGAGTTCCAATAAAAGAGATTGTAGAAGCAGGCGTATCGGTCAAGCCTGTGCTTTGATAGTATTCTTGGAAGAAACCAAAGCTATTGATGATTCCAAATGCAGAGAAATAAACCAGACAGGATCCAAGAACGGTTAAGAGGGGCTTGAGGTCTCGGTCGGTCTTTGGAATATCAGTCTCGAGACTGGAAGCATCTCCTTCATCTTCCTTCTTCTTCTTCTTTTCGAGGAAGAACTTCATTTTGGGCGGCAGAAACCCTGCGACTGGCGCAAAAGTTGCTTCTTTTGTACAATGTAGTCAAGGGGAGAAATTGTTTCAGAATCATGACGACAATACAAAATTATGGCGGGTATCTTGCTTTTACGTTCTTCGCATGCTTGGTGTGGAATGCTGGCAAGCAAGTCACAGTGAGCTGTGACGCAAGGCCATACTTCCGACCACCCGTCTTCCTTTGCCCGCGCGGATGTCCCAGATCGTGCGCTTCATGTGCTCTAGATCATCTCTATAGAATGACGGTTTTGCGGCCTCAACCCGACGGGATGTTGTCATGTGTAACGGCATGAGCGGACCAGCAATTACACACCGCGGGTCAACACAGGTGGCAGATGACATCTTCCTGCTAACATGTAGATCTGTCAACCGAACTGACAGATTTTGGCCTCGATGACAATGATTATTCTCTGCACGAGACTTTGTACACAGGAGTTACACATCTCTACACCAGATTCAGGCAGCGTTGTTGAGGTGAATCTCATCACGTGGCTTGTAGTACATTCCGCACATCATTCTCCACTTAGGCTGATGTAACACTGGATGGTTTAACTCTATCTTTAAGAAGTCTATTGTGACCGATCAAATGAGGAAATGAAACTCTTTCATCGTGTCCGCACTTGATAGTTACTGGCCTGATCTCAAAAGGTCTCGGTTGCAGATATCAAGCAATTGCGCATAATCACCAGCTCATATCAACACAACTGTTGAACCAAACAGTTGGGCTGAGACCTACTAAACAAATAGGAAGAATGAGCTATCGCCAAAAGGTATAGCAATTGAAGATACTCGTACCCCCTTGGACCATCTTGGCCAATGGCAAGCTTTTGCCGTGGAATGATGAAGTATGTGATCTCGATTGGCGAGTTGGGCAAAAAGAATAATCTCGTATAGCTTATTTTCACATACCTTTGATATGGCCTTAAACCCAGGTCGACAAAGATGATACCGATAGGCCTTTGCCTAGGCCCCTGATGCTTTCTCCAATTGGTTCCCGAATCCGCAGACCAGGCCAACATTGGGCAAAGAGTTCGGAACTGTTTCACAAGTTTCTGTACTTATCGATTCTGACACAGGATGGTAGACTTTACTGCTAAAGAAGTTTGATCGATCCGACATGACCACCGGAGAACACATCACACATCATTTCGTAATGACGTTTCCATACTGAAGATCCGAAAATAGCGACACGTTATGTTTCGATCCTTCTGTGGGTCGCGTTCCACTCTATCTCGCCTTCGGTCGGTTCTGAACAACATCGTTGCCTTTTGATTCCCGAATCCATCAAAACGGGCCGAACGTTGGGTCTGCCAACGTCAAGGGTCGACAAGGCGATCTGTCAGTCATATCAGGAAAGCGTTTACAATTAGCGCTTGATCGACAATCTACCGCCGGTGAGGAATGTTTGCATGTTCCTGCGTGAGGGGAGCATCAAGCACGCAAGAAGACGGTGTTAATCCTGGTTATGCCAAAGCCTTCACGCGGTCGTGATCCGCGGCTGGAACAAAAATCCGAAAGTTTATCACCCTGGAGGTAGGTGGCACGGCGGCGGTGGAATCTTTTGTATGGAAGAAGCCAAGATTGTCCATGACGCTATCTTGTTGAAATTATCTAGCATATCTAGACAAACCTAATGTCTGACTCTTTGTAATGAGATAGACATCCACTGTCTTTTTGGTGTAACCATAGTCTATTCACTCAGAGCGCGGTACGACTGTTCGAAACGCCCACGCATTACTGTGTGGGCTAGACTTGTATCGTTTCTATCTCAAACATGTGATCTACCATACGAGTCATTTCAAAGTTTTTACTATGTAGACACGCTTGAATAGCCAGGCAGTAAAGTCTGCTAAGGTTCTGAAGCCTACACTTCACTGTCTATCTTGGATCTACTTCGTGATCAACTGCAAGGCCAATGCGATTAGAGCCTTCAAAGAATTACTACATAGACGTGGCGGTCAAAGAGGTCTTTAATCTTCCTCGTGTTTCTCGGTAACCGACCCGGGCGTTGAGGTTGCAAGGGGCAATACACTCGTGTTAGCGAAGAGAAAACGGGGAAACCAACGCCGTGCACCTGGAAGCGAAATCCACAACTCTTCTATGAACAAAGGCGAATCTCTACTGTATCGGTGGTGATTGGCATAGAGTGGAGCTGATGAATGATGATGCTGTCATGGCTGGCTGCGTGCGCAATTCAGCCTCCTTCCCAAAGTACCACCTAACTCTATGTGCTGTAGCGCCGGGAACCTGTTTGATCGTTACGGACCTCACCGAAAAGACAACGCATTTGGGGAATGGTGTTTCGTGTTGTAAACAAGTCGCAGAGTTACTGTGTAGATACACCTACGGAGTTGCAAGATACGGAAATCCTTCGGAGGGGCAGAATTATAATGATTATTGCCCACTGTCGCGAATTGGGCATTCTACTATTTTCTGATGTTATCCTAGGTACCGCCTCCTGAACGAATTAGGTTGGGACTAAGTCTCCTAAGTAAACTATCAAAATCCAGATCCCAGCCCTTCTCCTTTAAGCGTGCCAATCTCAACGCCCTCGCAGGTGGATCACATTCGTGTCCTGCATTAACGTCTGCACGAGAGGGGAAGGTTTGGTCACTGTTTGGGGAGACGCTCGTTGAAAACGGTTCACGTGGCCGCCACTGGAAGCATACTTTCCTCCGGCACTCGATGCACGTTCCGACTGCAGTGAGCATGGATCCGATCCTGGACAATCGGTTTTGTAGCATATCATTTCCCTTTCCGGGCTTAATACCAAGATTAGGACAAGGGAGAAACCTGCAATCGCAGGCTACATTCAGCACGACCTCCGCCCGTTGTCACAGTGGATCCAAACGTAGTTGGTCAGTGAGGGGGCGTTTGGTTTGCGGGACTACAATGCTTACGGTGCCATGAATCGCAACCGCAGCGGCGAAGGGGTTGATCTTCGCATGGCCATGGTACACGAATGCCTTAAGTTTAAAGTAGTCCCGGCCATTGTGCGGGCGCGATGTTAGAATTCAATTGCGCGTCAAGAGAGTGAAGTGTTTACCTTATGTTGCGCGGCGTACATTCGCCATGTCTGCACCAGCACCAAACTACCCTGACGCGGACCGAGGTGTCAGTCTTGCAGCTACATACATTACAGGATGTGTAGTATCACTGGTCTTTGTTGTCATGCGGCTATGCGCACGATATAGCATAGCTGGCGTTGGGATTGACGACTGGTTAATGCTTGTTACCTGGGTAAGTCTTCTCCTTTGAACCATTCCAATATACACAATACAGATCTTCCCTCTGAGTATATGTACTCACTATTGCTAGATCGCTTTCGTTCCAGTCACCGTCTTACTGTGCATCCTCTGTGTCAATGGAGGCACTCGCCATCTCGCCTACCTTGCCGCCGACCCAGACAAGCTCGTCTGGTCTATCAAAATGAATTGGATCTCTCAACCCTTCGTCATCTTCTGCCTCGGAACCGGAAAAGTTGCTGTCTCCTTCCTCATCATCCGCCTACTCAATCGCGCCTCGATCTGGCGCCGCTATTCTCTTTACTTCGCCAGTGCTCTCACAGTCGCCAACACCATCATCATGATAGTCCTCACCTTCGCACAATGCAGCACCCCCGCCGCACTCTGGGACCAGGAACTAAAAGAACGGACGAAGTGCTGGAACCCTCAAGTCCAAAGTAGCTTCAGCATTTACGGAGCCGCCGTTCACACGGCAATGGATTTCTTCCTCGCCGGGCTTCCCATCACCTTAGTGTGGGGACTACAGACAGACCTGAGGAAGAAGATCGCCCTCTGTGCATTACTGGGATGTGGAGCATTGTAAGAATCACTCCGGCTACGAATTCGTCTCATCAATCATGCTGACTCGGCACTTCATTAGGACTGGAATCTGTGCAGGCGTTAAAACGAGCAAACTCCTCTCGCTCAACGAGAGATCAGACATCACCTGGGAGACCGTCCCATTATTCATGTGGTCAGGGTAAGTCGTGTAAATGTATTGCGCCATGATCCGCGTATACGAACCTCACTTGCATTCATATTTCGATCGTCGCCAGACTAACCGATCCCCCACTAGAATCGAAATCATCCTCCTCATCGTCTGCGGCTCCATCCCCGCGCTCAAACCCATCTACAGCATTTGTCTGGGGAAGCGATCATTCACGTTGCGGTCGAGTCAGCGGAATACATTGAGTGCGAAGAAGAATAACAATTCGCGGCGATCGTACATCCGACAACGAGACGATACTGAGGCTTCGCTTGGTCTCAACAATGTCACACAGCCTTCGGCTGTGCATGTTAGTCGAATGTCGGAGGATGAGATTGCTATGACTGGGAGGTTCGATAAGGAGGGGACGATACAAATCACGAAGACTTTCGATATCCAGAGGGATTGATTCTTATGTTAAGAGATACATGTATGATGTGTAATTTTAGTTTCTACGATACCCAACAAAGCAAAGAGAAATATAATATAAACCTACATAATATACACAAAACTAGCAGAAAACCTTGTGCGAAATCGTTCGCATTGTAGGATAATCGACGACTAAAGAGATCGGTGACAGGCATGAGAATCGAACTGCAGCAGGTACCTACATTGGGTCGATCTGATGACCAGGAATGCTTGTGCAGTTGTGCAAGGCGTGCCGATCACGGTGGTTACGCACACACAAACGAGTCAGGGGATTCTATCGATGCAATATATTCTTCTATATATATTTTGCGCAGATCAAATTCTACATCCTTTCAATATGGTATGTATGATAGGAATAAACAATACTCAAAACGCTCCGCTCAAATGCTACCGATGTTATGCAATGCGTCGCGACAAGCAATCTAAAGTCTACATATGCCAACACGAACCGAAGTTCGATCTACCACTTAAAACTTTCTTCAAAATACTCAATACCTCTGTGGCCCCTCTCCAAAGCCTGGATAGTGGCTCTCCGCGCGTCGTCCGCCATCTGCGCGGGCCCGCATGCCACCACAGCCAACCCTCCATGATTGGTCTCTTCTAGTTGGGCCTCTTCTTCAACAGCGGCATATACGTCTGGTCGACCTGCTTTCAACACGCAGCGCTTCAATCCTTCGCCGAGATCGTCGTCCTTGCCTTCGTCTGTGTCCTCCTGCGTGACGTGGACGGTTAATGTGACTTTGTCCTCAGCATCTCGATCTTGTATGATCTGTCGGAAGTCGCGTTTGAGGACGTCGGTCAAGAAGCGGTGTTCTCGTACTGCCCAGAGAATGTGTATGCGAGTTGATTTTGAGGTAGAGTCGAGGAGAGCGGCGAGGTAGGATAGAGGAACCGCTATACCCGTTCCGCCGACAACAAAGAGTACGGAAGAAAATTTGCTCAGAGGGTTGGTTTCGCCGTAAGGTCCCTCGACTAGTACTCGTAATTCAGTCGGGCCAGAACTGGCAGACTTCTTCAGTCGAGCGGTGAAACCGTCGTATGGGCGGACGAGGAAGACTAGCGATGGATTTGCCTGATCCGAGGTCGCATCCGATGCCAGTAGAGCATCAGACTCGGTTGATGATTCGGATTCGGAACGATGAACAGAGGCTCGACGAGTTTGAAGTCTGCTTGGTCGTTCCATTTCGCTTTTGTCCTCTGGGTGTCTCACATATCCAAGAGTAAATGGGTGGCTTTGGTGCATGTAAAGTGGGTTACTCAAAACGTAGATGTAGTAGTATGTGCCTGGTTGGGGATTCGAGAGTGCTCGGGAATGGCCGAAGGGGATATCCAGCCGGATTAGATTAGAATCAAAATCGTAACTTGCTATGCATTTGGTGTTCCAGAAGTGAGAGTCGAACGACAGGATGCGTGCCATGCGAATGACTCGGTCTAATACCCACACGATTACACAGGGCCAAATGAACCAGTCGTACTCGCCCTTGAAGATGTAGACGTGACTGTGTTGTGGTTAGCCATGATATCGCAATGTCATTACAATATGTAACGTACTAGTACATCGTCCAAATAACAGCCACAGAGGCGGCAATGTGAATGATTAAAAATATCTCATAGTGGCTGCGACGCAGACCATAGACGGAGAACACGCAAATAGCAACCATGAAAATGGTCGCCAACTCGCCATTCCAAAAATAATGCTTGTACAGATATTTTTCGAAGTATGGCCAACCTCCGTCTAACAGATTTAGCTGATGTCATATGCGTCATTTGCATGCAAAACTTACTAGTCCAGATAATCTTCGTATACCCAAGAGAGTGTACGACTGCTTGCACGGTTGATATTCTGGCGACCCAACGATGGAAGTTGTTATATGTGCCGAACCCCCAACCGGTAACCCATAGTAGGACGTTATTCCTAGTACCGAAAAGCCATATGAGAGGGAAATTAGCGAGAGATATGATGCCCGTGCGATCGGAAATATAGCGAAAGTATTGTGCGGATAGGCGCGGCCAAAACATGTTGCCAGTGAACGCCTGATAGTTAACGACGCACAGAATGGTGTTCAACAAGACGAATGCGAATATTGTACAACTTTGAATCCTGGGTGGAACGGTGCACCATCCAACGTTTTGGGAGCAGCGATAGCCAAATGTTGCTGGTACAAGGATGTACCTCTTGAGTAGAGTGTATGGCGAGCTGAGCAAAGCATGATGCCTGGCTGGGGAATGGCGTTCTACGTCATCTTCACCACTTGAGATAGGTTGCCACTCTTGAGTTCGAAGGTGCTGAATGAGGTGGATCAAACGTGTCGATAATCCAATAACCACGACCACAAGCCAGAAGTAGTACATGCAGAATCCATACAACCAATGCAAACGGTTTTCGTACATGGCCGTATCCTAAAGAAATGTCAATCGCATCATTCTAAAAAGACAATACTTAATATACCATACCCATGTTCTGAAACAGCGTAAAAAGAAGGATTCTTCTGGAATAACGACCTCATCGAGCACAGTGTTTGCTGACCATATGCCCTCTTCCGCTGTAAGTCGCCTTATCCGCTTCTTGTCGTCATCGCCATAATGATCAATCACGTCCCACCCGGGCAAAGTTTGATTGAAATTCGCACAAAGGTCCCCCTGCTCTTTTAACCAGGTCTCTCTTCCCGACGGTCCGCAGTAGGCATCCGCGCAAAGATACAGACTCGTGACATGTCGCAAGCTCGTACAGTCCCTTACCTTCTTCGGCAAGGTTCGGGCTGTGTCGTTGAAGTCGACTGAGCCGAGTGAGAGCTCGCAACCAAGGTAACAATATACTCCCTGCTGGAGCGCGGATGCTACATTGTACGGGATCAGGAAGAGGAACACATGTACCAACCTGGGAAGCATGGGGACGAGTTGATGGTAGGTGGTGATGGGATGGAAAAAAGATCAGATTGTGAGTGGGGTCTTATCAGATCGAACCACGTAGTCCGTGCGCTCCTCCGCGAACGGCCTATTTTCTCCTAAACCTGAATTAGTCCTAGTGACTGGTCACATGCATATGCCATACGCCATTTAGTATACATCAGGAGACCATCTTTCTCACAAAGTATGATGAACTTTCTAACAAAACATTGTATATGGTTTGCAAAAATGTTAATTGTAATAATTGGTTATATTTTTTATTTAAAGCATCTTGAAAAACCAAAAAAGTGACTCGACAAAGCGTACGTTTATTTTACTGACATATGACCCCATCAAGCACCGAGTAGTGCTAAAAGAATATTTGTGTGAGATTTGATAAGTGCAAGCTCTGTCTGGATTTCTAACTTCAGACTACTCTCTGGAATCATAGCTAGAAGTCCTTAGGAAGGTATTATAATGGCTATCAATACGAGATCCCAGCACTACTTCATCACGCGTACCAGATGCATCACATGTTCTGGAACGAACCGAAGTGAAGATTATTACATCTCATTACTAGATACCTGGATACTTGTACGCTCATGAGGCCCCTTCGTGTGATATTCCATAACCTTGCTGATCATCAATCATCGAGTCGTGACGTGATCTCCAAACGCCGCCAGTACGTAAATTTCCTGTCAATTGAAGTCATCGAACCCGCCAGAAGCAGCCCGTTCGACGGCCTATAGGCCCCTAAAGCTTCTACATCCTCCCCGAAAGCTGTGCCAGGAATCGGTTTCGTTCCGTAACTCCACCCCATCCGTCAAGGGTGTGCTTCTTCGCCAACGCTGCCAACACACTAGGATTGCTACTGACTACTTGCTCGTCGTCTAAGGCAGACCAAACACCTCGAACGTCAGGTAGGGGGAGGCCATCCTTCCAGGCGTCAAGTACCTGTACTGCAAGTTCGGGGCGACAGCGGGTATGCTTGAGAGCACGTGTGATGTCCTGGTCGCTGAACCCCTCACTGTGCTGTTCGGCAAAGAACTCATCCATCTCCTCGGGGTCAAGGGGCGGATCTGGGTCACCGGATTCTTGGGAAAAGAATTCCGAGGGACTTGGTGACCCGGCAGGAGATCGACTCAGGTTCACTGGGGTGTAGAGGTTCAAGGACGGGTATCCGGGACTCTGTGCTCCATTCAGGGAGCGACGAAACTCTTGCATTGAGTGTGTATTGGAGTCTTCTGATCCAATATCTATCGCAAGGGGAGAGCCTGGCGCCGACGTCGGTTCTTCTTTTATAGATGGAGTGACATCCCTGGCTGGCCTGGGAAGAGCCATCAGGGAGGGTCCTTGGGAAGGGGACGAAAAGATATCCTGGGAATCAATCGGTTTGGGAATGGGCTTTAATGAAAATTCATTGGGCGGCGAGGAAAGGATGGCTTGTGTATCAAAGGCAGAAGCCCGGGAGCGAGCAGCACGAGGCGTTCCAGTGGGAGTATCATTGGGGAGGTCTGAACTCCTTCGCAGAGTTGGATATCGAACTTGCCGGGCTAGTGGCGTTGGTTGATCAGACTCTGCACCCGTATCAACGTTCTCCAATTTGATAGCCTGGTGATGGAGCTGTGGCAGTTCTTCATCCTCATCGTCCTCGTCCTCGTCATCAGCAAGTGCGGAGGAATTTGTTTCAGAGGACACCTCCAATGGCTGGCGCTCTATCCCACGCGGAGAAGTTTTTGTGGCTTTCTTTGGTGGCGACCGTTTAGATCGATGGATTTTCGAAGGGCGAGATGGCGAGGCTGCCTCCTCTTCCACTTCACGTACCCTTTTCGAAATCTTATCAGATGCCTTAGGTGTAGGGGTAAGGGGGGCTAGTGTTGAGGATGTCGCGACTTCAGAAACCTGATTGCGCTTTTCCGATTTCTCCATTTCGACACGTCGAAGATCTGCGACTGCAAGAGCAACATACGTTGCCTGCACATCAAAACTGAGCCTCTGCCACCTAGGCCACAAGACTTGTCGCCGCTGAGCTACGTACTAGTCAGTCAATAAGTTCACATGCTGCTATGATTAGACCTACCTGAACCTCCATCTAAATCAGACTCATCAACTGCTCCCGCCTCCTTGGTAGCCTGAACATAGAAACTAAAGGCATCCTGAGCTTGTTCGATACCTCGACGCTTGGCCATCGCCTTTGCAATTGAGGGATTCACGGGCCTGTGAGCGGATGATAACTTGGTTGCTGTTTCTTTTCCACGCGCTGGCGCTGAAGGACTTGGTTTCGATGGTTCATGTTGTTCTTGTGCGTCTCCACGATCGCTATCCAACACTTCCTCATCCTGAGGCTGACTCTGGCTCCAAACTTGGTGGCGCTCAGGTCTCTGTCCGCCTTGGTGACTCTTTTGTTCATGCTTTCTTGTTACCCTCTTCTTCACTCGCTCTTTTTTGGCCGAATCATCCCGTTGATAATCCGGCAGGACGACCTTCTCGAAATATTGTTTCCATTGTTCCGTCGTCCTCTTCTTGTCATCCACTTCTGCGTACCGCGCCCAGGCCTCTTTAGCAGAAGCTTCGTCAATCGCTGTGATGACATCTGCATTGGCATACAACTCTTCCCAATCCACAAATGTGAACAGTAGCTCAAGATCAGATACAGTGTATACTTCTTTGATCGTCGCCTTGTCAATGTGCCGCTTCGGGGAATCATTTGACCTAGGTGATGTTTTGACTGTCTTGTCCTGCTTCTTCCCCGGGCTCTCATGAGATAATTCCGCTCGAGATTTGTTCCGAGGTACCTGTTCGACAGATTGATCCGATGGAGGGGAAGGAGGAGCATTGTCGGGCACGTTCAGACCCGCGGGAGGTTGGTCTCGTAGTCGTTTGAGGTATCGATCGCGCCACGAATGCCATGTATGTCGTGGATACTAAAGCGCATTAGTTGAAGCCGACCAAAAGCGTGATTGGAGGCATACTTTTGCTTCGAGTTGTATGTAAATTTCATTTCCAGAAGCCCTGCCACCCATCTTCTCATGATCGCGGACCCATTTGTAGAGTATCCTATCCTCCTCGGCCGTATACGCCGCGCGAGAGGTTCGGGAAGATTTGCTGCCTGCGCTCACCGCTGAAGCCGTTCCGACGGGAGGGCCGGCCAAATGCTCGTCAGGATCTTGAATCTCGCCATTTTGAATCGACGCATCAATAAAAGTATACGATATCGTCCCGGGGGCGTTATCCCGCCTGCAATGATCGGCGATGAGATAGTCTGCTTTCTTCTCCAACTGTGTTATTTCTCCACCGTTACTCTTGATCTTGTCCAGGATACTGTTCCGAAGGGGAACACGCTGGGCAATCCAGAACTTCTTGCCAGCGAACAATGTTCCATTCAAATTTGCTCCAGCAGCGACATCGTCATACACGATCGGCGCGGCCATGACGGTGCCGATGGAATTGTCGGGATGAATGGTGGGGATAGAGTGTCATTCGGAATGTGACGCGCTTCGACACGGTCTCACGGGGGCCTTGGCGGAACGCTCGCCTATCGATAACGCGCGGGCCGGTGATCACTCGTCCTGTGTATGATCAATCTTAGTTGTTGTTTACACCTTGGAACACCACCTTGGGTTTTTGAGACAACACCTAGATTCTACCAGTCTTTCAGACTCTCGAACTCCATTGAAAAGCTCCAGAGTTTCGAGAAGTCTCTTACTAGTCTGCCTTCCTTCACTTGACCCCGCCATGCTGGCGTCTCTTTGCCGTCTACATTCATTATGGGCATGACTACTTTGGAGATCGTCATATTCGTTGTTGGGTCAATATCTTTCTGGACCTTTGTCGCCTTCTTTGGGCGTCTCCCTGCTTTTAAGTAATCTTAGCGCCCTCAGTTTATTGATCTAAATACTGATTAACTCAGGAACACTATCATCGGACGCATACAGCGGCTCGTCTTCGTTCACCTTCCTTCTTTCCTCCACAAATTGGACGTACGCCTCACAAATGGCCGGATATCGAATGGAGGCTCCCGCTTTGGGCACTATCTTATGCATGAGAAGCATCCTCTAGTCGTAATATTCTTCTTGGGCCTCGTTACAGGCAGCGTCGCTCTTTTCGTTCCCGTTGTCTGGCACCATCTGCCACTCAAACACAAGCTGTTGATACCAGTTCTGGTTCCTACGCCTTACATATTCACATTCTTGAGCGCTACGAGGAACAGCGAGTCATATATCACTCCAGAAAACCACGCGGCTCAAATGCGACTCTACCCATATGATCGCGTGCTCTACTATCCTGGCAATACCTGCTCGACCTGTGAATTTTTGAAGCCTGCCAGGAGCAAGCACTGCAGTATATGCAAAACCTGCGTCGCGCGAATGGATCATCACTGTATATGGGTCAACAATTGTCTTGGGAAAGGCAATTATCGTTGGTTTCTTCTGCTTTTGTTTTTCACCACTGTTGCGCTGGCGTACGGAGCGTACTTAGCGTACATGGTCATTTCCCCTCTCGCAAGCTTGCAGTATCTACGAAACGAGAAATGGTACAGATACCGGATCAAACCAGGAGTGGATCCGAACAGCTGGGGTACATATCTCAGTATGAAGCTCTACTACTTTATGACTTTCTTGTCTATCTACCTCGAGATTGGAGGTCTCCGAGCATCGGGGGTAGGGTTGCTGGCACTGCTGACTTGGCCACTTCCATTGGGCTTGTTGGCCTACCATATCTATCTCATTTGGGCAGGCATGACGACAAATGAGAGCTCCAAATGGGCAGACTGGCGAGACGACATGGCAGAGGGTGTTGTCTACCTAGGGCATCGTATGGAGGATACGATGGGAGTTAACAGACAGCAAGCAGCATCGTCTCATCACGGCAACTCTTCGCCGTCTTCCAAGTCGAACCCCACGGCTGTGGAGCTACCATCTGAAGAGGAAGAACCAACGACAACATGGCCGCTAGAAAGTAGGCACATATTGATTCGTACCACCAACGGTCTCCCGCCACGGAATCTCCCAAGCCGCATACGCTCCGTTGCGAAGGAGGATAGTTTCGAGAAAGTATGGAATTTAGGAGCGGTTGAAAACACATTCGACTTAGGATTTTGGGATAACCTCGTCGAATCCTTCAAATAGGTTACGTGTCTTACGCAACGCACTGCATTGTACATATGTACCATTTAATATACATACCTTCTCGCACAGCTATGATACCATAACCCACCCATGTTTCAAACAGAACCCTCAAAAGGGTCCAAGATCGCCGGCAGGGGTCTAGCGCCAAAAACAGGTTGTTCAACAATGATTGTGAGGCATAATGCTTGCTTACCTTACCTCACGGCGCACGCAAGCCAATTCCCTCCTTGTTGTTTTCGGCTCTCCTCTCGATGACATCACTCCCACATGGTTCCATCCCTCACCCAACCAACCGCAACACAACCAAGAACGTCCCTTTCAACGCCGATAAGTATACAAAGCCCAGAAGTACCATTTCCTTTCCAACTTTTTCCTACTCAATCTTCTCCCCCATAATCCTGTGATAGTCCCATATACCAACTTGCATTCCAACCTCCCCACAATTCCAAACCTACATCAAGCTACCATCCCCAAGATAAACTCCACATTATAATTTATACATACCCACCATGTCCCGTCAACTTAGCAAGAAGGAAGCCCGCGAGCAACAGGTCGCCGCGGCAGGTCAAGAGCAGAACCAATATGCGCGAGATGTCGAGACGCGCGAGCAGAACGCCAGCGCAAGCGGCTCTGTACGTCCATTCCATTCATCTACTTCCATCTGTCTTGAAATCACAACCTCAAATTCCCTTTCAAATCCCACCTTTTCCCAAGGAAAAATACCATCATCTCTTGCTTTCCAATTGCCAGTAGACCAAACCACTGCCGCCAACTTCCGCAAATCCCATCTCCAAACCATTCAAATCCCCTCCCCATCTACATCACCTGCCCACAGCAAACCTTCTCCCCCCTTCAATAAGAAAGAAACATGAATTTAATACGATCCACCAGGCCGGCCTAAACCTCAACCTCTTCGGCGCCCTCTCGGGAGCCCTATCGTCCAAATCCAAAAAGACAACCCACCACAACCCAGACGGCTCCTCCACCTCTGTCGAAGACCGCCATGACAAAGGTATTTCCCCAACGCCCCCTCTTCCAATGATCCCAAATAAAGGTCACACAGCTAACGCAAAACCGTAGCGGCAGCAAACGGCATAGCAGCAGGCCGGGGCACCGCGTTCGCAAAGGCAGACGCAAACCAAGGGGCCAAGCACACGAAGAGCAGGGAGATCGGGCAGGGACAGTCGCAGGCGAAGATGGTGGAGGGGAGGAAGGAGGTCGATCATTTGGGGATTGAGGATGCGTAGATATCCTTTGCCTCTATCTTCATATTTTTTTCTCTGGGGGTTCTTGGGAGGGGAGGGATGGGAGGATGGTAACTTTAGGGGGAGGTGCTTTGTACGAGTAATGTAGATGAAATGAGAGAGTTCGAACGTTGACATAGAAAGGTGGTTTGGATTGTTATGTTTGATTTATGTGTTTATTGATTTGTATTGATTGATAGATTGAGTCGTATATCCAGAAGGGATTCGTCACATATGCTACTCCTATCCACCGTTCTTCAAACCCAGAAGACGGTCGGAATATATCTCCAAGTACGTTACTCCTATACAGATGAACATCCACATGGCGGCACCGAAGTGCCAGACGATTAAGAAATTTCCAATGTCAAGTCCCTAGATGGCGAAACGAAATAGGGCCAAGTATGGTCCAAGGTAAAACCCCAATGAAAACGCCGTCGCTAATGATTCTGATAATAACAACAAAACATGTAATCAACCCGAAGGTGATGCAAGACATCTGGTCAAGCCTTCAACGCCTCTTTTCGCGACCGCCACGTGCCAGGGAACAGCACCTCCGCGAGTACCTTGAACACCCTTGAGACGCGCCAATGTGCCTAGGGCCCTGAACTGTCCTATCATCTCTTTCAGTAGATTCTCTGCAGTCGTGCGCATCTGCGCGGTCGGTGTCCACATGAGACTACTCGTAGGTCGCTCTTGCACCGGACTAGGCCCCGGTGAGGTGCCGTCTGCACTGAGTGGGAATGGTGATTGAGGACCGGGGGCGCGGTTGGGATTGGTTGGGTTGACCGCTCCAACCCAGAGTATATTGACGCCGACGACGATCGGACCGGGCTCAGAGGGTGAGGGAAGGCTGGAAACTGCCGCTGATGGACCAGAGCTATCGGAGACCAGGCCTGAAGGGACACCGCGTTTCACGAGAAGACCCGAGATGAGGGCTGGTCGAAATTCGACGGTCGAATTCGAGTTGTGCAGGCGGTGAGCGAGTACAATTCCCCAAGACTCATCTGTGACATCGACAAGTCGAGCATCAGGATCCGTCGCTGGTTCTGGGGCGGAATCTGCGGACGGAGTTGCAGCGGGCGTAAGGTTATGTGGATCAGGAGAAACCCCTGCCTGGGGAGTTGAGCCTGGTGTGTTCGTCGATGGCTGGGTGTTACCGGTAGGTAGGGAAACAGCCGGAAGTAGGTTAGGATGGATTTGTAGACTCGGATGAGGATCAACCGTAAGTAGTGTAGTGAACAGATTGAAGTGGGTTGGGCAAGATGCAAGATATTTCCAGGTGTCTAGCTCTTCCCTCTCCATTACGCCCGATTTGGCAATGCATATACGCCAGGTGACCTTTCTGGCTTGTAGAATTTCGATGGTGGTTGCCCATATCTCTTTGGCAATCTCGCCGAAAACACGTGTGCCGAGATTGTACGAGACAATCGTTTGCGATTTGCCGCATCTGTCGGTCCAGGCAGCTGTCAACCAAGCGCCGTCGAGACTGATTGCGTATCCAATGTGCATGTACGAGTTCTCGCGCAGAAGATCCTGCGGTGTGTCTGCATTGAGGCTGAAGGGGATTTGCCTTGGTATAGATTCTTCCAGTTGAAAAGCTGGCGCCGAGTAGATGCTGAGCGGAGTCTTATCCTCGCTTGGAGAGCTAGGAGGGCATCGATCATAGACTTCGCGAGCGAGATTGATATAAGTGCTTGTGCTCAGCATGACGGGCGAGTCGAATGACGCGATGTATTTCATTGGCACGATCTGCAGAACAAGATCAGGCTTAGGCATCTGGTCCGGTCTTGATTGGGGGCCTTGGCCATACGACTGAAAGAGTGACCAGAACGCAGAACAAAGTTCCCACACAGACGACGGGTTATCGAAGGGATCGATCATGTAGATGACGAACGCATCAATTTTCGGTTCGTCCTTTTTGCGCATCTGGGCGAGTTTCACGGCCAGAACTTTTCCCAGACTGTAACACGTATCCCGCAATGACTTGAAGGCCATACGGAACGAGGGTTGGGTACCCATGATGACAGGTATGAGACCATTCTCATAGTCGGCAAGAGTCTCTCCTTTTGTATGTGCCCCCAATTTACAGCCCTCATACGCGACTTGCATGTTGAGCATAAAGTTTTCCAGGCATGGTTTGAGAGAATCGCTGTTCGGGTATATGCAGAAGGTAGCTACATTCTTCGGTGGGCTGCAGGGAGACAGACCAAGGGTCTCCCAGAAGGCCAAGGCTGGAGGCAAGAGGTCCCACAGAGTGTCTGCACGACGAATGCGGATATATGATGAATTGATTTGGTATAAATGGTTTCCAGGCGTTGGTGCTGGCTCGTTCGGTCGACGAGGCGGAGCTCGTTGTGGCCCTTTGGGCTGTGGTAAATTCTCAGGAAAGACATCATGTATGGCAATTAGACTTGACACGGTACATTCGGTGGCATTCGGAAAAACTGCTGTGACAGCCGGTTCTAGTTGTTTACTACTGGCGGTAGAGCTGCTGGTTACTGGCTGATCTTCGTTGTGTTGGTGGAGGACATCGAGAGTCGAAGAAGCAACCTGCTCGGTGACGACCTGGGTAACGGCAATACAATCGTTTCGGCTCAAAGGCTTCTCGTCCGGAGGATCAAGATTGAAGTCGGGTTGTGAGGTTGGGGTGCCCGGCAACGACGCAACAGCGGGAGAGAACGTAGGAATGCTGTAGCGGCCAGTGGAAGCCGGAACCTCAACAGGGCCGGGCACGAGTGCCAAAGACCAATCCCAAGGAGAAGCATCCATTAATGCCAGACAGCTATCATCGGTTTGCAGCCCACCAAGCTCAAAGGATTCTCCGAGGGAGTCGGCGAACGATACAGACGACAAAGGAGTGGCGTTTCCATCCGTTGGAAGCTTCCTCTTCCCTCCTCCCATGATAAGTCCCGCTGAGAGCGGCTCAGGAGGTAACGAGACCACATCGACCACGTCGTCTACATCGTCCTCGAACACAGAGGATGTTTCACTCGACGCATCGGTAAAGTCATCGTCCGCTCTCGCGAGGTGGCTAATCTCCGGTATGCCTTTCGAAGTAGCTACCCCTATGGCGTAGCGTAGCTTGGTCATTAGAGGAATGTCCCGCAAACTGGCAGGTCGCCGTTTGAGGTTAGATTTTGAGTCGGTCTCCTCGTCGGCTTGCACTAATTTGCCCTGCAATGCTCCGAATCGTCCGTCGAGATATTTTGCATCCGATAACTTCATCTTCTGATTGAAAATTATTGGATCGAATGCGCTGTCAAGTCTTGGCCTTTGTAGCCCTGATTGGTCCATTGATGAAGGTCGCAGTTTGTCGTGAATATCATTGGGACTTAGTGGTGGTGTAGGACCTCTATCGACAGGTGCTACAGCATTCTCTTTCGTACTTGGTTCGTTCTCTTGGCTTGAAGCAGTCAGAGGAGGTTCTAATTCAGCTTCTTCTTGCTCAAGTTTGACCCCGGAAATGGAACCATGGGTGGCGGATTCCATTGCGAGTGCATCTTCCAGCGCAGCCATGGGATTGGAGGTATCCTCCTTGATCGGAGTTTCGGGTTTCGACTGCGGAGCTTTTTCTTTAGAAGGCTTCTTTGGGGGTGGCTTGATGTCCTGCATGGTGGAGGCATCGAGCATGTCTACGTCGTCACCATCGGGCTCGTCAAAGAAGTTGAAGTCTGCATCGGTGACGCCGTTCCCCTCAAATCGATCCTGGTCCATCTCTTCGAACAGATCATCATCATTGCCACCTCCGCCGTTAAACTGTTCAAAGTGCGTGGAAAAATCCGGCGATGCTGCCGATGCTGCCGATTCATCAGGCAGCGCGGCGTCTTGGGGCGCCGACAGGTTGATGGCAGGATTACTTCCTCCGGGTACCAGAACAGTGCTCGTTGCGACACCGGTCACACTAGGAGTGTCGCCACTGGTCGCGGCAGCTGGAACGATGCCGTCTGGAGGTGTCGGATACACGCCGCTGATAGCCTGGAGCTCCCCGTAGGCTCCTGCGCGGGCATTGAGGGGTGACGAGGGGAACAGCCCGCCTGGCATCTCGTCCTTGGGCCGAGCAGCCTCTTCTTCTGCCTTCTGTGCCCGCCGGCGTGCTTCTATTAATTTGTCTCGCTCCGCCTTGCCCACGAACCACTGTTGTGCAAGATCTATCGGGTCGCTGAATCCAGGTGACTGTGAAGTTTCGAACCAGTCAAGTGGAGCAGTGCGAGTAGGTAATAGACTTATGTTTGGAGCGCTGGGGTCGTCGTAGTAGAATAGCATGGCTGCTGGCCACAGAATCTCTCTACTTTTGGTTGGAAGGCCAGGAATAGGGGAGGTGAGGGCGGTTTGAATCGTTGGGGTGATGCTGATCCGGACCCAGGAAGTCTTGTTCTCAAGACCGGAAAGAGAGTAACCTTTCCAATGCAGCCATCGCTTGACTAGAGCTTTCCATCTTCCTATGCCATGTTCCACGGTATTCATTCTGGCCCGCTTTCTTTGCATCCGCTGAGTCGTATCTTCTGCCGCAGAATCCAGGGGATCGTCGAAGCTCACAACCATTGCTATAGCACCGAAAGGCGATACACGCACCACACGTCCAAGGAAATCCTTTTGTACATCCCGTAGTATAACATCCTCTAAGCAGCGGATCTCGGGGCGCAATACTGAGGTTATGGATACAATGAGCGTGCCTGAGCTTGCCCAGTACACATTGATATCGTTCAGCTGGTAAGGTGTGTCGTCTAACTTATAGACACGTCGGTCGGGCTCCTGCGAAGCAAACGGTTTCGATAGAAATGTCCGGTAATTCAACCCAATCCCGTGATAATCTTTGGCAATGAAATAGGCTATTGATGCGACGACAGATGATGTGAACAGCTCATAGATGGTCCAGATATCGAACGGCTGTTGAGAATCTGGAGGGCGACCTGTCCCAGACTGGGGTGGTTTTGATTGTAATGGCGTTGCGGGAGACATTGTAGACGCGCTGGCGCGATTGAGGGGACGTAGGGGTGGCTGCGCCATGAGTTCTGAAGCCTTCATGATGCCCGAATGTTCACCTAGCGTAAGTTAGCAGGCTGATAATGCATTCCTTCCAATATTTCTCACTAGTCAACTCATAGCCGGGCACTGTGGGCAGCTCTCGAGGTGCCTGGCCAACCTGATCGACCTTGGTAGCGCGGAAAAGCCATATCCAAGGCCTGGATGCATCTTGTATAACCAGGTGTTGTTGTTGGCGGAGCTCTGCCTCGACTGCGCGCGGATCTTCGGACAGCTTCCTTTCGTCTGGTCTTGCGAGAGGTTGGGCAGGGTCGCGCTTGATAGAGAATGATTGATACTCGATTGCTTCAAAGTCGCCCTACCATGTCGGTTAGTAATTCGAAGTCTGGCTACACAGAGACGGGGACCCACGATGGCCTGCGCGTTTGTATCGCATGTCTTGAGAAGTTCCATTAGACAGACAGCAGCTCCTATGGCACGCTCCGATGATATTGTTTCTGTATATGCCGTCCAAAACCCGCGCTGTGAACCTTCATCAACTCTGCCTGTGCAGATTGCGACGCGTCGAGCGGGGCTATGGTAGATGGGAAGAAGGATCCGATGATTTTTGTGGAGATTTAGATATTATCGTGGAATCATAGTATGGCCAAGATGTGCGCGCTCTGAGCATGTTGCTCAATTCGACAGTGAGATGGCGCAAATGCAATGAGGAGCGTGTCGCTGGAGGCCCCAGATGCGGGTACGATGAGGCGCCTGCGGCCTTGCAGGACGGGCAAGCGGACGGTGTGATGAAGGATGAAATGATCTAATAATAATAATGAAGGGACCAATATCGGTCTGTCTCCCTCCCCGCGCGAAGCCCGTGTATATGGTTGAGGTTGAATGTCCGAAGTAGATAGCCCGGTGACGCCCGGTGTGATGGGTTGGGGGATCGACTGGGTTTGGTCTGGAGGGAGTAGAGACAAACGAAGGGCACGTTCACTCAGCGACTCTGCTCGTCTCCGATTGGACGGAAGTGGTACGTACCCTAAAGACGTCAGGCGCGGAAGGCGCGCAGGGTCCACCTAAATTTTTCTGACCTATGCTTGCTCTACCCTCTCTCCTCCATCTTCATTCTCCAAAACCATTTTCTGTGGCATCAACCGGCCATATTTGAACAAACTTTTCGGGGAGGAATTTCTTGAAAGGTCTATTTGGAATTTCATCCTG
Organism: Aaosphaeria arxii CBS 175.79; assembly: GCF_010015735.1. Classification (NCBI taxonomy): domain Eukaryota; kingdom Fungi; phylum Ascomycota; class Dothideomycetes; order Pleosporales; genus Aaosphaeria; species Aaosphaeria arxii. The sequence goes on from NW_022983486.1 coordinate 377,668, forward strand.
CCTTTCTTCTTTCTGTCACGGGAAGCTGGCAGTATCAATTGCATTCGTCCACTGATTGCGACTCGCGTGTCTACCTTTTCGCAATCTTGCCCACGATTCTGGATCGAAAGCAGGGAGGAAGGTAGCAGAGAGAAGGGTTTATAAAGAGGAGGTAGCATCTGGGCGCATCGATATGAAACTTTCCGCACATTCTGGCCAAGTGCCAGTTTACACTGTTTCCGGAGCGGATACTGCTCGACCATTGCCCGAATGGCTGATACGGAAAAGGAAGCGGTCCTTGAAGAACGATCCCGAGTTTGCGAATCGAATTGAACTTTTGCAAGACTTTTCCTTCGAGGAGGCCTCGCAATGCGTTCGCGTGTCGCCAGACGGAAACTGGCTCATGTCCACAGGAACCTACAAGCCCGCAATCCACGTCCACAACCTCAATCAGCTTGCGCTGTCATTCGAGCGACACACAAATAACGAGAACGTCACATTCCAAATCCTCTCCTCCGACTTTACCAAAAGCTTGCACTTGCAAGGCGACAGAACATTGGATTTCCACACAGGTGGCGGTATACATTACTCGGTTCGTGTTCCCCGATTTGGCCGAGATTTGCTCTATGATGCGAACGCTGCCGAAGCTCTGGTACCATCCGTTGGCGTGAATGCTGAAGGAAGTGGCGAGGTGTTCCGTCTCAACCTTGAAGTGGGACGATTCATGAAATCCTATGAGGTAGATGTGGGTGGGGACGATATGCTGTCAGTGGGAGCTGGAGCGCTGCAGGGTGGAATCAATGCAGGAAGTGTGAATACTGGCTCGATCGCAGAAGAGTCGCATAATCTACTGGCATTTGGTACTTCGTTGGGTACCGTGGAGTAAGTCTGCATTTGGCGCACATGCGTCATTTCAGTTCATTTCAACTAACTTTTCTAGGTTTTGGGACTCGAGATCGCGGAACAGAGTTGGTATTCTCTCGGTCCCGAGGGATTCGATAGAAGGACGCTCTGAGATTACAGCACTTCAGTTCCACCGCTCTGGACTAGAATTGGCTACCGGAAATTCCAATGGTATCACTCAGATATTCGATCTACGGTCACCAGTACCTCTACTCTCGAAGGATCAGGGCTACGGAGAGGCGATCAAGAGGTTGATCTGGCTCGAAAGCGGCTCGTCCTCACGTGGTCAAATCCAGGAACCCAGGATTATGAGTGCAGACAAGAAGATCATCAAGATCTGGGACCCGAGAAATGGTGATGCATGGACGTCCGTCGAACCGGCTGTGGACCTTAACCACGTTGAATGGGTCAAGGATAGCGGGATGTTCCTCACTGCCAACGAGGGCAAACAGCAGCATGCCTTCTTTATTCCACAACTTGGACCTGCGCCAAAGTGGTGCGCATTCATGGATAACTTTGTCGAAGAAATGGCCGAGGATCCAGACGATCCTAATGCGTTCGGAAAGGCCAGTGCCGGAGATGTCTATGACAATTTCAAGGTAATACCATCAGGACTCTTTTTTATTTCGTTGCTAATGTTTTGTTAGTTCTTAACTCTACAACAACTTCGACAACTCAATCTCGACCACCTCGTGGGCCAGACAAGCTTACTACGCCCATACATGCACGGATTCTTCGTCGCACAGAAGTTGTATGAGGAAGCAAGATTGATCTCCAACCCTGATGTGTGGCAGGAGCAACGGGCGAAGAGTATTCAAGAAAAGATCACCAAAGAGCGTGAAAGCCGCATTCGGGGTAACAAGAAGGCTACCGTCAAGGTCAATCGGAAACTGGCCGAACGCATCATGGAGCGTGAAGAGAAGAATGAACGTAGGAGGGCTAAGCGCGTCCTCGAGAAGGGCGGCGATGACGATATGGTCGACGTCGAGAAAGCGCCTGCTGTTGGTGGCGACGACGAGCAAGACGATGTCGCCGAACCCAAGCGTGCCGGTGGCGTTCTCAGCGATCCACGTTTCGCGAGGTTGTTCCAAGACGAAGACTTCGAGGTGGACGAGGCGAGTCACGAGTTTCAGATGGTCAATCCCAGCACCAAGATTCCAAAGGGTCTTACTGCTGTGGAAGACGAGGACGCAGAATCTCGAAAGGGCAGTTCCGACGAGTCTTCCGAAGACGAGCAAGATACCCAATCCGCGCGCAAACAGGCTTCTGATGACAAGAATCGCATTTCGTCCTCATCCTACAAGAAATCTGGACACAATAAGACGAAGGGACCTCAAATGGTGGTTTCGTCCTCGAACAAACGTCACGATCAACGCAACCGCGACAAGTCTTTCGGTTCTCGAGTGTCCAAACTCAAAGACAGAGACGTGCCGACAAAGAGCAAGAACACTATTGTCGTTGGCGAGAGGGAAATCACGTTTGCACCCGAAAAGAAGGGCAGAAAACCAGCCGCGGACGCGGAGAGTTACAATGGAGGTGGTGGGCAACGACATGATCGGAAAGACAGACGAAGCGCTAGTAACAACGTCTTCAGGAAAATGTAAATCCAGTAGCAATACAGCACAGCATTCTCTTGGAGGAGCGATCAAAATACAAATGATACCCTTACTTTCTAGACCCCCTCGTTTCTACGTGATAGGCAGCCGTTTTTTGACCATCCTGAAATGGCGATGATGAGGTCCAATATCTAATGGTACCCCACAACCCCAAGCCTACCAGGTAACTATGCCACTAGCTTTCTCGCATCCGAACTGTTGCACCTGAAGATCGGAGGAGATTCGGACATCTCCCATTCTTGCCCCGGATAGATGTTCCCCACATTGGAACTAGGGAATTAGTCTCGATGATGGCAGCATGGCAGTAGAGTACGGTATGTACTCTAATCTTGGCGCAAGGCATTGATTATGCGCAGGAAGAAAGATAGACGACGTTGACGCTGGATTGTATCATAGATTTGGGAAGACGGGAGGGTGCATTATCCCCTCAAGTCTTGCGCTACAATTGACAATAGATGTTATCTATCGACAAGTCTACTTAGTGTAGAAAGTAGCATCTGACCCACCCGTCTGGTATCCATATGCTTTTGCTTTTCTAGAATGCAATGCTTGCAAGGGCTCGCCGGGAAATGTTCCTAACTGCAGCCAAACCTTTGATGTTACCATTCTGCATCGGGTATCATCTTCCCGCCTCCCGTAGACCTCACGTCCAGTCCCCTTCTCAGCCTCAACAATAGAAGTCCTCAGCCACAACCTTGAACCCTTTCCTCTGCCCCTCACTACTGTCCGTTGTCGCTGGGAATCTTAAACCCCCTCTTTCCGCCCGCCTCCCGTTTGTTTCCATTAACCGCGGGAAGATTTCCGTAGGGTCTTGCGCCGCCCAAACAGCAGGCAGATAGAGGTAGGCCAGGTACATCGACGATAACTGATGGACGGAACCGCATCATCCCCGCGCCCGGATTGCGTGCGCTCTCGCTCTAACTATTACATGAGTGCTCGTACGAAGATAGTGGTGATAAGGTTGCCTTCATAATTGAAATGTGTGCAGCCACTGGAGACTAAATAGTCATTGGACATGGCTGCGTAGGAAGATAAGTACCTAGACAGGAAGATCGATTACAATGACTACATTGCCGCCAAGTTGATACCGTGTCTTATAACCCCACATTTGAAGAGATCGAGGGACAGGTCTGCGACTAGAGAGATAATCGACGACTTGCTGTTCCCTTCGGTGTTTTCTTCCTGATTGGGACATCGTTGTCCGCACATACGCTGCATGGGCCGACAGTTTCCCCGTGTGGCCAATCACAGCACCCACATTTGAAAGGCGCTAAGAGGTCAAGACACAGACACTTTGACACTTTACCGACAACCTTAACCTGAGCATTCATCCATCTCTGTCGCTGTCTTTGCGTTCAATACCATAGCCGTTTCTCAACACCGACGCTGCTTGACCGCCGGTATCGTTTCATCCCACACCAGGCCCGCTTACCTCACTTTCACTAGTGTTGTCTCTTCTTTTTCATTCCCGACCTTCTTATTGCTCCCACTCACTCTCTACTTTCTCCTTTCACCATCCCAACTCCTGACTATCAACCGCTCCCACCTCGCACCTCGCAACCTCCCTTCGATACAACAGCTTCTCACGAGAACAATTGTCGTAACACCCCCGAATCTTCTCGATTACCCACATCATCAGCTACAATGGCCACCAAGGAGTTCACCTATTCCGATGTGTCGGAACACGCAACCAAGAAGGACCTCTACATGGTCGTCCACGACAAGGTCTACAACTGCTCCAGCTTCGTCGATGAGCACCCGTACGTCTGCGCCCAGTCTTTCAATAATAAATTGCACCTCGGTTGTGCTGCATTGCACATGCAATCGTTCCCCTCCCTTCCAATCATACAAGCCGTACAGCGCCCTAGTGATTGCGCATTGCTAATATGGATCATACAGTGGTGGCGAGGAGGTCCTCCTCGACGTTGGCGGACAGGACGCAACAGAGGCATTCGAGGATGTCGGTCACAGTGACGAGGCTCGCGAGATCCTAGAGGGTCTGCTCGTTGGCAACTTGAAGCGACAGGTACGGCATACACAAACTTTCCAACCCCTTCTCCGCCATTCCCCACACCTTTCTATTCCCATACTAGGTGATCTGCCTTCAATCGAAGAGCATGCATCTACTTTTTGCATTCAAGGATCATTTCCTGCATTTTCAAGATCTGGTCTCTTTTTTTTTCTGGTGCGGAGGTGGTGATAGTCCTGTTGGGGTATCGCTCGGCTTCGGCTCGGAACCATTCCGTGCAGCTGAAAGTGGTCCCACATCGTGGTTCGAAACATGTTTCTCCAGATCATCCAACCACGTACCGCACAGATGCAACCCGTCTGCGCTCGTTTATATACGAGGATCTGGAAATTACATCATGAGACAAGAAAACATATGCTAACATCTCTACCCATCCAGGACGGCGACCCCAAGCCCAAGTCCTACGGCTCCACCAACACCAGCACAGCAACCTCCACCGACGGCGCAACCGCAGGCGTCGGCCTCTACGCCGTCGTTCTCATCGGCGGTGCCCTCGCATTCGCAGCATACCAGTACCTCCAGTCCCAGCAGCAATCTACCCAGTGAGTGTTGCTACATCAAGCAGCAGCAGCATCACCTCCTCGTCGATAGCTTCTTCCGCGGCGTTCGCCTCTGGCCGAGTGCGATGCCCTTTTTTTAACGAAACACCCTTCTTCTAATTAATCTTCTTCTTCATTTGCGAAGAGCGCCTTTCACAATCCGAAGCGCTTGGTTTCACCTCACGATTGGAGTTGATAGAGTGTGTGCGTGTGTGCTTACGAGTTGAGACGGGGGAGAGAGACCGGCGTGTGTATGTATGTGATATAGAGACCTGGATGTAGAGTTGTAGAGTAGAGAGACACACAGCGAGAGAGCGAGGAAGAGAAATACGAAACCTCATTACCCATCTACATTTGCTACAATGGAACACAACAGTACACGATGCTTCTTCGAACACCCATCTAGGTCTACGTATATCCAACCTACCTATACACACACATGTACATACGACCAAATCAATATCAAAAAAGCAACCCCCACACAATCCATAACCTCCTTCCTAGTCCCCGTGTAGAATAACGAGATCCTATTCAATCAATCACACCACCCACAATAATCAACAAAAGAAAATCCTCACACCAACCATCGAGCCACCGACCCATCCTCCCACCCTTCAACTCCCCATCCCTACATCTACCACGATCTATACGGCTAGCTAGTCAGGTACCTGGCTGGGTGGGTAGATATACGATGGATTCTCAACACAGTTTAACCTCCGCAACATCTCACGCCAGCAAGATCGTACCCATAACTTCCTTCCAAGCGTAACCTTAACCTTAACTCTAAAAGTTGGGTGGTCCGTACTCCATTGATACGAAGCCCCTAAGACTTCTGGCACAGTATTGTCTGAGCATTTCATTATATGGAATCTCTTACACATTAGGAGGTAACGTTCACAGATAAACTAGATAAATCTAATGAAGACACACACACACACACACACACACACCCAAGAACATGAACGACCGTCCTGGACCCCCTTCTTCTTCTTCCATCCGCAGGCCTCCACCTGGCTGATCGCGGAAATTATAGTTGTAAAGCTGACTGACGAAGCATGAGAAGTGACCGTTTCGCTTCTTCTGTCTCCATACTAACTACATACTACCCTAAAATCCTTCTCCCTCCCGGATGAAAACCCATGCTGAATCTCTTGCTGAAGGTGGTGGAGAGAGGGGGGGGCGGTTACATGTACATATCCCGCGGGAATCCACAGTTCAGCTGCGTAAAAAGGTACATATGTAGGCGATATGTAAATACCTACAAAGGTATATATTCCATGTACTAGTTTTACGTGAACTCAGATGACAACAGTAGCGATGTTACAATGGTGCGTGGTCTTGGTGGTGGTGTATCTGTTTCCCTCCGTTTGAGGATCTTTGTTGAGTGCGGATGTGGGGAGAGAAGATACCGTTTCTGCTGTAACTATGGATGCAATGCAAGGGTGGATGAATAAATAGATGGAGGACAAAGTGAAAGTATGGAGAAGAAAATATATGGTCTCGATTAAAATAAAATGTATGTAGCATAGCATGTAGGTAAGCCATATCGTAGTATCGTATCGTATATCTCCCTCCCTCTTGCTGCCTCCTATCTTTCTCTTCTCTTGCTTTCTGACTTTATCTTCTTTCTGTTCTCTTGTTCATGTTGAAGTTGCGTTGGGTTGAACTGGATCGATCTTTCTTGTGGGTTTGGGGTAGGCCTGGTAGGAAGAGGATGGGTTGGGCTGGATTGGGACGGAGGCGTGTGTTTGTGTGGTGCAGCGGCGATGCTTGTTTGTCTGTTTGTGTGATGTGATGTGATGTGATGTAATGCGATGGCGAAGTCGTCTGACCCAACCCAAGCCCCTCGAACCCCCTGAGCACGTGGGAAAACTTAACGCAGCATCTTCAATCGCCCTCCACGATCTCTGAACTCTCCCACAACCGTCGACAAATCTCCTCGACCTCCGATGCGCGCGAGCGCCCGCCGCCGCCGTCGCTCTCGAAGCTCTGCCGCCGACTCGACTCCTCGAAGCTGGTGCGGGCAGATCGCCGAGTGCTGTTGCCTCCCGACGCACCGTCCGTCTCAACGCCGTTCTCGTTGAAGCTCGTGCTGAGGCTGCTGGTACCGTGGACGCTCGAGTGGCCGTTCGTGGTGGCTGTCGTCGATGTCGATGATGACAGTTTCTTCGCGCGGGTCCTCTTGGCGACACCGGGTATCTGTTGGATTCGCGAGACAGCGTCGGCGAGGGGGTTGCGGTACCGCCGCACGACCTTGTACTCTACGGCGACGTGATTGAATTGTTGCTGTAGTCGAGGGTCTAATCGTCCCTCGCCGCTTGCTGTGTACGTCATGCCGGACTGGAGAAATGTGGGGCCTCCAGCTCGCGGCAGGATGACGGGGATGAGTTTCTGGGGTTCGATGTTGGAGGAGGCGCGCTGCAGCATGAGTTTCTGCTGTGTCCTCGATGGGGGTAGATTCGAGGTTGGCGTGGTTGTTCCCGATCGTCGATGTTCCTTGGTGGGCGTCTGAACGCCTGCAACGTCCTGCATGGACTTGTTCCGTCGTACTTTGTTGAAGTCTCCGCTACCGGCTGGTGAATTGCGAGATGGAAGGAAACTGCTGTCTTTCGGTGTGTCCGCCGAGCCATCTCCATCCATGAATCGAGAAACTATATCTCTTCCAGGTGTATCGATCAAGGTCGAGCCGGCGCTTTGGCTCAGGATGCGCGCGTCGTGGGAATCCGATACCACCGTCGCAGCCACAGAAGACATCTGAGGCGGCGCGTTGTGAGAAGCACTCCGCTGAAGCAGCCGCGACGTGATCATGTCCGCATCTGGTGGCCTCGAATGCTGCTGATGTGAATTCCCCCCGTTCGCCTGCCTCGCGTAGTGTGTGCGGTCTGGTAATGCCGTGCTCGTCGGATTCGGTGGCGGTGGTGGAGGGCGGACTTGATGATTATGGGAATTTGACTGGGAAGCCTCTCCTGTCTGATCTGTTGGTTCCATGGCTCTATGTTGGGGATCTAATATGACAGAATTGGAGCGCGTATTCGATCGCGTCGTGGTTGGGGATTGTGATGCACTTTCTTCTGTCCAGCCGTCGTCTGGGTTTCCGTCTTCGTCCTCGTCTTCCTCTTCCTCTTCCTCTTCCTCTCCTCCTTCATTAGCCACGTCGAAGTGGACCGTGGGGTGAGGATCGGGTGACTGTTGGCGAGACCTGCTCGTCTGCGCCAGGGACTTCCTTGGGGGCGCAATCTCGCTCTTCGATGACTTCAACACGTTCTTCGAGGAACCCTGTCGGACGAGATGAGTGCTGGAATGGTTCTTGCGTATCGCTGCGTGTGTATGGGTCTGGTGGTTGGCTCTCACGACGCCGCCGTGCGAGGCATTGCGTTTGAAGGTAGGGCGCGGGCTGCTGGGTGCTGAATTGGAGTCTCCGGACTTGGTGCGGCGGTGATGTTTCGCAGCGCTGCCGCCATCACCGGCCTGCGCCTGGGTGAGCTGCTTGTTCAGTTTGTTGAGGTTCTTTCCGAGGGATAGGTTCCTTTGCATGCGGCTCTGACCAACGACGTGTTGTCGCTGGACTTTGTGTGGAGCGTGTCTGTGGCCAGCGTCGGTGGGAGACTGCGAGACATGAGAGGATGTCGAGGTCTGTCTGGCCATGGCGGTTGGTCGTTTCGACTGCGAATGAGCATCGGCTGAGGAGGAGGCCATGCTTACTCCGCGCCTGTGGCTGTTCGGCGAGCCAGGTCAAGTCCGATGCAGGTTGATGCGCGTTGGTTTGGCAGTGCGTTGCTTCGCTTTTGCTTTTCACGGGAGACGGAGACGGAGGCTGTCGATCGCTTAGACAAGCAGCGGAGCCGAAAGCGAACGTGAAAGAAAGAGGGTGTATGTGGTAGAGATATTTGCGGTATCACGAGCTGGCCATGGACATCGATATCAATTGCTCTCGGCGGGCGCAAAGGGGCAGTGGAAGGGGTATGAGTGAGTGAGTGAGAGGTGTTTGTGTGAGCTGCCACGTTGGGGGATCCAATGAAGTTGAAGGGACCAAGACGATGATGCACGTCGACTGCCAAATCATCTCCCGTCCGCGACCAAATCGGGCAAGGCGGTGAGTCTCCGACCGCTGCCGACCCATCCATCCAGTCCCATCTCATTATTCATTCATTCATTCATCATCTATTAATTGTCACTACGAGGACTGTTTCGTACCACGACGCCACGGTACCGAGTAATTACATATTACCATACACTTCCACCTGCAAGAGAACATTCCATATCCGGATCTATTCTCGTTCTCGTCACAATCTACCCAGGTATCCTAGACTCACTTTGTCGCAAGCAGTAATCGCATCCGTTGTAGATACATATATTCACTACTACTAGTAGTAGCTATGATGCCCAACTATGTCTATGCTCCGCTGCTCTCTATATTTACTGTAGACACCCCATTGCTTGGATGCATCCCATCATTCCCATGATCCGCATTCTCTCTAATACAACAGTCTTCTGCTGCTGCGCATCATCACGGATGACAGCCGGCATACATATGCGCCGAGGCTGTCGTGATTCGCTACGGGCCGCCGAATGCAGCTCATTATCGATATGGGAAATCATGCTTTTGGTCCTCTATAAAAGTCGGAAAACCATCCGAGAGTGAGTCCGACGGCCTTTGATGCCCGACACGGTGGTAGGGTAACATGTGGTATGTAATGGGGAAAACCTGCATCTCTCATGGGTATTATCATAGTCGTATCGTTCATCGCTCATAACCTCGTTTCTTCATCCTGTTTCGTCCATTATCCATTTGCGACGTCCCCTGAACCCCCTAGCTCAGATTCACAAGCTTCTTGATCTTTCCCCTTACACCTCGACTCTGATGCGCAACTCGCTGGCTGCTGATGTTCCGGTTTTCCGCTCTCATCCCATCTATACAGCCAAATGAAGATGTAGTCACTATCGAAGCTGTTCGCGACCGATAGGATGGCGGAGGCGGTCCCGTGAAGTAGGATGGGGCATCCGATAGATTACCAAAGGACTCCTGGCTTGGTAGTCGGTTCCTCATCGTTGAGGGGCAAAGAGTATTCCCTGGGGGGATTGAATGTCCCACTGCTGTATCCGCTTTCCGCTCTGGGCCATTACTAGATTGTGTGGGTCGTAGATTACCGTCCCGATGGTTTCCAATCCGAGCTGGTAGTGGGCAGTAGAAGTGCCCTGGCCCCGGGCCCAACATCGCCTCCGTGTCATATAATGGTATCCTCCGTGCTCCAGATCCATTCTTGGTCAACACTGGTGCTCCTTGGGAAAGGCTTGAAGCCTGTAGTGAACCCTTCTGCGCGGGAATTGGCGGACGAGACAGCACCGATGCTCTCCTATCAGGCTGCTTATTCGGAACAACAGTGACCTTCTGCGACTTTGTCTTGAGAAGAGTCGGCATGCGCACTTGAACCTTCTTTGCTCGGCGACAGAAGGATCGGAGGTCCTGGGTGCTGGACGATGCTGCCGATCGCGCACGTCGTGATGCTGGGGCTTCAAATCTATGCGATAGTGAAATGGCATATTGCATATGGGCCGGTGACATCAGATTGTCCGGTGTGGCTTCTCTCCAATATGGCAAACCGCCCATCAAGGGAGGCGAAGGTCTGTTGTCGCTCGCATCAAGCCACTCGTTGACTTCTCGACCGAGGCCTGTATCCAGTCTCGGTGGACGAGGGGGAGGAGGAAGGGGAGGTCGAGGACGCGTAGGCAGTGGTGTTTTCAGGGTATTGGTATTGTCGAAACGCTCTAGAGGTCTCAAAGCTGTTCTAGTGGATGGTGCTGTATGTGGGCGTATGATGGAGGCATCAGGTTCAACACTGCCATGGTCACTGGCTTTGGTCGATCTCGAGGAAGGCCACAAACGGCGGGTAAACCAATTCTTTGAGGTAGCTTCCTGCCTCTCCCTTTGTGCAAATTTTTGTTCGGCTGATGATCTTGAGGCAGTAGTCTTGGTTGTCATGATGGGTTTCTATCATCATTTGAGACTTGCGATTGAGATTTGTGTGTTCTTTTGAAGAACTCGTGTGCACGATTGGAGCTTTAGTTGTAGGTGGAGGTCTGGATGGAAACAGGATTGACCACACTTTGGTGCCAGGTAGTGAAGATGAAAGTGAAAGTGAAAGTGAAAGTGAAAGTGAACAGGCATGATTGGTGAGTGAAGCTTTGGGTCAGTGAGTGAACCTCAGTGTCGGTGAGGCAGTCGCGTTCCTACTCGACGATGGCACCAGAACGACCATCGCTCGGACGAATCAGCATCCTCTGCGCATCCTCAACACCCATCACGTCTTCTATCACCAGGCTCTCAGAAATGTATTATCGAGATGTTGTGCGATTAAAAAGATCATGGCGATATGATATTGGCGAACCGAGATACATCGCCACCGTTGAGTGACATCACAGCCATCGTTGACTGAACTCGCGTCGTTCACTTCACTGACTTGAACCATTAGATCAATGACATATTCCCAATAGAAACATTTTCCAGCTGCTCTCCTCTTCTTCTCTTCTATTTTGCCCCAAATGTCTAGTTGTAGGAAATCTTCCACCATTATTCACTGCATTAGGTACCTAGGTAGGTTGCGCGCAGCGGATCATTTCCTTAATTTTCATACAGGTATAACGTTGTCGGGTGTACGATTTCGGTGTCCTACACGATCATCGTCAAAATGCATATTGCGCTTACCGGCCTTTTCACAGTTCGTGTAGCCAGATTGTGCAAGTCCATGCGATTGCTCGGACATGCACAATGCACACATTCAATCTGTTCCCGAGGTGGTGTGCTGTAAGATGGAATGTCTTTCGTTGTACGGTGTACCTATGGTCATGAGTAAATCCATGAGGCGCATGATATCATATCATTGTTCGACAACAGTACGAATAGATATCATACAATTCAAACATTTCAGGAATTATCGCATGAGGATTTGGGTCAACTGAGAAGAAAGCATTTAACTAAATGCCATAATGTACAGTAAGCACGATTGGGCTAATCATACGTTGGTAGTGTCCTAGTCTCTAGGCGTAAGGCTCTATGTGAGGCCATAGCAGAGGCACTATGCTTGTACTCGTAAGCAGCCCAACTACGAATAAGTACAGTTCCTACTAGTTATGAGTACAATGGCTATGGCATGGCCGCCCTGACCCGAGAAATAGAAGCTGAAGCCATGTATGACGTGACGTAGTTGACGTAGCGAAGAAAAGTGTCGAACGCGTGGAAAGCTGACAATGGGCGTGCGCATGGAATGGGGCTTGGCCTATCCTTGCGAGTAAAACATTTGTATGATGAATGGTGCCCGAATAATTGTATGGAAACCAATGATAACAGTAATTATTATACAAATGGTACGGGTCTACATGTTCAGCTAGAGTCATAGGATGAAAGTACCAAGAGTTATTGTACAAGACTATAGCTGGGCGCGTTGCTAAGCCACAAGGACAAGCGCGTCATTATCGCCTTCGAAGGGAACCATATCCCTCTATATCCCTCTAGTTACTGTCCTAGAGATAATAGTAACATACTGCACAGTGTACAGTGTGGAGGCTATTACTTGTAGTGCTCGCTCGTAACACCCTACTGGTACTGGTAGCTTGTTTTCCCGCCTCCGCACCGCAGCAACGACAGCAGCGTGACGAGTGACGACCCCTCCCGCCTCTCGCTGGTCATTCAATAATCCCAGGAACATTACCTTAACTTAACTGGACTTGCCCCATACTTCTCTTCTTTTTCTTCCTCACTCTTTCTACCTTCCTCTCTACCATTCCCACTTCCTCCTTCGCGACACTCGTTGCGAATCACCCATCATGCCTTTGGGTCTCAATAACCCCCTGCCCTCTTCCATGGGAAGTACGTTCAACCCTCCCTCGGCTTCTGCCCAAGCCTTACCAGCTTCCTTCCTTGGGCCTCTGTAGATATTTACTAACAACTCCACAGGCGAGTGCAGGAAGACTGGAAAGATTCTAGCATCATTCGTAGACCCTCGACAAGCTTTCGGTCCAGACAAAATCATTCCTCCCTCGGTCCTCGCGAATGCAAAGGTATGTTTTGCGCGCGCCGACTCCACCCGTCCGGAAGTTCCGCTATCTGTCGATGCATAACAGAGCTTCCTCCCCGCAAGCCTTGCGAGCTGACGTCGTTGAAATAAAGAAACTGACTTGAAGAACTCCACAGGGTCTTGCAATCCTCACAGTATTTAAAGCCGGCTTCCTCGGTACCGCACGTTTCGGATCAGGTGTCGTCGTAGCTCGTTTGTCGGACGGATCTTGGTCCGCACCCTCAGCCATCGGAACGGTCGGCGCAGGTTTCGGTGGACAAATCGGTTTCGAGCTCACAGACTTTGTCTTTATTCTCAACGATGCGAATGCAGTCAAGACGTTTGCGCAGGCTGGCTCCCTCACTCTCGGAGGGAATGTGTCGATTGCAGCAGGTCCCGTCGGCCGGAACGCTGAGGCCGCCGGTGCGGCAAGCTTGAAGAGCGTTGCCGGTATATTCAGTTACAGCAAGACCAAGGGTCTGTTCGCAGGTGTCAGTCTCGAGGGCAGCGGTATCATCGAGCGAAGAGACGCAAACGAGAAGCTGTATGGCAGGAGATGGACCGCAAGGGAATTGCTCAGTGGACAGGTCCCCGTACCACCGAGCGCCGACCCACTCATGCGTGTGCTCAATTCGAGAGCATTCGGTAGCGGAGGTGGAGGCGCAGGACAAGATGCTATGTACAACGACATTCCAGTCTATTCAGAAGCGCAGGATGATGTTGTCTGGCAAGGCCGACGAGGCTCGGCGTACGGAGAGGGCGTGCGATCGAACAGGACAGGCTCAATGGGCGCGGCAGATGACGATTATGTTTATCGGGACAGACCTGCGCGTGCTAGCACATGGCAAGACGACGTCTACGACCGCCAACCCTCGTCTGCTGGTATCAACCGCTCATTCTCCACACGCGCCAACCCCGGTGAGACATTCGACCGCATGGAGAACCGTACACGGAGCGGAACGGCAGGATCAGGATTTGGGGACGATTATTCCTACAGCGACAGAGGGAAACCAGGCCGACCCACAGCTCCCAAGCCAGTTTTTGGCGCAAAGAAGGCAAACCTCGGTGCTGACCAGGCGATTGCGAAATTCACATTCGAGCCCGATCAGCCCGGTGATCTAGGTTTCAAGAAAGGCGAGGTCATTACCATCTTGAAGAGGACTGACAACGAGACCGATTGGTGGACCGGAAGTGTAGGAGACCGTGAGGGCATCTTCCCAAGGTACGTTTAACCACATATTTGACTTACATCCTTACTTACTTTATTGCCAGCAACTACGTCGAGACTGTATAGCCTGCCGATATCATTGCAAAACGCTGATTTATTTCAATGCTTCTGATTCCCTTCCTCGCGCTTTCCATTACGGATAGATTGTCTTATATATACACAGCGAGAATTTCATATCCCAACGGCCTTCTCTACGTACCTTTCGCTGGAAAAATTGCACTGCAAGTCTTCCGGGCATAGCATGGCGTCTAGGGATTTTTCGCTTTCTGCTCAACCGGCACGTTACGTCAAATTGGGCACGACATACCTAGGGTAGACGCTGGAAATGGACCTTTCACAATTGCTATCAATGCGATTCTCTTCATGACAGCTTCTGTTTTCATATAAAAATGTGCATTGAAATCATGCCCCGCGCTTCGGCAAGCAATACCGCGAAGCGACTCCTGACGACTTATTTCAATAAACGTAACGTTTCAATCATGCCACTTCCCCACATATCGGGAATGACACCACTCGAGTTGTTTTGTCGACCTGCGTATTCCTTATCACGGACGGAGGCGCATCCTCTAGTGCTTCTGTACCTCTTACGTGCAGTTCTCCCGCCCAGCTCGGGAGGGGCTAAACAGTTACCGAGCTCAAGCTTGCTCCTCGTCTCCTATGACTGTCATCTTCCCCCGCCATTCGCATATATGCATGCACGCCTCTTCAAATGCTTTTGTGTAACGTACTCCAATATTGATACAAACTCGACCTCCAAATCTTACTCCAACAGCTCCAACTCTTTCTCCCTGTGACCTGGCCCGAAGGCTTTTTGCGAGGGTACATAAAGTAGCCTATCCTATTTCGCTCAGATCTGTATACAGCTTAAACGCTAGACACAATCGGATTTATAGTTCACATCCTTCTACAGAATACAACGACATATCAAGTTCGTCCACATACAACAAACAAACACTCACCATGGCTGGGACCTGGCAAGAGCAGGCACAGAAGAAGCGTGAAAGCATACTTGCAGCCATCCCGCAGGAATGGCGCATTGAAGCTCCTCCAAAGGAAAGCCAAGTCGACGTCACCGGATCATTCGTACACCAGTTCTTGAACGAGAGGGAAATTGAGATCACCGAGACGACTGCTAATGAGATTGTGAAAAAGACTACTATCGGCCTATGGAAGGCAGAGGAGGTCATAAGGGCGTTTTGTCATAGAGCTGCATTGGCTCACCAACTGGTATGATTTGTATCCAAGTATGGATGTCTTGATATGTATTGACTGAGCTACAACAGACCAACTGTCTCCATGAGATCTTTTTCGATGCCGCCATTGAAGATGCAAAAGCCCAGGATGAATACTTCGCCAAACATAAGAAACCCATCGGCCCACTCCACGGACTACCCGTCAGTCTGAAAGATCAGTTCCATGTCAAAGGAGTTGAGACCACCATGGGGTATGTCGGCTGGATCGGGACCTTCGAAGGCAAGAAAGGAACCGGCAAAGAGAAGGTCTTCGAGAGTGAGATGGTCCGCGAGCTACGCAACCTGGGCGTCATTCTCTTCTGCAAAACCGCCGTCCCCCACACACTGATGAGCGGCGAAACGACAAACAACATCATCGGATACACTTCCAACCCAAAGAACCGCAACCTCGCGGCTGGTGGCAGCTCCGGCGGAGAAGGAGCACTGATCGGGCTGAGAGGCTCACCCGTGGGCTTCGGCAGCGACATTGGAGGTTCAATTCGCATCCCCGCTGCCTTCAACGGACTCTATGGCATTCGACCCAGCGTCGGCAGACTACCATACGAAGGCGTAGCCAACTCCATGGACGGCCAGAACTCCATCCTCTCCGTCGTAGGCCCCCTCGCCCCCTCCGTCGCCGACCTCCGCCTCCTCACCAAAGCCATCCTCTCCCAAAACCCCTGGCTCCACGACCCTCTCGTCCACGAAATCCCCTGGCGCTACTCCTCCGAGCAAGAAATCCTCGCCCTGACCGGCGCCATCGGCGACGCCTCGCAAGTCGGCAAACTCTCCATCGGCATCCTCCACACCGACGGCGTCGTGAACCCCCTCCCGCCAATCCGCCGCGCCCTCTCCATCGTCGCCACCAAACTGCAACAACTAGGCCACGAAGTCCTCCCCTGGACCCCCACCCCCACCCACTCCTCCCTCCTCGCCACGGGCCTCAAATCCTGGGCCTTCGACGCGGGCGCGGACGTCAAATCCGCCTTCGCGCTCTCCGGCGAGACCCCCGTCGACCAGGTCTCCTTCCTCATGCACTACAAGCACCACTTCTCCGCGTCCGAAATCGCCGCCACGAATGTCGAGATCAGACAGCTGCGGAAACAGTATCTTGAGTACTGGAACGACACTGTGAAGCAGACGTCGACGGGGAGGCCCGTGGACGCGGTTATCGCGCCCGTCGCGCCGTTCCCTGCCGCGAGACCGGGGCTGTATAATTATTATGGGTACTCGGCGTTCGTGAACGTGCTGGATTATACTGCTGTTGCGTTTCCGGTTACGAATGTTGATAAGGCGGTCGATAAAGTCGAGGAAGGTTACAAGCCTATCAGTGACTCTGATAAGGGTACTTATGAGAGCTGTAAGTGTAGATCCATCCCTCGTCTATGTACCCGTCTTTTTACATGCAGTATGAAATTAAAGCTAATCATTTCACGATGGTGGAACAGACGACCCGGATATCTACGACGGCGCGCACGTTTCGCTACAGCTCATCGGCAGGAAATTGCAGGAGGAGAAGATGTTGGCGCTCGCGGAGTACATTGGCAAACTCATCGGAAAATAGTTGTAGTTAAGGAGTCAATTCAATTCACTCGCCCATCCCTATGGAGATGTTTCTATCCATTCATACATACATGTCTTGTCTTATATACCATGCCTACCAATCTAGTATCTTCCATCCCCAGCCATGGACAAACAACTCGTCGATTTCACTCACTCCGGCCCACTTCCCCACCCATCCTCCCTGAAAATCAAGCACCTCTCCCCGCCCTCCTCGTCCGTCCACGCGCGAAACATGCCACCGCAGTTGTAGTCGCAGACGACCTCCCCGCGGCTCCCGACAATCTCGATGCCGATCATGCCGCCGACGCCCTCGTGTACTTTGCCCCATCGGTCGCCGGCCGAGCGCTGGAGCTCGCCGTTCGGGCCGGCCATCCAGGGGAGAGTGGTGCTGAGGGGGAGGGATGCGAAGCGGGATTTTGCGGCGACGGTGCGGGAGGAAGAGAGGCGGAGGAAGGTGTCGCCGTTGCCGGAGGAGGAGAGGGCGAGGGCGTGGCGAACTGGGTGGGCTTTTTGGGGGATGGGATGAGGGTGTGAGGGAGAGGAGGTGGTGATGGGGAGACAGTCGGCTAGGAGGGTGGTGATGTTTCCGCGGGAGAGGTTGTCCAGGGGAGAGGTGGTGGAGGGTTGTTGGTATAGCATCTTGTGTGCACTGGAGGCAGCGTCTTCGTACCACTCTTCAGCCCAGTAGCCAGCTCCCAGCGTGGGAGTGTCGCCGATGCGGCCGGGCACTTTGTTCGTGAGGCCGCCTGTCGACGTCGCGGTGCAGACTGTGCCGAAGCTGTCGAGCACGACGGCGCCGCAGGTCCCGAGGGGGATGTAGTTCTGTCTCTCCCAATCGCTGAGTTCGTCCACCTCCATCGTCTTCGACTTCGACGTTTTCTTCTCCTCCTCTTCCAACCCCCGCTTATGCTCATCCCACTTCTTCTGCGTGAAATAGTACGCCGGATCCACCATCTCCAACCCCCATTCCCGTGCGCGTCGCTCGATGAATTCGCCAGCATACTGGCAGTGGTCCTTCGCCCCGCCGCCGTCCGCCTCCTCCCCACGAACCAGCACCTCTCGCGCCAACTTGATCGGGTTCTTGACATGCGACAGCATCATGCAGCCGACACCCCGCTTGCGGTACCCGTTGGACACCATGATGCTGCATTCGAGTTCGTTGGTTCCGGCGCGCGTGAAGACGGCGCCCTTGCCGGAGTTGTACAAGGGGTCGTCTTCGAGGAGGGAGACGGCATGGGTTGCGACGTCGAGGGCTGTGGCACCGGGTTTGGATAACAGGGCGTTGGCGGAGGAGAGGATCCGGAGGAGGGAGGAGTGGTAGGCGGCGTATTGGGAGGGCGTGATGGTCGAGCGGGTTATGTTGCCTGCACCGCCGTGGATGATGATGCGTGGGGTTATGGGGTGGGATTTGGTGTCCATGGTGTCTTTCTTCGTGGTTTTTATATCTCTTTCTTGGTTTCTTGGTCTCTTTTCCTTTTGGATGGGAGTTTGGTGGACTGGGCTTTTATGTTCAAGGGGATTATTCTACTACTAATTGTTGGAGATAGTGACGCTTTATGTTTCAAGGTGAGGCCTTATTTGTGGTAGTTCAGATTTGAAGCCGATCTCGGTTTGAAATGGAGAGTTTACACTGAGATCCAAGCAAAGGGAAGAAGTCTTTATAAAAGGGACAGAGGGGAAAAGGTAGTTTCGGTGATCATGGAGTTGAGTGAGTTGATGTACATGCATGAGGTCGGGGTATAGATAAGGGCTAGAGCAGATATGGATAAGCGGGATGCAATGTTCCACCTATCTCTTTCTATCTATGCATGCTTATATTGTTTCTTGCAACTCATTCAGCTCTTGTAATAATTGTAATCTTCTTCTGAAATTTTTTGTGCCCCAGCTTGAGTCGTCGTGGAGCTATTCTATCGGTACGATTGTTAGAGCATTACCTGTCTTATCGTTATGTATGGGCCTGCTTTCTACTGCTGCAACAACACACGTCATATACGGTCCTGATCGACGATAGGATCAGCATCTCAACCCCAAATATCCGACATGCGTTTGCTGAGAACCTCGACCATCGAGGTTGAAGAATTCATTGGTCGAGAGATTCCTGAATATGTCATCTTATCTCATACATGGCAAGAAGAGGAATGCACTCTTCAAGACGTTCAATCCGGAGCTGCCAAGGGAAAGAAAGGATACACCAAGATCGTAAAGTGCTGTGAAAAGGCTGCTGAGGATGGCTACTCGTACTGCTGGGTCGATACCTGCTGTATCGATAAAACCAGCTCTGCTGAGCTATCGGAAGCTATCAACTCCATGTACCAGTACTACAAGAATGCACGCATCTGTTACGCGTATCTTGCCGATTTCGACGCTGCGTTTGACTCCTTGTCTGTCATGGAGGACTACAGGGGATTCACGAAAAGCCGTTGGTGGACTCGTGGGTGGACATTACAAGAGTTGATTGCTCCGCCGATCGTGGAATTCTACACCGCCAATTGGGTTGAGATTGGTACGAAGCTTAGCCTCCAGGAGCAGATCACCGAGATTACTGGAATCGACGAGGGTGTGCTGCGAGACGTCGATCCACTGAGACGCAACGTTGCAGTCAGGATGTCGTGGGCAGCACATCGAGTTACTAGCAGGATCGAAGACCGCGCCTATTGCTTGATGGGTATCTTTGGTGTCAACATGCCCCTGCTGTACGGAGAAGGGAATCGAGCTTTCTCACGGCTGCAGGAAGAGATATTGAAAGTGCGGGAAGATTATTCGTTATTTGCATGGTCCCCGGTTCTCTTCTCCAGCCCCATGAATCCCCAAAAGGTTTCGAAAGGTATGTTGGCGGATTCACCGTCTGACTTCGTCGACTCCAGAGACCACTGGACGAATAGAAGCCTTTCGAAATCAGCAAATTCGCAGTGGAGCTTCCGGGATTTATCGAAAAATTGTTCGTCCTTGTTGACGCCGTCGAAGGATCACGAACCACCATATTTAACCAGCAGGGGTCTCCGCATCTCGTTGCCTGTCGTAGAGCGCCAAAACAGACAAGTGAATGCCTGTATCACACTACTGCGTCCGGAGAACCACGAAAAAATGATGTTGTGCATGACACTGCACCGCTTAGGTCCGAAATCAGAGCAATACATCCGACGAATAGGTGCTGATCTTACCTTATCCCCAATAAGCTCCAGTGGGAGTTTCAAGTACAGATCGATCTACGTTATACAACCGCCTGTGCGATCAGACATACCTCGACCGATTTCCTCCCCATCTGGAGCACCTTCTCTACTTCTGGTCAAGATGAAAGTTATACCTGGTGATCATTTGGTGTGCCATTGGTCATCTTGGATTAATATGGAAAGCGTTCTCCGTGCCAGGTTCGGTACCAGTTCCTCAGATTCAAGTCTAGCCGATTCAGCATCGGGCGTGAGCAAGCAAGGAGGAGGCGTCTATAAGCATCGGCTAAACAAGATCGTAGATGCCACTATGCATTTCAATTGTGAGGACATACTGAAGTTTGCGTTCAATAATCCACCAGAACTCTGCTGGTTTTCTGACGCGGACAAGTCGCGGAGCCACTTGACTACTGGTGTCCGCGGTATTCTATGCTTTGGCGAACGCGAGCATCCCCATAGTTCTTTTCTTATCCAGATAGGTCTGTTTGATGATCGTCCACTCTGCAATGTACTTCAGAATTTTCCGAAGCCACCAGAGGGAGAAACCTTGGCACCAACTGAAGAGATGTCATCCAGCCTGATATTAGGTACACTTTCGAGAGATCGAGTTATATTTCATGGCAAAAGATCAGAAGCTGATCATCCCGACTTGCCAGATATCGAGACGACAGTCAGTATCAGGCGCATGGCAACATCTAGCGAGGGAATTCAGAGATTCATGCTGTCAATTACCCAAAAAAGTGTACCCTTTCAACCTGCTTCCCAGCGAAGAGTCCCCACTATAGGGAGTGTTGATAGCTGGGAGGATCTAACATCTGGAACTACCAGTGCGTTAGACAGTATGTTTCTGGGTAGATAGACTTTAGTCAGGAACACAATGTAAAGTGCACCAGTTACGGCATCTCGTAATACGATTCCGGTCTTCGGAACCCCAACAATTGGTCGGAACAGGTGTTCAGTGTTCAATGTTGCTTGCAGCACATCATATACACGTGGTTTGGTGATGATAATCGCTGAACTAAATGGCCAATACTACTGAATTCCTTCTTGAAGATATGAACAATTATACATGACTTCGCGATCTTTACTTCTGTAGCTATGATATCAAGGGATCGTACGATACCGAGGACTGGTTTGGCGGGAAATTCCGGTACTCTGGATCCCATCAATTGGGATGCAGATAGGTTATTATGTTCTCTGGTAATCGGTTGAGGATATAATAAGAAATCCTTTTAAGCTACCCCTCATCCTCATGTTGTGCAACAGAAAGTGTCGCTGCTGCCGAAACGTGTGAGGCTTGCAGCCGTCGGACTTTATCGTTGTGGCCCAAGCTTCTCTTCCTCTGCGGCTTTCCGATCAACCTCAACCGCATTCCCGACTTCCATCCATCCCCCCAAGCCATGGACGAGTTGTCGCACGCTCTTCGTCCTGAAGACGACGCGCCGGACTCTCCGAAGCGCAAGAAAAAGCGGACCAAGTATACCTCAAAAGCTTGGTGAGTCTTCCCTCGACGTGGACGATGTGCCGTATGCCCTTTCCGATAATTCCGCATTGCTAACCGCTAATCTTCAGCGTGACTTGCCGGCGCTCAAAACTCAAGGTATGTTAGTCCCAGGGCCCCCAAAATGCAGCAATCATTGCTAATACTTGATACAGTGCTCTGGCGAGAGTCCGTGCCAGCGCTGCCTCGATAACGGTCGAACATGTCACTACGATGAACAGCCTATAGCTTCCAACGGCACCGGCGTGATGCGAAGCATACCACGACAGGATGTAGTGGAAAGGGAAAGACGTGGGAGCGATTCCAGCGTCTTGGGGATTGCTGAGGTGCTGCAGAACCTCAGTCGGCCAACACTTGCACAGCCATTAAATACAGCCAACAGCCCTGCGCTTTCACGAAGAAATCTGGTACCACATAACGAAGGAAGCGCTATAGAGCGAAGAGCTAGCGATGCGAGTTTACTTGGGCTATCTATGGAAGCGCGCATGGCTAGAATTGAAGGCATGATGGAAGCTTTGATCCAAGATCGAAGTGTGATGTTGTCCCCTCGAGGAAGCATGGAGCGAGAAGATACTGCTAGTGATAGTCTACGGGGTGATGCTACATTCGATATACGTATGGAGACATTCGGGGCGATTTCCAACACAGCTAGACAAAAACTGAAATTGTCGAACGACTCGCCCGAACTTCAAGTACGCCAACCTGTACCTGCAACAAGCCCACCTCAGCAGGAAGGTCGATCTACCATCCGGACTGGAACGAAGGACCGGACGTTTCCAACCCTCACCGACTACCAACGCTATATTGATTTTTTCTTTTCCAGCGTTAACCCATATCTTCCCTGCATCAATGAGGCCGAGTTCCGTGCGCATAGCGAGCAAATGCTATCCTCGGTGGACATCCCGGAAAGGAGCATGTGTCTTTTGGCCCTCAACTATGTCATCTTTGCTTGCGTAGATATCCTGCTTCAAATGCTGGATACTGGTAGCAATGTTCCAGGTGGAGACAGCAATACTGCCGGTTGGCATTGGTTTCAGATTGCTGAAGAAGTCCTGGGAAACCGCCCGAAGACAGGACGGGGGAGAATGGTTTTAGTACAGGTCCTCACTTGGGAGGTTCGTACTGTTTGATCGCTGTTCTGATAATTCGCTAATGCTGTACAGGCATTCTATCTCATGCATAACGATATGCCGAATGCTGCTTACAATGTCGTAGGGCTGGCGTGTAGGCTTTGCTATCAGTACGACCTACACCAACAACCATTCTGGAGCGGATACACGCCATTCGAGATTCACATGTGTCAACGTATTTTCTGGTGTCTGTATTTTAGCGACCGCCGAATTGCATTAAGCTGTGGGCAGCCGTACTGCTTACGCGACTCTGATATTGAGGTTGACCAACCGCCATATATTGCTGATAGAGTAAGTTCTCTCATTGTAACTGAAAGACCCTGGTCTAACTTCCGCTAAAGGACCTCTTCCCTGATCGACCTTTACCAAACATAGACCCATCGCGATCGGCCAATATGTATCTGAGATTGATGATCGCCTGGGGTAGATTCGCAGGCGAAGTGTACGACCTGGCTTTTGTTGCAGTAGCCGCCAAACACGGGCTTGATGGGGAGAAGGCCGCTCAACTTGAAAGCCGTATAACCGATTTCACAAGATATACCTTGGCAGCAATGCCCCTGATACCACCCAATCAGGCTCCCGAACCTAGACATTTACGACAGCACATCCTATCTCACACACGCTTCAACAACCTCCGACTGTTTCTCAGGCGGACAACCATGCTCTCTCTTAACTACGACGGGAAAACTGGTGTCACGTACGGCGATATCGCTTTAGACACCATTCAGCGGTTTAAACCCCATGCCCGCGAAGCAAAAATACCCAGTCCACTCCGTTTCCACATGGCCACCACACTCTCACATTCCCTTCTCATCCTTGCGAGTTTAATTCTTCGCGATCTTTCTTCCATAGGCATACAGGATCGCAAGGACTTGTACACGGTGGGTTACCTGGACGCCAAAAACATCCTGCAGGAGATCGCTGCCCACAACCAAGTTGCCCGCCGTATCGTAGACGACTTCCGAAGCCTGTTTCGTAGCGTGTCAACGGCTTTAAACAACAGGGAAATTGGTACCCCCAATTGGGCTAATGATCACTTCAACCCAAGTGACTTTCCCGTGCGGTCAAGACTGGGCCATCTGCGCGAGAAGTCTCTACCATCCGATTCGTGGGATGCCGAATTTCAGCAGTCTCCTGAAGCTGCTTCTGGCATCATCTGGACTTGAGGGTGCAAAATTTCTGCTTTCTATCTTCACGGATTTGTTTCCCCGTGGATCTGTATATATTTCGCACTTTGGTGCTGTATTACGTTTACGTGTATTTTCAAGTTGTCATCATGATACCATACCATCTAGTAGTACCTTTCAGATATTTCAAGGTTAATCAGAGCGCGTTTCCCGAATCCATGAACGAGTATGTGTTATCTGAGCCGTCGTATCATTGTTGGGCGGAAATTGATAGAATCTAGGATCTAAGTACTTAGCACTTATGACCGTTGCCAACTCAGATTCACCCACTTTACATCAAGCCGTTGGGATTGCTGCATGGGGGAGTGGATAGCATAATGCGAGAGTATATGCACCAAGAGATCTGAAATCAAGTCAGCAAAGGAAAAACAATGCAAGCTTGGCTACTCGATAATGTATAAGTTATGCACTTATGACAGAGCGAGATATCAGGAGCAACAGTGACATGAATTGAGATCTTGCTTTCATGTAGAACATGTTTACGTGACTAAGCAAAGAAAGTAGGCTTTATTTTTTTTGTCATGCAAAGCTTCAGATCGCTTTCTCACACTCGAATGTCAAGAGTTGAGGAACGATCTGATACGATTCCATTGGGCATATCTTTAGGTAGCATGATGTTATTTCCAAAACGGGTTCGCTATATACGCTTCTCTTACTCATTACCATACCCAGCATCTCTGCTCAGGGATCATTCACCTCGTACTCATACTAAATCATTTGCCCATACACTTGCAGTGACTAAAGTTGCCTTACTCTGCAGTTCTTAGTCTACTAATTCATATGCACATCATCATCCCTCGCCTCGAGCACAAGACAGCAATGCAAAATGATCAACATATCTATTACCTTGATCGCTCGAGACTGAAAAGGATGGGGGTACGAGTGCATTGGATAGCTATATCTCCACTTACACCAAAGACCCTGATTTTTCCCTACTCCACAAGGCGGGCAGATCCTTGCTAAATCTCGAATAACGGCGTACTTACAATTAAAATACCGTGTCCCCACAATCTACGTAACTTACCTTCCAGAGAAAACCGGATTTCGCGGTGGGGTACGGGCCCTCTATTTCGAAAAGAACTCGGGGACTATAAAATGCATAGTGGAGCAAAAAGGCAGATGACCCAAACGACGCATCTCAATTGAAAGCAAATGAAGGGATTGACACGGTGAGATGGATACGAGGACCCTTGAAATCTACAGATCTGATTTCTCCACATTCACTATATCTTCCCCCACGCGGAAAGATGAGTGTAATGGCGACTTACAATTTCGTTGTATGCAATCGGCATGGGAAACGGATGGCAGGGCTACTGTACCGCAGTACAGTGCTTACTTTACATGTACCAATGCGAGTCTCGGTGTTAGTCCCTGCGTATGTACACCCATGTGCCCTTCTACCGACACCAAGCACCCCAGTCTGTATTTTATATTACACTGCACTGCAGTGTGCCATGCATCGACAACATGCGCTAAGCTACGATGCAGAGCAATGTATTCATTCTGTAACATGAAAAGCAGGGCAGATCTTTACCGAGAGGCGGTGAAGCCCTACATATGATACAATTTTTACAAATCACATGCCTATACTCGCCTCGCCTACGATGGCAGCAGTCACTGTGACAGACCCTGGACGATTCTGGAGACATGCAGATACACTACTTCCATCGTGTGTCGGAGGTCGCCTCAGTACATGTCCTCGTACACTTGCTTTCCTTGAATGTGCCCCGGAGAAACGGGACGGGGCGCGCTGCAACGCATACCAAGCTTCCGAGTATACTTTTACAAGCGATATACCAGATACAGGTATGTATCCATACTCATGCCAAACCGTTTCCACTGTCCTCACGGGCTCCGGCGGATTTGGAAAATTACCCGTTGGAAACGAAACGCCTTGGGCGACCTCGAGGTCTGTATTTTACCGGTGGATGGGATTTTTCTTTTCACTTGAGCTGCTAAGTGGGCACGCGTGGGGTTGCTCGGAAGCTATCGTGGTTCATGTGGGTTGGTGAGCAAAATATGCTAATCGTCAATGCCATGCTTTTTCCTTCTTTATAAATGACAAATTTGATTTCGGGATTTAATTACAGAGACAGATTTATCAAGAAGAGCCAATAAGAATTACATAGAGATAAACAATTAAATTCAAGAGTATCCAAAAACCTGTACCTCCTGCAGCTTTCCCTGCGTAATTATATCATCGACGAAAGAGGACATGCCGAGAGAGATATCAAAGCCCGCTCGGACCGACTTAGAGAAAACGGGAATTTCGATCATCACCAACATCCAACAACGCACATCATACCCGCCGACATACAATACATGCACATGTGAATCAACAAAGTAAGAAGGTATCCACAAGCAAACCCTGCTCGCTCGTCTCACGAACCTCAACTTGAACCTCACTATCAAACTCGGCCGCGGGCGGAAAATCTCTTTGTATGAATTACAGCAGCAACAGGCAATAGCGGTGTAACTCCACTCCACCCGAGCACCCTACCCACTTTGCTCAAGATCCACCCCGACGCAAATGCAAGCAAGAAAGTAAAGAAAAAGAAGGAGAGCAAGAAACAAGCCTGGATCCCTGGACCCTGAAATCCTTAAGTTATTACTCTTGCACACTAATCCCCCGAGAACGGCTGGGGTGAGGACCGACGAGAGAGCCAGAACAAGTCGTCGGATTGACGGTCAGGTGAGCCGCCATGGATACGCCACAGGCCTCTGTGACAATGCCTCACGACGTTTTCCCCAACCCGGTAAACGAAGCGCAACAGAGTCGAAGCGAATTTTCGACTTGGAGAGCAAGAGGAAAGATATCCTGGCGGATATTCCTCGGGTCAGCCGACGCTGTTAGAACTCCCTAACCGGGAAAATTTAGGAGCTCCTCCCCTCCTGCTCCTCCTCGTATTTTTCCTCCATCGGGAAATCGCAGGGAAATAGAAAAAGAAACGAAATTCGAAAGCACGTGCAAATACAGAAAACGAAAATAATAACCACCGGAACTTGATACCGTAGAGCGTTGAGAGGTCCAGGCCAAGGGAAAGCTTAAGCGCTTTGTCTGGCAGAGTCCGCCAAATGTCCATCGTATTGTCAGCATAACGAACAAATCAAATGAATGAACGAACGACATTTGCATAAACATTTATTCTTTCTTCGTCTCGTGAACAATTGACCTTCGGAATTCATTTCCAGAAAAGACACGTGATAGGCAAATAAACTCCCAACTTACTCCAACGACTCCAACAAAGAACTCCACATCCCGGCCAACATTCAGTAGAAAATCATCGTTGATCATAGCATATCCCCCGGGACATCCCCCGGCCCCCGATACGTGCGTGAATCAGTTCACACGAGAGATTCCATCTTCAACTTTCCTTTCCAAGAAACACTCAAACCAAGAAACAAAATTAATGCCTCAAAGGAATCCATCCCATCAACCACCAACAACCTTCCAAACTTCCATCCGAGATCCGTCCCCTGTCCCTCCACTGACCGCTTTTACTTGTAACATTCAATCAACGCTCTTCTCGGAGTCTTTCCTCGTCTCGTCAAATATTCCTACCTATAATTCTGTACTATACTTTGATTACGTGGAAACCTCTTCACAATGCCCACCGGAGCACCCGGCCTCTCCCGACAGACTCCATAGTTAACAACCCACAGACACCGGCCGGTCCGGCGAAAGAAAAAAAATACCCACCACCACGCAGGCGTCCGAAACGGCCGACTGTGAAAAATACGTCTCCAGCCCGGAGACACTAATCGTATAACAGACTCTTCATGTAACAAATCCCCTCCTCTTCTTAACAAATAAATTACCCTCCCAGCGCCGGCCTCCCATCCGCCGCCGCAGTGCTAAACCCCTCCCCTCCTAGTCTCCAGCCGGTCGATTTCTCGGTCTTCGCCCACTCAGCTCTCGACATACCCTCCCTAACCCTCCATAGTCCACCTTCCCAGCATGGAAGCTCCCTGCTGCCCTGTATTGTATTATATCTTCCACCGGCGCCCACCGGCGCTGGTCCGCTCGCACGCTTGCGATCGGGGAAGGTTAGGCACGGCCAAAACGCACGTGGAGCCCACGTTCCCAGACCCGCGCTAGAAACGCACTAAGATCTTACATGGAAAGGTTTTTCCACTTTGTTGCGATGGAACGGTGGTTCATTGCGCGGGTGTGTGCGCATGTGACGCTTTGAGTACCAGACAGTGGCAGACACCAGGACTAGTTGATGGTACAGTATACGCAGCAGTGGCGGTGGCGAGGAGGGAAGGCATGGGAGCCACGAGGTCGTCGTTGGGGATGGGGAGGGCGAGGTGAGGGCTAGGGGTGGGCTAATTGGGACGGACTGGTGGTTGTTCGGGAGATATTCTAGAAAACTTCGATTTGCCTCCCCTAGTGTTCACTGTGCCTCACATGTGTGAGAATAGGGAGGGCGGTAGGATGTTCGGGGCCGGGAATGCCATACTGTACATGTTACGTTCTAGCGGCGTGGGTGGTGTTCGGTGGTGGGTCGTTGTGGTCTTGACAAGACGTGCATGCATGGATAGAGTAGAGTGGGATTCAATACAGATCATATGCCGATGCTACGTTGTCTCTTGAGCATGTCGTTGAATTTTTCTTGTTGAGGTACTCAGGTGGAGCTTCACGTATGGTACCTAGACAAGCATTGATACTTTCAAGTTTTTTATCCAGGTGAGGCGGCCGGGATATACCGTGCATGGATGTTTCTTTCTTGACGCCGGACAGAGAGTTGATGAGTTGATTGATACATTGAGGGAGGAACGTTGATGGTTTGATATGTAGTTGATTGGACGGATTGGTCGAGGAAAGGATGGATTGATAGAGATGTATCGTGTGGTTGATATGCTATAACTACAATCATGACCATAAGCAATCAGACATCAACTGCAGAAGCTCTTGCAACGTATTGCACTGTATCAATGTGACTGCTTCTGATATCGTTATGGTCCGATCTTCATAATGATCATGGATTTCTTTCACGCCCTCCGCTTCCATTATCTGCCTGTCTGTACGTCTGTACACTTACCATCAAGTATTGTACTTGTGGAGCAGACACAGATACAGGCGTACGTCATCGTATAGTTGTGTCGACTCGCATGCACATCATGAAAGATGGCGTTCATACCGAAGATGTTATGACTTATTGGCACTGCTGCCGCCTATGCGTTTGTACTTCCTTGGATCTAAAACCAGTCGTTAGTAACTGTTGGTTCATCGCGTGTGGTTTCGGTTCGGTTCGTGAAATGCATATCCTCGACTACAATCTTCATAACATACTCGCACGTATGTTGAAGATGTTCAGGCATGTAATGTGCTATGCAACATGCAACCCAGCATCTGATATCACATGACTGGATGCATGGTGTAGTGCAGTGTGGGGATCGAAACGTACCTTTCCTCGACATCTTAGTCCGATCGCGCGTACCTGCATACAGATGAAAAGTCACCATGTCAGCTGAACAATCCCCATGATCTTCATAGTCATCGCCATCGTCGTCATCGTCATCGTGCATAATAAAAAACAAGTCCAAAACAGACGAATGAACAAAAACGAAAGTAAGAAAACAGGAATGCAGAATCGCGTCCCTTAATCCCCCATAGTCGTTGATATTGGGGAAGGGAAGTCTGAATGTTGGAGTTAGAGTCGCAGGTGTGGAGGGGCGGACACGCCGCGATATCCGGATCCACACCCGTTCATGCTTCTTCGAGGATGGTTCTCTCCACCCCATTACAACGGGACCTTCATTTTTATCGTGGGGAAAAGCGATTTGTTTGCAACGCAATGATTCCGAGAACCCTCATGGTACTTGGTATTGTAATGCGCGATGTCGTACATCTTGGTGATCATCATCGTCGTTCTTCCGTCCGTTCCAGTAGGCAACTCATTAGCCCTGACATTTTCGTCGTTCAAGGCTGTTGATCATCGTGAGTCCATCACGAGATGAGAAGAGATCTCCAGGAGCCAGATGTACCGCCGTCGCTGTAGTCGAGGTGCGGGTAGCCTCCACTGTGCAGCAGGTGACCTTGAAAACGACGTCATACATCCCTTCCCTACAGCCCACACGACAACGTGGGACCGTTATTCTCGTTTGTGGCGGAATTCGAGTCCCGTAGCCACACACACATGCCGGTAGATCCAGACAACGTCGCTTGGAATCTTGCTTTTCCACCCTTATGACCCAGCTTGGGTATGTCGTCGTCCCTTGCCTTGATATGTCGCAGAGAGCATGTGAGATGGGTGAATCGCAAACCATGACACTAACGCTTAACCCCGTAGGAAGCTACCATCGGCATTGCGCCAACATAACTGGCCGATCGTCCCTCCGGTCCTCTGGTACCAACATCGTCACCGCCATCGGATGTGGGCGACGGTTGTCGAGCAAACCGCGGGGTTGGGCCAATTTGGGACATGGGGTTCAAGGAATCTTGGGACACTTCCCCGGGTAGGGTAGATTAGTGCCAACATCGCCATCTCCCCATCCAATCGCCAGGTGAATGTCGGTCCGAAGCCGATGGGTGCGTAGGAGCGCCGGATTGGGGTATTTGTCCTTGGAGGCTATTATTGCATGTGACTGGCATTGCCCATGCGCATGCCTGTTTCGCCCACGTGAAAGACAGAAGACGGTCCGAAAGTTCAAGTCCCGGCGTCCAGGCCGAGTTTATGCCAGCTGAGAATGGAGGCGCGCGCATGGTTTACCCCCGACGCACACGAGTGTTTAACTTTCGAGACGAGGGGGGAAGCAGGGACGTGATGAAGCAAAGTCGGCCCGGCTCTCTTCCATCCTGGGTATGGCTATGCGGTGGCGGGCGTAGGCATAATTGCATTCGAACAAGAAAATGAAATGCACAAAAACAGAGAATAGAGAGAAAGAGAGAGTAGAGAAAATACACGTACCAGTACCGCCCTCCCAGAACCCTTTGCCGGGTTTCATCGTTAGCCATGCGTGGCATATGCCGCAATCATTGGGCCGGTAGTTCTGTTCTCTCGAACCTATGTCGAAAGTTAAAAAAGGAAGAATGGAAGAGGAGGTTTCACATGTCAGTCCAGCAATAACTCTTTCGAGTATTCGTCGTTGCCGTCGTTGTTGTTATTGTGTTGTCCTTTCGAAACAAACAACTGCCGTCCGGTCTAGGCCGGGACGACAAACGACCACTGGGAGGTGGAGGAGGGAGAGCGGGAGCGTTGGACTCCAAACTTACAGAAACCACTAAAGCGTCAAGAAACAAACAAGTGTCAGCAAGAAGCCCAAAAGCCCAAAATAAAAGCCCCGAAGATCGTTCCGCGCGTCAAACGCAGAGAGGCAGACAAAGAAAGACAAGATATTGGGAGGCGTTGTTCGCTGCAACAGGGGTTTTGCTAGATATGCGAGGCGAGGGTTTGCGGGGGTGGGTGGTGCAATGGTTGTTTGCGGGGAACTGCATGCGCTCGCCTACCCTACGCCTCCAAACGCGGGGGGTGTGACACCTGACGATGCAGCCTCCAACGGCGGCATGCAAGCCGCATCGCGCGAACGTAACACAAACAACACAAAAAGAGGGGAGAAAAAAAAAGAAAAGAAGACAGGTCGACGTACCATATCATACGATTCGCATGCTCGATAGCATGGTCCGCAGTTTGATCGTGACACCTACACATTCCCACATATTAACATCAAGTTCAATCACCATCAAACGCCGACGCGTTGCGCGTTTGTACGAGTAGCATAGGGAAAGGGAAGAACCCTACCTATCGCAAGGGAACACCTTGCTACAGCACGAGAATCTAAACCAGCGATAGCTCTTCCTGTAGTGCGTGCAGCGGCCGCGATTGGGCAATTCCTGTCCGGCGACGATGCCCAGGTTTTCCGCGCGCTGTTTCCGATTGTAAGTTCTGTGACATGTATGCATGCATGTATGTACTCCACAGAATACATACAATACAATACAAAGGACAGGAAGACATACCTTCTTCCGCACCGGCGCGTGGCTTGCGCGTTCTGAATCGAAGCAAACGGTCAGTCAGTAAACGGTGAACCCCAGCGCACGAATTGACATGTCTTCTCGTTTCCACATCCCCTATTCGAACTCCCTAATCCGGGGTGCAATTCGCACGTCTCTGCATCGGCGACGACTCCGAATCACACTCCTCTCATGACCAATCGTCACGCACTCAAAAGGGAAAAGACAACGTTGGGAAAACCGTAGCTTTGCTCTAACTCACCTGTCCTAGCGCTCACCCTAAGGAACTTAATCTCCGGTAGACCAAAAGCTGCGAAGTGAACGGTCAGCCTAATCACTTAGATCCTAAGCTGGGGTAGGAGAGGAAATAAAAACGTGGCAGCCACACCAACGGCATGTATCATTGGAGGGGGGAAGGACTAAACGTACTCATCTTCCGATGGCACTCCCGACAGAACGCCATTGACGTATCGCCACGGACGGCCGTGACTCCGTTTCGAGGATGCATCGTCGAGCACTCTGCACATGTCGGTATGAACGAACTGTTTTTTGCCGACACATGATATTGTCAGTCAATGGATCAGTTGACTCTTTGTTTCAAACGTCGACTTTGAGAGAGGGAATGAGTGGACGTACCTCGGCAGCATGTCGACGACGGTGCATCCGTCAAGGTCGAGATATCCAGCACGTGTGGAGTTGGCGTGCAGGAACTCTGCTCGGTAGCCTGTGATTGTACACATGTCGGATCAGTATCATAGTCGTCTCTATCACGTGCGGATTTTCTATCACAACGACCCCAATGTGGAATCGCAACCGTGATATCAAAAACGAACACATGCAAACAAAAGAAACAACATACCCAAAACAAACGGCGAAGCACACTTCTTGCACGAGTCCCTGCGCGTGTGATCCTCCCCCTCGACGCTATTGTTCCTGAGCCCGCCGACGTCCTTGACGTCCTTGCAGCGATCGCACTTGACCGTCAGGTTGAGCACACCGATCTCGAGGAGCTCGACGCCGTGGAGTTCGAGGTGCGGGAAGGACATTAGTATGCCCTTCTCCACGCTGGTGGTACCTGCTTGCGGCGCTGAGGCGGTTTCTGAGGAGTGAGGGTCATTTGCTTCGTCTGACGAGGCTTCGTCGCTGGAAGAGGAAGATTCAGACTCAGACTCGTCGTTTTCTCCAGGCGTGCGCCATTCCGGCGGTCGCGGTATCGTGACGACGTGTGGTCTATCCAGACTGTCTCCAGGGACCTGTGTACTCTGCTTCGTTTCGACTTGCGGTTTCTCCTCCACTATCTTCGCTACCTGTGATGTTGCCGCAGGCGTAGTCGTAGGCTTCACTTCCACCTTACTCGCCTTCGCCATGACGTGCATATTCTGCGCCAGATAATTCAACTGGCCCAGCAGTGACGAACTCGCCTCCTTCTGTCCCCCAGCTGCCCTCTCCGCAAAACCCCTCTCAACATTCCCAACGCCCTCCCCACTGACCCCCACAAGCTTCACCCGACAAGGCTGGAGGTCGTACAGCTCCGGCACAATCAACCGCACCGTCTTCACAGCCTGGAGTTCAAGCGGCAGCGCGGCTTTTTTGGCTGGCTGGATCGGCACCACGAACTCGATCCCATCGCGGGACTTCGAGAATTGAGGGAGTCGACCGAGCCGCGTTTCGAGCTGGCGGACCTCTGCGTCTCTTGTCGCTTTCGCTCGAGCTTTGGCTTCTGGGGAGTGTGTGACGGGTACGGGGACGACAATGTTGCTCCTTACGCTTTGCTGCTGCTGCTGCTTCGGCGGCGGTGCTGGCACCGGCACAGAAACT
Source organism: Aaosphaeria arxii CBS 175.79 (assembly GCF_010015735.1). Lineage (NCBI taxonomy): Eukaryota > Fungi > Ascomycota > Dothideomycetes > Pleosporales > Aaosphaeria > Aaosphaeria arxii. Next base: position 411,568 of record NW_022983486.1, read on the forward strand.
TCCTCCTTCTTCTCCACAGCATGTCTAACAATCTTAACCGTCTCCGCCTTCTCCCCCGTCAGCATCCCCTCCAACCCCCTATCCAACTCATTCAACCCCTTCAGCAACGTGCCCCTCCCCTCCGCCAGCCCAAGGCGCCGCACAATCCCATCCCACCCCCTCTCAACGTTGATCTGATAACCCCTTGGCATATCCCCGTTCGTCACCCGCAGCGTCGGCAGGGACTCGCTACCACCACCAGGGTAGGTGAGCGGGACGCGGAGAACGCAGTCCAGGGTCTCCATGTCGAAGGGGAAGTCTGGGTCTGAGGGGCGGAGGGGGAAGGTGAGTACTGTCGCTGATGCATCGTCGCGTTCGACGACGGCGGGCGAGAAGCGCCGCCGGAGTTGGGAGAGCTGGTATGTTCGGGGGGATGTGAGCTGTGATGTTGGTGTTGGGCGGGCTGTTATTGTCCTTGGTGCTGGGGTTTTTGGTTTTGGCGCTGGAGGAGTGGGTGTAGATTCTTGTGTTTGTACGTCGTCGTGCCGAAATGGACACTCGCTTCCCGCTCTGCATTCTATACCTCATGTCAGTTACTGTGTATATCAAATCAAAAAAACATCATATCTTCATGAACATCCGTCGCCGTCATGTGACAAACAGACAAACACACACGTACCGCCGCGAGCGTAAAACCGACACTTGCGTCCCCTCGCCTTATTCTTCTTCTTCTCGTCCTTGCTTATCTCTTGTCTTCTCCCCTCGTTACCGCCAATATCATTCGTACTAGTAGACGTCGCGGGCACTGTGTTCGGCATTGTTATGTCAGCACTTTCGCTCTGCCCTCAATGCAATCAATCAATCAATCCAGTCAATCCATTAATCGCAATTGGCTTTCAGAGCGTCACTTCAATTGACAACCCCCATGCCTACACATCCTCTCACACGTCGTTCGTTCGTTCGCCATCGCTCGCTACCCGCCCACCCGCCAACGCTAGCCGGGCAGCAGCCTACCTAGCACCAGACGCACACACAGCGCAGGTGACCGCGGCCACCCCAGGGGTCCGGGGTACCGAGACGTGCCAGCGCATCAGACATTTCCATCGCATGCCTTGTCAACACACATCCCCCCCGCGCGTGCGGCCTCGTGCACCATTGTCGTTTTTTTTTCCTTTCCTTGTAGACTGAAAAGAGAGAGAGAGTTGAAACTCACCGGTGGTATTATTGTTGTCGTCGCTCATCATGTGCAGTATCAGTCCGCCGCGTATTATGGCGTGTGTGTGCGGGAATGAACGAATGACGCTTTTCCAATGCTTTTTCGCTTTGATGAACAGAGGGGAGGTTCGGTGGCGGTACTTGTCTTCTTTTATCCCATTGAAATGGTAATTGTTGATGCTCCGTTTGCCACTTGTTGACGGAGTGTTTGGTGAGGGATGTGAGTGTGTATGAGTCGAATTCGACTAATGAACACACGCAGCTATTGTTACCAATAACTAATTACTGCAGCTAGTTGCGTGCGTTTATCGATAGGTAGGTAGGTAGGTGGGAGGGATTGAGTCACCGCCTGGGGGTTACGAGGTAGTGGCCACCCCTCCACACGCAAGGCTGAGCTGGCTCGCAGGCCACCAAGCGGATCCGGAGCACATCACTCAGCCCCAGGCACCTCTCTCTCCTGGCTGACTTCCTCCTTGTGTTTTGCGTGAATGGAAATTGCAAAGTCACGATGTATCAAGAAAAGTGAAGGAGGAATCAAATTGTTTTGAATCAATTATCTGCTTTTTTTGTATTTCAGGTTCTGTATGTACCTAATTAAGAACTGCAACTAGTTACTCTCTCTCTCCATTCTCTGAAACCTCACACCCTTCGGCCGTGATTCCAAACAATGTCGCGACGAGGGAAATGCTGCTCGTCAGATGGCTTTGCCGCCAACGAGTCCGGGCTCTAAGAAGTCCCATCTCGACTCGATGTAAAAGTACAAAAAATGCAGATACTAGTACAGACCCAGCGGTCGGGGCGCGCTGTGCTTCCAAGAATGACGCGGTAAACAGTGTAAATCCTGCCCACCCAAAAGCCGGCGTGAGCCGTGTATAACTTTCTTTTGAAACCCCAGAAGTGATCACCCAGATTGTGTATCCCGCCCAATAGTCCAGTGATGATGTGAAAGGTAAAACGATATGTGGCAAAGAGGGGAAGAAGAAGATGAACAAAGGATAGGAAACTCGTAGCCTCGTGGGCATACTCGACGCCCTTGGTGGTGGTGGTATCAAAGAGATTGTGGGAACTGTCCCCCATAATCGGTCGTCCGTTGCTGAACAAATAAATGCGTATGGACGCAGTGGCGAAGAAGAAACAGAGAAGGGAAGAATCATTAATAAAAGAGGAAAAAGGACGCCATACACCAAATGATCCATGCCAGTCCATATATGCCGCTGGAATAAATGCTAGAAATCGAAAGTTGCGGACGCAGGGCCATCACCATCCTTTTTGGTGGTATTCCTGGAGGCCCTGGTCAAAGTAGTCGTTATAAGAAGAGTTGTTTTTGGCCGGCTCGTTGGGAGTCTGGGCCTTGCTGTTGACCGCCTGCTGAGGGAATGCATGGAGACCCTTGATGTCGTTGGTGGTGGCCGCCCGGCGGAGAGCTGGGATGGACACGGCACTCTGCACACGCTTGTTGACCGCGTTGGTGGTCGCGTTCTTCTGCTGCCTCTCCCAGAGGAGGTTCTGGCGGAGCGACTGCGTCAGCTCCGTCTGCAGCATGTTGCGGCGCGTGGTGCGGGGAGAGAGCATGGGCGGGTGGACGTTGGAGGTCGTCATGATGATCGGCTTCGAGCGGGGGATCTGCTGGCGCATCATCAACCCGCTGTCTTCCTGGGGGGAGGTGCCGGTGGAGGGACCGTTGGGGGTCGAGGTCCTGGATCGTCGGATGGCCGGGGTGGACTTGGACGCAGCGTTCTGGAGAGCTTGCGCGCGGTCGCCCTCGTTCATCAGAGTCGTGAGGATGGAGCGGCGGGAGACGAGGTTGGGCTTGGAGTCGACGCGCTGGAACATCTCCTTGTCGACCACGCTGGATGGGCCGCTGTCGTTGTCGTCCTCCCAGTCGTCCTCGGAGTCCTCTTCCTCGATGGCGTTGTCGTCGGAGTCTTCCTCCTCGCTCTCGCTCTCAATGGCGCTCTCAATGGCCTCGCTCTCCTCCGAGGAGACTGCCTCCTGGTAGGTGCGGGTCGAGACCTCGTTCTTGAAGGAGGCCGTCTTGCGCATGAGGGTGGACTTCTTGAGGTTCTCGGACAGCGAGCTCCGGCCGGCCATATAAGAGGCCTCGAACGAGCTGGTGTTGTCCTCGTCGGAAGAGCCGCCGAGAGTGAAGACTGGCTGCTTCTTCTTCATTGGCTCAGCCTTGGTCGGCTCCGGGCGGGAGTTGAGGAGACTGTTCTTGAGGATGGGAGTGGGGTTGAGATTGGTGCAGGAGCGGATGGAGGTGGAGATGCGGCTGGGGTCGAAGCCGTGGACGACGCTGTGGGTGCTGAGATCTGTCGATGTGCTCACATCGGATCCGACCGGGGGGCTCATATCCTCGCTACCGAGGATGGTGGCGACCGTTGAGGTCGACGATTCCGTGGGGACGAAGCGAGGGGCGGCAGGAGGCGACGAGGGACGAGGAGTCGTATCTTGGACGGCTCTGCTCTTCTCCTGGGGAGCCGGAGTGTGCGCGAGCTGTGCGGGGAGGGGCGAGAGAGGCTCAATGTTCTTCTTCTCCTGTATCGAGCTCACGACCTTCTCAAGGTCTGTGGGAGTGATGTGCTTGCCGCGGGCCTGGCTGTTGGCAGAATCGTGTCGGCGGAGGTCAGGTCGAGAGGTGGAGGAGTTGGAGCGGGTGGTTGAGGCGACGGCGCTTTCGAGATTTGAATCATCCGAGGCGACGCTAGAGGAGAGTTCTGGAAGTTCTGCTTCCCGGTCATTGGCCGAAAGCTTTCGCTGGAACGACCAGTGGGGAGCGAAGAGGGGATCAGGTGCGCAGCAGAAGGTTTCTCTGGACCACAATCTCCAGGCCATGTTTTCATATCGTTTGCCGTCTTCCATGGCGATGGCACATTTCGAGAAGACTGAAAGCAGCACATGTGTCAGTGGCAATTGAAACAATCGAGCGGAGGGGAAAAAGTGGAGTGTAGAGCAGCGGTCTGCAGTCATATGAAAGTCCTGCGAGCGAAACAAAGCGCGCGTAGACCCTGAGGACACGACTGCTGGCGCGCGCCGGACGGGAGAGAATGAAGGGTGCTGGAAACGTGGGATTGGGGTGGGACTTTGTTTTCCCAAGCATGTCAAAGAATAGAGAAGGAGTGGCTCATACCTGACCATAGACCAAAGAGGTTCTCTGGATTTCTGGTTTCTATTGTGTGCATCGAGCCGGGCTCGACGCGGACGATGGGACGTTCTGCGTGTAGAGGCATGTTGAGAATGTGATGTGGGGATGGAATCTGGGGGAGGATCGCTGCCGTAAAAGGCGAGGAGGAGGAGAGAAGAATTGAAAGGTCCGCGGGCGGTTCCTGGGGATCGGAAATATGGATATGGATAGATGTTCGATGTTTCTGTATCGAAATTGGTGGATTGGGATGGGGAATAACCGCTTTCGTCTGGGGTTCTGGAGAGCCAAGGAGCAGATTGCGTCAACAGATCGCACGCCGGATCTATCGAGCTGCGGGCAGGTGTCAAGAGCGGATGCTCAAACCCATATGGATTTTTGAGGAGAAAGGATCGATGGTTACGGTGAGAGGATGCGGTGAGGAAGGATGGTATCGGCAATGAGGTCGATAGGAGGGTGTTTGTTGTCGGTGGTGGTGGTGGTGGTGGTGGTGACGATGATGTTGGTGTTGGTGGTGGTGGTAGTGGTAGGTGGGTGTATGAGTGGGCGGGTAGGCGCGATGGAGTGGGTATATGATACTGATGGCAGCAACACAAAGCCAACAACGACGACAACAACGAACGGCGGGGAGAGCAGTGGTTATTGTAGTGAAGGTTGAAAGTGTGTTGTAAGGTAAGGTAAGTGTTGGTGTCGGTGTAGATGTAGGTGTAGGTGTGGGTGGATTATGGATGTGGATGAGGGTGGGCGGTTGAAGGGTACATATGTGAAGGGAATCGAATTGGGGGTAGGGACCTAGACTTTGACTAGCAACCCACGACACTAGAGTAGTAGAGTAGGCAAGTACAGTAGAGTAGAGTAGGTATTAGGGTAGAATTACGGTAATGTACTCGGTAAAGTAAAGTAAGTTAGAGGGAAGAGGGAAGATGGGATCCCTGCAATAAGGAAAGAAAGACGCCGCAGCAGTAGAAGCAGAAAAGATGTGAGTTGGGCAAGGGTCATTCAGTAACAAGTTACAGGGGGGGGGGGACAGTCAGTTGCCCAAGGGTGTGTTAGGGTTGTTAGGGGGGGTCACTTTAGGGTGGGTGTAGTGAGTGTACTGTGTAGGGGGGGGGGGGTGTAGGTGTAGGTGTAGTAGGTGTAGTGGGTGTAGGGGCCATCGGGGGGGTCGGGGTGGCATATCCCATCCCTCCATCCCTGCATCGCCTCGCCGGGATTGCGTCCGCCGCCCGACCGCCAGACCTGCTAATTTGCATCCTCACTACGGATACCTCACTACCTCTTCTGGGTTACTCTACACTGACTACTGTCACTAACTAGAGTTACTTGTGACTTACTAGAATTGCTTGACTTGCTAGATATCGTTATTACACACTCACTGACAAACACACAGGTAGGAAATGCTAGCAAATAACTTCCAGGACTACCTAGCACCAGAGAAACTCCGGAGTTGTAGTACACTATTACCAAATACACGTCTGTGTGTCGGTTTGACGAATTAATACGCACTGCTTTTCATTCGTCTTCACTCTGCCACTGGTGACTGGTGACTGGCACTGGCTGCTGGCACCGACACTGGCCCGGATCTTTCGCCATTCAAGCCCTACATCCACCCATCGTCTTGTGCTCCGTCTGAGTCTGCCGTCTGTGCATTCTGCTGCATTTGGTGGATGGTGGAAATGATGGAAATGATGGATGGTGTGGGTGAATGTGCGCGTGTGAGTGTCAGTGTGTGTTATGTGTTGTCTGTTGTCTGTTGCGTGTGGGTGTGGACGGAGGGAGTATGAGGGTGTGTCTGCCACGCTTTGCATGCAAGATGGACGGTTTACGGTTTACGGTTTACCTGCTACGTAGACGGCGGCCGATGTTAGCCCTCGCCGGTACCCATCCACCACCACTCTCTAGATGCTACACAGTACTCTACTCTTGATGATGATGATACCGAACAAACTGTAATGAACTGAATTCAATCGAATTGAATTGACAGTCGAGGAATTCAACCCAACATGCGCCCTTAGTTCTTCTCATCTCCCTCTCTCTCTCTCGTTCTTTGATACCATCTACTCCCTGGCCACCCTCACCCGAACACCATACGGCCCCTACGCCCACCCCTTGAGTTATTATACCAAACCTTCCTCAAGATTAACAAGAATTTCGACATCGTTCGGCTGTTATAACGGCTTTACTTCCGCCGTCACCGTGCCTGCGGTCTGCCCTGCCTAGGTAACGAGTAATTGACTTTGGGCTTCTGATTCTCTTCTCTCTGTTGCCGTCCGTAATCATGCCCAAGACTCAAGAGGGAGGTATACAGGACAGGCGACAGGATACTACCCTCGGTCCCATTCCCTCCCACCTCCACCGGCAGATATATCGGAATCATGGCGGTGAACAGACAAACACGGTACAAGTACAATCTCCAACAGCAGCCCCAACCAAACTCGCCGACTCCAACCTCCAACCCTCCCTCGGCTCTCTGCCCTCCCTCTATCCTTCCACCCATCCATCCACAGTCCCTAGAAATCCCGAAACAGCACCACATGGCAGAAGCAGACATCTTTGTTGACACATGCAAGCACATGTAGAAAGCACAAGTATACCATACCTACCACCGGGACGGGAGAACATGAATTGAACATGCTTTTTTTAAACCTCGCTTTGTCTGCCCTGCCCTGCCTTGCCCACCACCACCACCTGCGTTATTGTTCAAAAACACGCATACACATGGCGTTTCCAACCTTGCCCTGCCCTGTCTTGTCCTGCTCTGCCACCCTCTCTGCGCTGCGCGGGCGCGGGCCATGCTGTCTCCAACAATGTCGCAGGTCTCGGCGTGGGGAGGGCAGGGCAGGGTAGAGTAACTTTTGGTAAGGATAGGGTACTTGACCGGCATGCCATGGGATGGATCCGCGCGGGCCAGGTCGCGTCGCTTTCCCACCTTCCAGAGCCCTCCCGAAGAACAAAAACAACAACAGATGAGAGAGAAAGAGAGACAAGGGAAAAATGAGTGAAAAGGCTGACGACCTCATTGGTCGGATTCCTTTCCCCCTGGCTCATTTCTCTTCGATTGGTATTGTCACCCTCGCCCTGTGAATCGTCGAGTACCGGTACCCTTTGACTCGCTACGGAGTACCTCTCATCCATCCATCCCATCCCATCTCATCACATCTTCAAGTCATTGTCTTGCATCGTTTGTCGTTTTGTGTTCGTGTCGCGTCGTGTCGTGTTGGGTTCTCGTCGCTTAACGTTGTTATGTCTTTGATCTTTGATGGATCAATCAATCATTCATTCATTCATTCGAGCAATCAATAACATCTGCCACAGTATGGTACAGCAATTACCAACTAATTCATTCGCCATGATTTGCCAAAGCCTCCAACAGTAGCCCATCAAAAAGCTGTCATGTGCATCTTCAGAGCTGGCGCGGGCCCGGTCCGACGAAACTTTACGAGCACAAGTACCTATGCCAGCCGGTAAAATACCGGTAGACGAGTTTGTTACGAATCCCTCCCCTGTCGTGGGACTTTCGCTCCAGAACGTGACTGGTTCGGGGCTCGAAAGAGATTCATCACCTGAGCATCTCAGCATCTCAGCATCCTCCAGCTTCCTCTCTTTGCCCCCGCTCTACTCGAATCCCTGCATAAGTTGACTCAGCAGATCTTTCAATACCATACACTCATTACGTTACGACTGTCGGACCGTTTCCCGCCTGCCTGCCCTGCGTCATTTTCTATCAGAAGTTGGAGGAGAGAGTTAGGTACACAGTGGAAGTGACCTTGTCCTTGTACTCTCGTACCTTGACATCCTCCACTTCACCTTCACTCCACTCCACTCTTCACTCCACTCAAACGCTCGAGACTCGACAAGACTCAACTCCATCCTGCCATTCCAGCCCATCACATCACTCAACTGACCTTCACTGCCACTGCTAGCCACACCTGCTGCTCCACTCTCAATGCTCCCTCGAGTCCCTCCCCCAGTATACTGTTACCGTTCCTTTCCTAGCGGTACCTGCCCTGCTCGTACACAATACGGTACCTGGCCAGAACATCTCGCCCATTCCGACACGCTGCTCATCGCTCTCTAAACTGGCACCACTGGTTGGTCACTCCGGTGTACTCGTAACTCACTCTCACGCCGTTCGAACCTCGCCTCGAGCCTCGACTCTGACTGATACCACCTACCAATTCAATTCCTACCTTATCATTCCATCCACCTTACAAACCCTCATCTCGAGTCACTCAACTCGATAATTGCCCCCAGATTTCCAATGCAATCCAAATATTACCACTAATTACACAGTATACGATCCCGTCGGTGGTAACCTTCCGGGCTTTCGTACCCCATCTCCCCATCGCCCCCAATATGGCTCTAGACGGCTCTGGGAGCCTCACTTCCATACAAGCAAGTCACAATACCTACCCACGTCTCGTCTGTGCGAAACGTTTCCGCTCGGCAATCCATCACATGAGCCATTGGGTTTTTTATCTTCCGCTGGGCCTTACCCTACCTATTCGCACCTATTCGTAACTAGTGATCTCGTCACTAGTTACTCCGTAACTGCTTTCCCTTCCCCATGCCCCAATCCCGCTTTCCGCCACTGGTGTACTGTGTACGGAGTAGCGCTGTGAGTAAGTATCGCCTCGAGAGCTGTTTTCGGTGACGCGCCCTCTGGTGGACTCCGCTTGTATCTCTGCTTTACAACTAGTGAGAATCAACCTGCGATTGTTGGCCAGGTTTGGCACCGTCCGTCCAGCTAGATTACCCCATGGGAACGCTACCAAGCCGACGTTTGGGGCACGCGGTCGCCTCCAGGCACCCTATCCTAGGATCGCTGACCTGGCTGCGGAGAAAGCATGGCATGGCGATGGCGATGTATGGCGATGGCGGCGGGCGGGCGGACAGGTGGTGGCCGGCGACCCTCGCCATCCCTCCCCTCTGAGCGTCTGAGACAGAAACGTTTACCCGGGGGAGTTGCCAGCTCAGGGCCTGAACATCTCGAGTCACCTCGTCCCTAATCGCGCGCAACAATGATGCCGTCCTAGTTACCGCGAATGGGCGGGAAAATGCTACGTCAACCGCCGTCCATCTCAAGTCCTCGAGGTCATCTGGACGCCCCGTCGAATCACTGCGCCGCACGAGAATCATGTGCGACGCTCCTCTTTGACTGTATGCGGCGTGATGACCGACCGGTTTCATGAGTTGTACAAACGCTTCGCAACATCGTGACCCGTCGCCTCCCCCCGTCATAGCAGCGCACTGCGTGGCTTTTCTTGTAAATCCACCCTTTCTGCTCGACACTGCCGATCGCTACCATGCCCCAGGTTCGACGGCTCTTACACAATGGCTTGCCCGGCTGCATCTCTGCGATTTCATCCAAAGTGCCTTGTCTTCCTGCCTGCCCTTCGACCGGCTTCGGCTGTTACTTGACCTGTCGCAACCGTATTGTTGTCCTATTTTCCTTTTCCAAATTCCCCAGACTGGCCTCACTTTCTTCGCCCCCTCCTACATGGAACGCGTGACCAGGCAGAGTATTTTTTTTTTCTTTTCCTCCAAGCTGTATCTCGGTCCGTGGGTCCGGCTGATGCATCTTGTGCCCATCTTTTCCCCCACAGCAGAACCCCACATGTACCGGCCAGACACCGCCAGGGTCCAAAAATGCAGTAAAGGTTTTGTAAATCACCACTCTTGCACGCTGCCATTGGCTGGGAGTCAGCGATAATTGTCTGCGGCTCCAGGTCGAGACCGTAAACGGAGTATTATTGTCCGGCATCGAGCCTCTCCATGTCTACCTTCCACTCTATGGGCTATGCATGCTCCGTCTTCGACCCTGCTTAAGCGCGAGATCCTCATGATTCGCTTCTCACCTGCAATTCAATTGATGTAAACACGTTACTCCGAACGGGGCAATAATGGACCACTGGACGAAAAGGGAAAGTCATTAAGGGCAAGGGGATTGCAGATATCCTCGAAAACGAACAAACCGGGTGTCACCATGAGCTTCCCCGGACGTGCGATCGCCTTTTCTCTTCAGGGAGAGTGATTGACCTGGTTTCTCCTCTGCCTCGCAAGTGTGCTGGCATCGCCAATCACGCATTTTTGCTATTACCTACGCCCGCCCTTGCTGATGTTCAGCATTTTGCAGGAGGTGCTACCTCACATCACGGCTCTCCTGTGCATCGGTACGACTTTGAGAGTCCTGAGTCGTTGATGAAGCGGAGAACCCTTCGTTCCCCGTCGTGTGCAAAAGTTTATTAGTTAGTTAGCTAAAGGGAGAGCGATGTGCTCGCCAGGTTCGTCGCACGAAGCGGTGCAATGTGACCCGCAGTCCGGAGTATGCATGCTCGGAATGTACCCATGGCATGTATAGCTTTCTCCGTTCAGTGCCTCCCACAGCGCGAAGCACACGTCTGACCTCCTCGCGGCTGATACCCGTCCCGTCCATTCGATGTTGCTAGCTATCTATTATCGATATCTTGCGTGGTCGACGAGATTATTGAGGCAACATGCCCTTTTTGCTTTTTCCTTTCCTTTTTGTTCGCGCTTGCGGGGGGGCTGCTTACTCTCTTTCTCTCACGACCAGCCAGGCTAGGCTGTGCGCTGTAACATACCTGGGCATGTGTGAGCGTGACTGAACCGTATCTTAAGCACCCCCCAAAACGGGACAAGATGGAAAATGGACATCCCACGTCGACACTCCCACCTCAGCAAACCAACAACAAACCCAACTCTCCAACTCCCATGGTGCTGAAAGAGGTGGGTGGGTGTAGGTAGGTATGTGTCCTGCTCGCACGGCTCCCGTACCAACAAGAGGAAGATGACAGGCATTCGTCACAGCTCATATCCCGAAATGTTGGTAATTTTGGAAATGGCGACGGTGACCCAGGGGGGAGGGGAGGGGAAGGGAAGGGAAGAAGGGAAGGGTCAGACACAGACCGCTCGCTCATACATGTGCTACACAGAGCGTCCAGGGACGAACCCTATCGGTCTCTCCATCCCCAGACAGAGCGCACAGAGAGATGTGCAGTGCGTTGCGTCGCGTTGCGTTGCGCTGTGCTGCGGTGCACTGCACATCTCTGTGCTACAATCCCCATGAGCTGGGGCGAGAGGCACCTCACCTCACCTGGAGTGGACTGGAGTGGACTGGACAGTATTATTACTGTGTACGGAGTATACCATACAATACCCTCCATGCATACGGAGTACCAATCCCACGAAAGAGAGAGTACCTACTGTGTAAGAGAGAGCGTGCCACACCACCGGACACTTGGCTTTACGCCCTGGAAACCCGACAATCTGGCTCTGGCGTTTCGTCTTATGCCGCTTCGGGAAACGGGATCAATGGGGGGGGATGGGGGAAGGCGGCGCGGGAACTGCTTCCCGCTGGGGCTGCACGAATCGCGTGGCGCGCAAACAAATACCAGAACCAACTCATGCGGCACACCCACCCCCCCGGGGTACCTACAGTACAGTACTGTGTATACGTTCACTGATACCTGGACGGTGTTGTACATACAGACGAAGACAGACACACGGCACGGTTAGAGCAGAGTTACGTCTGATTCTCTGTTCTGTCTGGCGTCTGTCAGCACCCGGCTGTTGTCTCGGTTGTTATCGTCGCTCGTCTCCTTTCGTCTACTTGTACTCAATACAGCTACGATGCTGTAATACAATAATAAGAATAATGCGCTGGGTGTCGCTGCAACATGGAACATAGGGAAGGATAGGGATCATGACTGCATGATACCACATACATACTCCTACGAGTAGCATTCATCTCTGCTCGCATTCCCACGCGTTTCGGCGTTGGCCTATACGCCATTCTCACCAACATCATCTACCCATTATTATCGACCTACCGATTCGAGATGCGATGCTCCGAGCCGGTCCGACTTCAATCATCTTCTCACGCACCCGCGGCGGTACTCACATGAATGAACATGGATGAATGGCCGTGACTCTGTTCGCGTTTGCCGCGGCCCTTACCGACTTTCTGCATTATTATTGTTATTGTTGTTATTTGCTTTATCTCGCGATATCATCACATCACCATGCTCGCACTTATCGATTACGCCGCAGTAGAATACCATTACCATCCATTACCATACAATACCGTACCGTGCCAGCCATGCTGCATGCATGCATGCGCACATCCATCCATCCAACAGACAGGCCGTTTCATACACACAAGGTACATGGACATCGACCCGACAGACCTACCAACGGGAACCATTTCTCAATTCCCTTGTTATTTCCATTTCCGCCTTTGTTCTTCTGCTTCTTCTATCAAATTTCCCCCACACTACGAGGTACATTTCCGCTTCCGCTTCCGCTTCCTTCTGCCGACGATGATGCGTCTGTCTGATATGCGATTTCTCGTCCTCCAACATCCCCAACCTCCAGCCTCCTCCCCCTTTCAGCAGGCATGTCTCCTTTCACGTTTTCTTTCACATCCTCGTGCTCGTTATCCTTTCCTTTCAAAACACACTCGCCCACCCACACATACGCTCGTCCCCCCTCTCGCAGCCCAACGCCGCTCGATAAAAGACACAATCTCCAACGTACCTCCCCCAACCAGCCTAGCCTAGCCTCCCTCGCGCTCGCGGGGAACTCCCAAACCCTTCCCGCGCACGTCCACCACCACGCAACGCACGTCCACGCCGCCCACGCGACGAAAGACGAAACGCATCCCACCTTCCACCTTCCCCGAACGCACCAGCACGAGCCTCGCCCTGGCGCAAAAAGAACAGAAAAGCAGAATCTCAAATCATCACCACCACTCACCACCCTTTCGGCGCTTCTTTTTCCTTACACTACACGCACGATTCATGGCGGCATTTTTCTTTTGCGTTTTGGTAGGTAGGTACATAGGTAGGTGCGGAGGGGAGCGCGCACCACCCCGGGGACGTGGTGTCGGCACGCACCCACGCGCACGCTCCTTCACAGGTATTGTATTGTACCTGTATCGTGAAAAGACGAGGACACCGTCCCCGTTCCCTCGGGTACAGTCCTGTTCTGTTCGCGGTTGCCGCCGTCGTCCGTTTACGGTAGAGTATCGATCACGGTTTATTATATACGATCATCATGGCGCAGGTACGAGTTACCTAGGTTAGGCTCGGGTGCCCATTGCCTCGGGCTCCCTTCCCTTCCCATGGCTCCCTTTGGAGAACGTGCGAATGGTGAATGCGCCCGAGGGTTTCTTGACGTTCACTCCACTTCACTCCACCCACCGAGAGATTTGAGGGAGAGAGAGGTAGGAAGGGATGGGGGGTGCACATGTCAAATCTCCCCATCTCCCATTCTCCCAACGTCGTTCGCCTCGCCTCGGGCATCCGTCTGGTGGGTACGTGATCGTTCTTTTGCTTGTGCTTTTCTTCAATTCACTCATCGCGGCGGGTCGTTGGGTTTGCAGTTCGCTCGCTCGCTCGCTCGTGCCATGCCATCCCATTTCGTACCCTAACTTCCCCCCCCCCCCCCCCCCCCCCCCCCCCCCGGAGGCAAAAATAAAATGAAGACTGTACTTGTAATTAGCTGTCGTCCGAGAAGAGCAACACAAACGCATCCGGTGCGTTCCCCAAGCCCGTGTCGCTGGGTCCCTGGGTCCCACGGTCCCACGGTCCCACGGTCCCCACCGCGTGTCTGGCTGGGTGGGTGGGTATCGTGGGCTCAAGGGTATGTGGGTACGTATGGGAGTTGTCGGAGCGTGCGGTGCGGAACGGGTTGCTTGCTGTCATGATTAGTGGTTTGTCTGCACGGGCTTTTGGGGTCTTGGGCGGTTGTGTGTTGGAGGTTTTGGGGTCTTGGGGTTTTTGGAATTATTGAGGGTGGGAGTGTGGGTGAGGAGGTGTTGTTATCGTTGAAAGGAATGCGATGGTCTATGTAGAGATTGTAGAGATTGTGGTACGGGTAAGGGGTAGAATAATCGAGAACCATTGAATAACTGGAGGGAAATTGAAAAACTTCATCTTCCAGCATGAAAATCATTTATTTCCAATACTTCACGTTAGCGAGCGGAGTGGACAAGTCTGATAACAGAGGATTTAGATATGATCGTAATTGTGGTTGTAGTGAGTTGTATAGTACTGATATCAAAATCGCACTTTTTAGTGTTTATAGTACTAATGAACATTACGATTTACTGTTTACCCGGCACCTCACCTCACCTTCTCGCAACGTCAAGGTACATAGCAAGTATGAGCGTCTACATAATTTTGACCCTCAGTTTGTATGTCTGGTACAAAGTAAAGAGTATGGCTTGTTTAGACCTATATTTATAATAGATAACTATTTAACCAATAAGTTCTTACGTTGAAATTCAACAGCAAGTGTGTACATTATATGTGATCACAATCCTAACTATAATTTTGAAATATATTGATATCAAGAGAAACCATTCTTGTATCTATTATATCACAGTACCAGGAGTAGCTATAATCTCAACTCTATTTATTAAATATTTCTTACTTTGTTTCCTACGACTAGTCATTAAAAAATCCCGAGTCTACATACACGCGATTATCAAATCAACGACATACAAGAAACCGCAACTATCAATGTACATATTCACCCGCATACTTCAAAAACATTACACATACTCGCTGCTTACAATCCCCAATATTTTACACACTCATACATCTCACAAACCCACATACATACGATATTCCCTCCCCCTTTCCCCAACTCCTTCAATCCTTCCATCCCATGGGGCTGAACATGAACGCCCGACAAATGTCTCACACGGCAGTTGAGCGCGCTGAACCCACCCCGTCGGTGCTCATGACATCGTGTGGTTACACGACAGTCGTTCGGTGACTAAGTAGGATTCTAATCTTGGGGCACCTGGGGGATGGCTTACGGTCGCGGTGTGCGGTGTACGTGTGTGTGTGCGTCTGCAATTTCATTCATGATGGAGGTGGGAGAGAGGTGGTGGTACGATATATCTATGTGTTACGCCGAGGTAAATTGTAGAACTATGTATGGATGTATGTATGTATGTATGAAGGTTGAAAGATGGTCAGCTGCGAATTTCCGTGACGACGGTTTTCGATACAATACAACACGGTACACATATCAATATCAATGTCTTGATGGAGGTGAGATAGGTGAGATTCCCAAGATGAGATGAGATTCGACGTTTCAATGCCCTCTCTCTACAATTCCCCAACCACCCTACCTCCGCCCGCGAACGAGCGAACAAACGAACACATCTCCCTCCGGAGGGGGGGCAGCAGGCCAGTGTCAGTGTCAGCCCAAGTCCAGACATTGCCCTTGTACCACGAACACCTCGAATTTTCCCTCTCGTCGCATGACAGGTCTCCGGGCCTCCCAGCGACGTTACCAATCCCTCGGGTCCGACCAGCGTGTCGTGTCTTGTCTCACGCCTGCGCTGACATTTCGCTCTACCATATATCTTTCTGCGCGGGTCCCTCGTCTCGTCTCGTCGGTGGTGTGTTCATCTATTCCACCACCAGCGAGCGGAGAGTAAGTGGGAGGGAGGGAAATAAACGGTGAACGGCAGACGAGCCGAAAGAGATACTGCAGCCAGGGAGAGGGAGGAAATATATCGTACCGTACGTACATACATACATACATACCGTGCCGCGTGCGTGCGTGCGGTGCAGTGCAGTGCAGTGCGGTGTAATGCATATGTCATACACCCTCCCTCCCCTCTGCTCCCTCCGACATGCCATGTCATCCAGTATGTATGTATGTATGCTGAGGCTGCTGGTGGTGTAGTCCGATCCCCAACTACCGGCTCCCAACCTCAAACGAATCGTATTACATACATTACATTACCACACTTCGTCTTGGTATTCCCATACGCAACGACGACTCTCCATTTGCCGCATTGGGTCCCTCATGCGTGATATCGAATAGTGAGGTGAGAAAAGGGTAACTAGGAGAAGGGGAGGGGGGCAGGGCCAATGGGACAGCTGCCGCGGTGAGGTGGATGTGTGTGTTATCATGCCATGTTGCATGCACATGCGCGGGCGTGGTTCTGGTTCACCGCGTTATTAACGGGTGTTTATGGTATATCTGCAGTCTTCTCGAATCATGATGCTTCCCGAGTGTGAAACTCGGGCCGAGGGCGGTGCGTTCGGGTCGGCTTGGTGATGGGTTGGTTGATGATGGGAGCAGATGACTCGTTAGGGATTGGGGATAAAAAGGGATAAATGGATTGTGGATGGGGATGGGATGGGACGGGACGGGTAAGCGGTTGGGGATTCCTGTTCTACGCCGCTTGAGCGTCACAGGCAAGAGGCAATGGTAGTGATGGACGGACTGACTCGATGGGGAATGTCTGGTGAGCAGGTTGGTTTGTTGGCGGGTTGGGAATGAAGCTATCATCGTCGATGTGGGAGTATATGCGAATAACACACCACCAGATACATAGTTTACAACAGGATCAATATACTAAACTGTCAAATATCCGAACCTCACGTCCACGGGTTTACAGCCACAAACGAGATAGTATCCAACCGTCTCTCTTCTAAACCAGCCTTTCATATGATATCCAAAGTACAAGTAATTGCAAGGCGTGCGGTCTCAGGACGTCTGTGCCCTCGAAGATCTCCCCATAACCAGACTCTCCAGAGTCTGGTAACATTCTAGAGTCCAGCCATGTTCCCTACCAATATCTCCCTCGAAAGGATTCACAACCGTCGCCTATAACACTAACATTAAGTCCAAGCATAGCATTGCCTTACTCTTACCCCGGAGGTCATCCGCCTGGGGCCTGGCCTCCATTCGGTCAACGTTTGCCCGAAATCGTCGTCCCTCCGTCTCCTCCGCTCCCATTACCCCAAAGTCACCGAAACGTACCTCGTAGATCTCGCCCCGGTTTCTCCAGAATATAGCTGAGAATGGCTCGTGCTAGGTCTGTATTTTTCAAAACGCGAAAAACGCAGATGCAGACAGACGCTCATCTCCACAGGCTTCTTTCTCACCGCATCCTTGGTAACTACCGTCCAGGACCAATGCCAGTCCAGTCCATCAGACGAAAGAAGCATCCATCATCACATGCAGATATCAACCCCCGGTTCGAAGGGCTTCGCCAGCTCGCTCGCTCCGCGAGGCTAATTCCCTTCGCGAGAAACCGCCCGCCCGCCCGTTGCTGACAACCCGGCCGCATTCGTGTGTTCCTCGTCTCGCCTCGCGGAAACGGAATTGTCAATCTCATCTCATCTCAGATCGAAAGGGTAAGGGGGGTGGGAGAGGCAAGGTGATGTCCATCGCAATTCAATTAAACGGTGAGGAACGAACCGCTCACCCGTTCCCGTCGCATCATCCTGCCATCCATGATCCATCACGCCGCGCCGCGACGCGGTCCCCCCCAAGCCACACACGATTGCATTATCATGGATCCTATTATTGCAGGCAGAGTAGGTATCGTGCGTGTTAGGGAGGGGATGGGGATCCTCTTCCACCTCTTCCCCGCGAGACGATCCCGGCCCCCACATCAATCATGATTGCTGACAAGAGGTCTGAGCTGAGGAGGGCGGGGGTCTCGTGGGCATCTTGTGACTCGAATCCGCGACGAGTATGACGATGATGATACGAGTGTATCTAAGGGGGTTGGTCCAGTGGTAAATTTCCTACGTAAAGTAAACGTGAGTTCGAAGATTAGCACCGAGACACGCACATGAACGCGGTCTTTCAGCCCCACCGGAGAACTGTGATATGGTAAGGGGGAGGCACAATGGCTCCGGGGGTTTCGTCGACCTTCGTTTGCTCGTTCTGTGCTTTCGCCTGTCTGGGTCTTCTCGTCTGCCTTGTCTTGCCCTGCGCCGCGGTGCGCTGCCCTGCTGGTTCTTTGTTTTTGTGCCTGTGCATACATACATACACGCGCACGCGCGCACATGCAGACGCACATGGCGAGCGAAGAATGAAACAGCCTGAAAAGAGGATATGTATAGAACAATCGATGCACCGTATTCATTTACACCTGTGACAGGGCCGAGTTCAAGAAGCTCTGTGAGTATGGGGTAGGCGGTAACTATGAAGTGTATATTTAGATCACAATATCAAACAAGTGGGAAGGAGTACCATAGTTGGCATTCATGCTTAGAAAGACTATTGGTGATGATACATGACTATGACTATACATTAGTTATAGAACAACATGATCTTCGACACCAATAAGTATTATTCACATCTAGACAGTAAGATGCCCAGATAAGCACTTCACCATTCTATTCCAATCCACTACACCACCAAACTCGCCACAATCCTATCCTCCCCTTCTCGCGTATCCAAACATAACGCCCGGAGTAATAGCACACGTATACTATAGTATACCCCATAGTATAGGCAAAGTACAAACGCGCACATGCGTCCAGACTCACGCACGTATGTACATACATTGTACCCATCCCAAAGCTTAACACCATCCTGCTATTCATATAGAAAGTCTAAAACATCCAACCCTAACGCCATGACATTAACATAGCATACTGACTTACCACGCCACGTACAAACCGACTCCCTACGATGTCGGACCTGGTAATTTTGATTTTCTTTTTCCTGGGTTGGGGGAGAGGGGACCTGGGGTAGGTGGGTTCGTTGAGCCTGGGGTTGAGTTAAGTTTGGTCGCTTGGGCGGGTTGCGGGCAAGCGAGGGAGGTGGATGGGGTGTATGCAGGTGCGTTATGCGTGCGTTATACGTCGTGCGATAGCATCTAAGCATAAGATAGCATAGCATAGGATAAAGACCATTTGCTTGTTTGTGTGTTGAAGGCTAGGCGTGTATTCTCTGGAGTTAAGGTTGGGATGAAGACGCGTGATGTACAGTATGTATGTAATTGTACGTATGTGCGTTTGCATATGCTTAGCTGGAGCTTAAGTTGACTTGACTTGGATTTTCTGAGAGTGATCTATCTGCTGTGTATAGTCGGAAGGGATGGTGTTAAATTGATTTGCTCTTTGTTTTGAGATATACCTACTTAGATTCACTTGGCCTATCGATATGATACATGTAAGTAATTGGGTAGAAGAGTATGATACGCTTCGTGCTGTAGAGGGGCTTCCTGCGAGTACAATGAGTTGAATTTATTCATGATTGTTGTAGTCCTCTAGTTTCGTTGATTCTAATCACAATTGCTTGATGATGAGATCGAAAACATGCTTGCCTTGCAATTTTTTCTATTTTTCTGTTCGTCAAGATTCAAATCCAATACCACGCACTCCCATAAGAGACCAACATCTAGCATCCAAACCCCCCATTCTATAGAGAGTTTATGATTGTAATACTTGAGTAGAGAATAGATGTGGTAAAGTCCATTGAACATCTCAATTGTTTGGGGTTTTCTTGTTTTTGTTAATTTTTTCTTTTCTTCGTCGATGGACCTTTGAAACACAATTTACTAGCACTGTATTCGCATAATTCTCCCATGGTAAATAGAACGGAGTTTATGACTATACTGTATATCCGAGAAGTATGCGGCGAGTTTATTGCATCATTCGGTTATCTACATTTAGTTCGTTATGTTACTTTTCTCTACTTCTAATGAGCTTTTAACTACATCTTGCACGGCTTCCATTTGCATAATACTCCATAATGAATGAATGGGAGAAAGCAAGACACCATGACCTGAGATATA
The DNA here is from genome assembly GCF_010015735.1 of Aaosphaeria arxii CBS 175.79. Classification (NCBI taxonomy): domain Eukaryota; kingdom Fungi; phylum Ascomycota; class Dothideomycetes; order Pleosporales; genus Aaosphaeria; species Aaosphaeria arxii. The sequence goes on from NW_022983486.1 coordinate 431,493, forward strand.
TTGCAATGGGAATTCAAGTTTGGGTACGAACATACGTGAAAACAAAGCAGTGAAGAAATGTGACTTGTAACTATATCCTCATAACCATTGTATCACGAAGTGAACCAGATATTCAGAAGATTAGATGATACAAGAATGATATCAGACCGGTGTACTAGATTATCTCTCTATCAAGGTGTCTAGCTTTAAGTACCTACATTCTGTCTAAGAGCAGGAAAAATTGTATGTATCGCTGTGAGTGACGAATAAGGATGTTCAAGTGCGGGGATAATTGTACAACAATATCGAGATAAGACGAAGCTAACGGGAAGCTTTCCCTTGGGAGAACACTAGTAACTATCCTTTTTGGAGCTGCTTTGAGAATGTAGCGCAGCAGTGAGAATTTGGAAGATGATTCGGGTGTATACTGTGAAGAGACGTCGCGTACAGAAAAGGTCTCTGGCAATACAAAAATCGATATATCATTATTGAAAGAGGTGGGAGTACTGTATACTATTCACAATTGTCACAAAGCCTGCGGTATGGACTACGCGGTTTGGGGTCGTTACATTGGGCATGTAGATGGTTGGCTCTTTCTACAGCTAGTTCTTCCCGGATTCGATAGATCGTAGAGGTCATATTTCCATTCACACGTATCCAGAATGTATTGATCGGGTGTGATGTTACATTGTGATTCCGTTGAATGACGCTAGAGATAATAGGTGTGTCTAGATAATCGGCTTGACACTTAAAAGTATTGGGTAGTGCTACAGAGTTACGACCAATCTTGAGGAGGCAATATCATCACTCATGCAAGGCGTGAAAAGGGCAAGGAAGGGAGCATTCTTCGCTGCCATCTAACCCGTTGTACCGAGTGCAAGCTTTTGCTACGTGAGCTTTCGATTTTTTTATTTCTTCTAGTTTGGTATATAGGGCGTCATGACTGCAAGTGAATCGTCCGCCATTGTCTATATCTCACATGTGGGTGTTCGTGTCTAGAATTCGTTCTCGTCGCTGCCGGCGATGATGACGTTGTTGACCTGTGATTCGATTGTTAGTCCAGTAATGTGATTGTATTTGGTAGCGAGAAATGTAATGTGACGACTGGTGAAGATCATGGAATGCCGCATCGGCGTCAATAAGGTTCAAGAAGCGGCATTCACCGATGCGAGATCGGCAAGGCAATCCCATCAAAATGTCCCTGTTGAGTCGAATGGGAGATCTCCAAGATCCCTCGCTATCCCGACAGATTGGCGAGCGGTAACCATGAATGACACGTTGCGTTTGGTTTGCGCTCTCCTCTTGTGCAACGATTGACTCGCATCCTCGTGTGCATTTCTGTCTTTTGAACTTCTTCCCCGCCCGCTTCCCCGCACCGTATGTGGCCACGAGTAAGGGAGCGTTGTGCGGAAAGCAAGGCGACAAAATGCAAGCGAGGGATTGAAACGAAAGAAAAGTGTATGGCAAGAGAACGCCATTGATAAGAAACAATACCGAGGGTTAAGGAAAAGTAACGTACCTTCAATACCATCCTGCAAAGCTGTGTAGCCAACAACAATTGTTGCCTCTTTGAGATTAACGGATCGATAACAAAGTGCTCCTTCATGTCTGCAATGAACAGTCAGCATAGTCCCAATCCAGATACTTCATCTCCACCATGTAGCGCCGGGCATGTTTTGTGTGATCGGGCGATATGAAACATCTCCATCCAAAGCCCTATCCCCGATGATCGAAAAGTTGTCGTGTGTTGTTGCTGAATGGAGATAGCATGTGGGGGTACTGGTTCGGGCTATCCCACGAAGGCGGCGGTCGCGGGTTCCGTGCAGCTGCATGTGCTCCACGGGACCATGCACACTCAGATCATCATGCAGAACCAACAACGAACACTAACAACGGCGGTGTAGAGTCGAGGCGAATAGGCGTTCAGAAAGAGATGTCGTGCGGCCAGTGTGATCATCACGAGGAAGGAGTCGAGGAAACTGCCGTGGAAAAGACTGTTGGGAGACAAAAAGAAACCTGCATAGTACTTACCATTACTTCCTGTCTGCATGCAGTCGACGCCTAGCCTGGAGTTCTTCTCCTTGGCCTGTCGCGACTTGATGTTTGCGAGGGTCTCAATTGGGCTGAGACCAGAGTTCTCTGCAAGAGCCATCGGGACGGAGTCGAGTGCATCAGCGAACGCGCGCATTGCATATTGTTCGAGACCAGGACTCTGCATTTGATCAGCATGGTAATCGACATTGATATGGAAATAAGGGTCCACTATACCTTCACAGCAGCATCTTCGACGGCAAGTGAGCAGGCAATCTCCGCGGCACCACCCCCGTAGACAATGCGGTTGTCTGTGACCAGGTTTCGGACAACGCAGAGAGCGTCGTGGAGTGAGCGTTTCGCCTCATCGATGATCTGGGGTAATCTGTGTCAGCAAGTTCTGGGCCATGCAGTATGCACGATAATATGTAGTCCAACCCAACAAAAGTAAATCGCCAATGAAAGTGCGTAGGCCAAACACGTACCATCTTGTTGCTGCCTCGAACAAAAACAGTCACCGCGCGAGTGTTGGCACACTCCTCGATGACAAGCATCTTATCTCTTGTAGTTCCGAAGCTCAGTTCTCGGACGATACCGGCCTTGCCCAACTTCTCAGCGCTCAAGTCCTCGAATCGGGGTACGATACGGCCATTGGTAGCGATGGCAATGAGCTCGATCTCCGGGCCTCCGACCCATCGAACGGCCGGAAGCTCGTTTGTGAGGAGAAGGTGGTTGGCCTCATCATCGAAACCCCATTGACAGATGACAACGTTCGCGCCCGTATCCTTGATCTGCTTGATCATCTCGGTGAACTTGTCCTGCTCGTAGTTCTGCAACTTCTTGAATTCCTCCACGTTGGTGATGTCGAGCTTGTGCTTGGTCTTTGGCTTGGGAGGCTCGAATGCGCATGTGAGGATGGCCAATTTCGCGTCCTTGACCTCGGAAGGCATTTGCGGATGGGAGAAGTCCTTGTCCACGATGACACCTTGCACGAGGAGAGTGTCCTCCAAAGCTCCTCCAACCTTGCCGTCCACCTTGATCAGCTCGAAATCAACATCTCTTCGCTCGAGGTCGGCCACGGAGAGGACGGCGTCAACTGCGATGTTTGCAAAGTGATCGTGGGCCTTGGACACGATCTTGCTGCCCAAACTTGTCTTCGCCACCCTGAATAGCTCTTCTGTGTTGTCCTTGGAGAATTTGATCTCGTCGCTGATCTTGTCCAGCTCGGCCACAGCAACTTCGCATGCCTGGTCGTATCCGTCTGCTATCCTGATGGGGTGGATGCCCTTGTCAATCAAATCGGCGGCTTGCTCGAGCAAAGCACCGGCGAGCACAACAACACCCGTAGTACCGTCGCCAATCTCTTCGTCCTGTGATTTGGAGAGTTCGACGAGTAATTTTGCAACGTGGTTCGAGATTTCCATCTGGGCGAGGATCGTAGCTCCGTCGTTCGTAACCGTGATGTCGCCGTCGGGGGATATCAGAATCTTGTCGAGACCTCGGGGACCCTATATGCTCATCTTAGTCTTCGTCCGCCTCATGGAGCAGGTCGTGGTACCAGAGATGTCTTCACAAGATTCGCCACAGTCCTGGCGGCGAGGATGTGCGATTTCACGGCCTCATTGCCATGTTGTCTCTTCTTCTTGCCCTGGCTGTTTATTCTCTTAGTCTCTTATCCCCTCCATAGTGCTTGTAGCCTCGTTTCACATACTCTCTGACGATGATAAACGGCCTGCCCGTCTCATCCTTCATAACCTGGGCTTTATTTCATTGTCAGTTGAGGTCCGGGGTAAAGCGGGGTTCATTTCCGGTCGAGGAGGATTCGTAGGCATACCATTTGATAGATCGACCTCTATAGATTCATCGTCAGCGTAAATCCTAGCTCAAGGCGCAAATGTACGGTGAGGGGTCATTTTGAAGCTATGTTGGAGCCTGCAGTACTTACGCATCTTGGATGTGATATTGACCCCGCGGTGGGGTTCTTCGAAATTTGGAAAACGAACAGGTGCAGACTGAAGAAAAGAGACAATAGCTACCTCAAGCTATGCTCCGAAAATCTTGAACCGTGGTGAGAAGTCTATGCACGTGTAAACAATCGCCTTTCACCTTTGGTGTCGAAATTTCTCGATTACCTGGGTCTTGGCACAATGGCCCGTGCACTATTTGTAGACGCGCTTGTTCATTGAGCTTCGGAAGAGAGCTATAACTCTCGTTCACGACATCTATGATAGCGATCGCGCTGAGGGAGCATATCAATGCTAGTTTGAGGAAACCGGAGGAGATATCGCATGCGACTGCTGCCTTTCAACAAAACTTTCGATTAGCAGCGTTTCCCCATCACCATGCCGCGTGAGCGTCCTCCTTCGTGTCTCGAGCGCGCCCATTCACTAACAATCGCATAGCTGCTCTCAGCGATGTCGACAGCGGTGTCTCCTCTGACGAAGAGGACATTCCATTCCGCAACAAGGGCAAGCCTCCGGCGCCCAAGAGCTCTACACCCGAAGCTGAAGAGCACGAGGAGGATTTAGACGAAGAGGGAGAGGACGAGGAAGAGGAGTACGCGCATATTATCTTCTCTTCGGAACGGATTGATACTAATACGCCGTAGATACGTGGTGGAGAAGATCCTTACTCACAGATTTCGTGGAACCACCGTGGAATACCAAGTGAAGTGGCTTGGATTCGAGAAGAAATCAGATTTGACCTGGGAGCCAACAGAGAATCTGTGAGTTTGTTCTTTGGCGCACAATGTGCGCAAAGTTAATAAACTGTCAGCGAGGGAGCAAAGGAAATCGTCGTCGAGTATCATAATAGCATTGGCGGTCGTCCAGAGCCACCTACAGGCAAAAAGCGCGGTAGGAAATCCGCTGCCGATGATTCCAATTCAGCAACACCCGTGGTTTCCTCGAAACGCGCGAAGCAGAAACCTGCATGGACACCACCACCTGGCTCATGGGAGAACGACGTGGATTTCGTGGATACAGTGGAGCAGGGTGATGAGATCGACAGAGAGACGGGCGAGCCAGTCAGGAATGCGTACTTGACTTGGAAAAATGGCAAAAAGACACAGCATCCTCTGAAGCATGTGTACTTGAAGTGCCCACAAAAGATGTTACAATACTACGAGAGCCATCTGTCCGAAGCCCATTCTTGGAATCACAAAGAGCAATCAACTGACTGTGTACAGTGTCTTCACTTCTCAACCAGCTGCCAATGGCGATGAACTCTGAATAATATAAAAGGGAAGGAAGGATTTTCATGCTATACCCAGACACTGGCCTGAGAGACCAGTGATCTAATGTGAATACTTGAGGCATAGGGTGATTTCGGCGCTTGCAGCTATTTCCTCAGCTCAATGGCGTTATCATAGGTCTATCTTATTTGCATGGTTAAATCTCTGGCATCTGGCGCATACCCATCCGCTCGTACTTCTAGATTGGGGCTATGAACCCTTTAGTATAAAGCAAGCCAGTGAGATTTCGGTGGTACACGTCGTTATCTTTACAACAGCGACATAGGCAACTACCAAACCCTCCTTCGGCTGGGAATCAATTTCTCAAAATGAGACTGATAGTTCTTTCAACTAACTGCTGAGAACTATATCCATCAGGGACTGCGCCGCCATTGGATATCTGTATCTAATCTTCGATATCGATGAATAGAAAACGTCACATTGAAGGAGCCATCAGTATCATGAATGACTGAAATGTATTGATCAGTCTAGTCTTGTGAACAAAGCCGTGAATCTACATAAAACGTCTCTGTACTAAGAATAAAAAAGGATTCTACGAGGTAACACGAAGCATAAGTGTTGCGTTACGTTGCGTCTCTGACCGGGTATCCAGAACTCGTCCTCGCATTAACCCATATATCGGTCTTTTCCACGACAAAAAGAGAAACAAGAAACCATGCTTCCATCGCAAACCGGATGCCCAAAGAAACGCCAGATGCTATGCCGTAAAATCCTAGGAACCCATAAAAAACCAATACCTTCTCTTTTTGTACAATTGATGTCGTCGTCAGTCGCGTGTATCGTCCAGTAATTCCTCTCGCTCTCATAGGGCGCTATGTACCCCGTAACTTATATAAACCGTATTGAGCTGGTTTATACTTCGGAAGTCTCCACACTGGTGGTGCTACCGCCACCGCCGCCAACAGCCATGCGCCTCTGGAGGTAGTAGATCATGTAGCCGATAAGACCGATCAGGATGAAGAGCATGAGGACGATGACGAAGATGACGAGGTTGCGCTTCATGATTGCGGTGTTTGGAGTGGGTTAAGTGGGGCCGAAAAGTAGTGGTCCTTAATGGATGGATGGATGTTGAGAGAGAAGATGCAGTTGCGGGCTTGATATCTGGGGATGCTATTAGTATTTGATGACCGAGGAAGATGTTGGTAAATTGTGCGCACATACCTCAAGTCCTTATAAATGCGATACTAAGAATGGTGAATATGTTCGTTGGTTGAATTGATAGTCGGAGTGGTGAATAGTGCCAGCAGCTCAACAAGGTCCAAGCTTCAAGAAATGGTCGATAGCACAACAAGAGGTCTGGTTCTTCAATTCGTAACTTCGAAAAGAACCGTGCGACAATATGGTGATTGATGAGTAGTAATATGCAGATGGGATGAAAAGGGAAGGGCGTGGAATATAGCAGCGCTCTGCATGTTTTGTACGCCGTTGTGGGGTGCGTGCGCGGAGGGGTTGGTCTTGAGGTTGGGGATATTCGTGAGGCTGGTCAGTGGCTGGGCGAATCCAGACGAAACACATTGACTGGGACGGGCTGCCGTTAATCTGACTTACAGCCGTTGACTCGTGGAGAAATCAAGGAAATTGAATAACATGCGATCATCGATAAACATTCTCTAATCTGTTCTCATGTCAAAGGGGAGATAGACGTAGGTAAAGTCTGTACAAGTGCAAGTGACGATCACGTGATTTATGATCACCGCGACTTCCTGTTAGCTGCTCCTCCATTGTTTGTTCGATGTCCTTCATGCCTCCACCACCTGTACTCAACATCTCCGTAATCATGATTCCGAACACTTGCTCGTGACATAATTATCATATGGCGCATGAGTACTTTGTACAAGGTCTGGAGAGCACATCGATGGTTCGTTGGGCCGGTTGGGGCGCTTAGGGGGCGGACACCAGTAGTGACGGGAACGGGTACCTGGACCTAACCTTAATCTTATCATGACCGTTGCAACATTCAACACTGCTCTGTTCCCAAGCTGACTTTGCAAAATATCAGCGACAATGGTGTGTACATTGGATGGTCCACTTCAAAATTTGCTTACCTGAAAACTATTAGGAATGTCGTGCTACCGTCCAAAGGCCCTGTCGGAAATTTACTGTTGTCGCACGAGACAGCTCTACTCGATCTTCCAGGCGGGTAATGATCCTCCAGCGCGTACAGGGTCTTTCCAAATGATTTCTTTTCTACGCGCCCTACTACTGCACTTCCTCCGCTTAAGGCCTTCAATCTTGACATGGAGAAGAATCTTAGCCCCTTGCACTAGTAACATATGGGAATGATTTGTACCTATACCATGCGTTCGACCACTTAAATCGTCTTTTTCCTGGTCAGCGAACGCCCTGGTGAGCTTCGTTGGGCCTAAGTACTAGCCGTCTCACATGGGGGCTGAAGATTCACTGCAATATGTTCTCTTGGCATAATGCGCTTGCGATCTCTTAAGTTCTGCTGCAAGGGACGAGATGGATCTATTTTTTGTTCGTCTGTCTCGACGTGAGTTGCTCCTGGGAGGGAATTCGACGGCTACCGTTCATCCATCTTGTGTGGGCGTCGTATGCACTCATCACAACTACTGGGACTGGGACGGGATTTTACAACTTTTTAGAACAAAACCGATTGGCATATAATCACCATGACCCAACGTGCAACGAGCCCAGTATCTCCTATAGAGGAGTCCCACCGTCCCCATCTGGGTGGTAGCAATGGTTCACAACGAAGGCAATCACTGGCTAGCTCCATTGCTGGATCCCCCATTTCGCAGTTACAGAATGCTACTGCTTCGTCCGGTTCTTCGATAACACGGCAACCCAGCAATCCAGTTTCCATCAATTCCGGAAGCGATCAAACACAGACTCCACCAAATCCTGCGGGCGCCATACAATCGCAATCTCCAACGGACACTTTGCCAACACAAAGATCTCCAACACAGTCTGGGCCAGGATCATCGATAGCTACTTTGCCTAGAACGAACACAATCCGGGAGCGTGACTGGTTGCCTTTCACGTTGCGATGGTACTTCGTAACACTTGCTATCCTTATTAGTTTGAGTCTTGGTGTAGCCACGGTCATTTTGTGTTGGTATTCGACTCGACATTATGGATTAGGTTACGATGACGGTTCTTCCGCGATCCGTGAGTATATATCGACTCATCTCATCATTGTTACTGACATGTCTCTTCAGTATTTGGCTGGCGATTTACACCGACTCTGATTGCGGTGCTATTCACGCAAGTAACGGTCATTCTTTTTGAAGACTTGAAGAGAACAGAGCCTTTCACTCGCTTAGCCAATGCACCCACAGGAGGCGCCAGCGCTGCAGGATCGATATTGCATACTCCGAAGGCTTGGTGGGGTATCTTTTGGGATGCAGCTTTCCGGAGAAAGAAGAACGGAAAGACTAGCTGGGCCCTTCTTTGCATTGCATCCGTCAATATCATCGCGCTCCTCGCTATTTCGCCCTTGTCTTCTGCCCTCCTCACTTCAGAGGAGGTCGCCATACCTCGAACGGTGCCATTCACGAGAATCGTGTTGAAGCCTGAACCGCCGATCCAGCCAACAAGAGATACATCCTTTCGTATAATCGCTTCTGTAATGCGAAATATCTCTACATCGGCGTGGGCAACTGATAGTTCCTTTGTACTTCCATTCTGGCCCAAGAAAGAAGACCAACAACTTGACCCAAAACTCAACTCAACATATGGAAACTGGAAGGCGGGTACCACTGTTCTGCAGGCCAGTTTCGAGTGTCAAAATATGACCATTAGTCAATCGATCGTTCGGAAGCCATATGAGATCCTTGACACACATCCGAGCCTGCAAAAGGGAATTCAACCTATGGTCGTATTCAACATCTCGTCCGCTGACGGCTGTGACTACGAATTGAGTCTTCATGCTGTAGGTTCCCAATTGTCTTATGGTGGAATGCTATGGTCTGATACGTCGGTTCTTCATGAAATTAGTACTACTCACCGCTTACAACCGGGTTATCACCCTGCGCCTGAAAAGGTCGGCCCAATGTCACCATTCGCTCGGGTCAACATTACAGAACAATGCAGGAATAGAGAGATTATCATCGCCAACACAGCGTGGACAAAGCCATGGCTCTTCGATGGCATGCAATATCTTCAAGGACTGCCAGAAAACGCAACTTATGAGCAAAGACCCAATTTTCGGATGCGAGCGCTTCTCTGTGATACTCGTTATTCCATGGTAGAAAGATCCATGTCTGCTTCAATTTCTAGTACAGAGACTGTGCTGGAGAATGCCCCAGGCGTTCAAGGGGAGCTAAAGAAAATACCAGAAAACATGTTCAATACTACAAGATTCCGGGAATCTAGTCTCCACGACAACTGGCGGTCATATGTACTTCGATCCCGGTACGATCCTCATGTAGATCAAAGTAACGACACCATCGAATCGAGGAATGCCGAGTTCACCGGTTTATCTGCGGTTCTGGGGGCTTTCTACTCTTATAATTTATCTAATGTCATTGACGAGCCACGCTTGATCGAAACAGCAGCAAAGATTAGGGGAAGGATTTTTGCGGAAACTATGCAAGACATTGTGACAACGGCATCAGCGGTCAGTAGAGAAACCATGGAGGGACTAGTAGCCAACGTTGAGAACCGCGTTGTTGTCATTACTGAGGTCGGAGTCACGATTGCTGTTCTCTTTTTTACATCTTTCATCTTACTACTCCTCGTTCTGTGGTTTTCTCGATTGGCGCGCCGGCCACTGAACTTGCAGAGTGACCCTGCCAGTACGGTTGGTATGGCTGCATTACTTGATCCAGGGCGGGCAAGGACCTCTACCTTGAGAACCATGCACAAGGCTTCAAAGAACGATCTGTACTCTGCTCTTCGGAGAGATAAGTATTCAACGTTTGGTTCGGCCCTCCTGTCTGAGGGGCCTGTTACTGGCGGTCAGTATTGTCTCCTATTGTCCAACTTTTCCTGGACACTAACACGTCCATTCAGTTTCTAGCAAGAAGAAGCCCAAGAAAGAACGTGATTGGCGGCCTGTGTCGATCCATTTGCGGACTTTGTTTGCTTTAGCGTTCTTTCTCTCGTTGATATTGATTGCCATTTTGATCTTGAATGCGTTCTCGGAGCAATCGCGCCTGTCGCAACTTGCTTTCATTTACGAAGCGGATGTCTCGAAGTTCGATTTGAGTTTTAAGACTTTCGCTCCGATTTCGATTGTACCAACCGTGGTATCGGTCATCATTGGATTATGGTGGGACCAGCTTGATCAGTCGTTCCGCATCCTACAACCATACATAGCGCAATCGCAATCGCCGACGCCCATTCATTCAGGTGCTGGGTTGACATATCGATCGAAAACGTGGATGGGGGCAGCCATCAAGGCCCTGAGACATAGGCACTTCGTGCTGTTCACGATCTGTCTTGGAAGCACGCTTTGTCAAGTTTGTAAGTTCTCTACTACTGATTGCATTTGGCTCGTGTTGACAACCGTAGTGACTGTATCAATGTCTGCTCTTTTCGAAAGAAAACCAGACATTGTTTCAGAGCAAGTACCGATCAATCGAACCTTAGAATTGCGCCAAATCCCAATTATCACAGACATAACTTCAAGAAACGATTCAGTAGGCTTTGAGCCACGTTCCATTATGGATGGATTCTTTAAAGACTTCAACGGAAACTTCCTTGACGGTGCTACAGTGGAAGTTATGACAAATGCTTCTAAACCTACCTGGAGCCATAACGAGTGGAGCTTTATCCCGGTAGATCTCTCAGTCATACCCGATATGGATCCAGCACGGCGTCCCGGAGACACGGCAAACAAGGGCACAGTATTCTCGCCTACGAATGTTACCGTCAATACCCCGGCCATTCGTGCTAGATTGGAATGTAGTGTCATTGAGGAGATGGCTGATCAGAACTCCTGGTTGGCCACATATAAGGATCTGAAAACCAGAGAACGGAATCAGAGCATAACCCTGTTGAAGAAGAGTTATGGCATCAAGTCGAGTTTCTTCCAGGAACTGAAGAGCAGCGATTCAGACTCAGAATCCATGAATACATCTCGGGATTTCGAATTTGGCTGCTGTGCCAATGGGACTGAAGGCAACTTTGGAATGGCTACCATCGCATATTGGTCAGTGTTCAATTCGACGCGGGAAGGCCTCTTTGGAGGACAAGATTCCGACTGGCCTGTCACCTTCATACCTAAATGGATCAGAGGAAAAGGCCGATTGTGGAATGACGAAGATTCAGGCGATGTAGATGTATTCGTCTTTGAGGAAGCCCCGAGAATGCAGGCTGCGCGTTGTTCGCCAATCATTGAGACAGCCGCAGCAGCAGTCACCGTGGAAAAGCAATCGAAGGCTGTGGAATCGTACAGGATCCTGAACAGCCCAGTTCCTGCAGATTCCGCCTGGATGGAAGTTTTTGGACGTCACCAGCCTACGCCTATGACCCGATCGTACTCGGACGGGTTCGGGTCGAGCATTACTACCAGGTGAGCAGTGTGTGAGTTTATCCTGTGTTCGCGAAATCTAATCATGTTTCTAGTTACGGCGTGTTGTTTTTCTTGGCCCTGTTTTCCTTGGTCGAGCCGGCTCGTAGTGTGTTCTACCAGCCCGATAGCTTCAGGATCGTAGACCGTGAATTTGGAATGAACATGGACTACATCTCCTATGCGATGTTCCTGCTCGCTGGCAAAGACCAAGACGCCCTGCTGAACTACGACACTCTCGTGGACAGCGCAAATCGCACACTGCAGACCTACTTCCAGCACTATGTTGCCAATAAGCTCTCGCTGCAGGATGGCGGATTTGCTTATCAGAAAATTGGTGACAATTCCATGGATTCACTCCCACCAGCTGTGGACGATACCTGGACGGTCGAGCAGCCCGAAAAGGTGTACCCAAGCCTCAACACCAATCGAGGAGGCATCGCCCTAGTGACGAGCCGTTTTCAGATCTTGCACATGAACAGCGTGGCTACCTACCTCAGCGCTGCCATTCTGATCTGGCTCATCGGCACTTCGGTCGTGGTAGCTGCTCTGCAGCGCAGATACACTCGCTACATGTTGCGGAATGTCGACTCCATCGCAGATGTACTCGTCCTGGTTGCTGGCTCTGAAAACTTCTTAAGCCTGGTGCAGCAGAGGGGCCTGACATTGAGACGTGATCGAGACATCAAGACAAAGCTGGGATGGTTCAAGGGGAAGGACGGGGAAGTTCGATGGGGTGTGGAGATCGTTGGAGGGCCCGATGCTGTAGAATGGGTGGATAGCCCGGCGAACGCTGCGGCGATCGCGAAGAAGCCTAATTTTGTACGGAGGACCACGGGCGGGCTGATCAAGGTTGTGACGAGGGGGAAGACGTCGAAGACTAATGTTGCCACGAGCCCTTAGGCTCATATTCCCTTGCTTAATGATACCCATTCATCAATCAAAAGACACAATCCATAGATAATTCAGGTTGACGATAATAAACAGTTTTACACAAATATACTCTGCCAAACTCAGGAGACTCAACCTCCAACTCTGACATCCCAGTGCTCATTCATTCAATCATCATTCATCTCAAAGACATCATCACATACACACATAATCCTACAACTTCCCCCCTCCACTTCTCCCACCACCACTACCACCCGCACCATCATCTAGTCACTCCCCTTCCTTCTTCTCCCCAGCACTGAAATTAATACTGACACTATTAACACAATGCCTCTCATCCTTCGGATTCCCAAACCGCTCCCCCTTGAAAATATGCCCCAGATGTCCCCCGCAGTTATTACACACGATCTCCGTGCGCGACATTCCCAAACTTGAATCCGTCTTCTGGCCCACGGCACCGGGGACCGCGTCCCAGAACGCAGGCCACCCGCACCCGGAATCGAACTTGTGGTTCGCTTTGTACAAGGGCGCGGCGCATCCGACGCACGTATAGACGCCGGTAGATGGGTAGTGCTTGTTGTAGGTTCCTGAGCCGGGGGCTTCGGTGCCTTTGTTGCGGAGGATGCGGAATTGCTCTGTCGTTGCGCGGCATGTTAGCTATTTGTTTGTCATGTAGTCATTAGACTTGAGGAGGGGGAAGTGGGTGATGGATGGAGGACGTACCAGGGCTCAGGATGGCCTGCCATTCGCCCTCGGTCTTCTGGACGGGGAAGTTCGTGTTGTCGGACATGGTTTGCGACGAGCTCGAGCCGAAGAGGTTTCCGAGGAAGGGTAGGTTGGGCATTGACTGTAGGAGGATTGGAGAGCTGCGGTGGTGCGGGACGCGCGAGATGCTTTGGAGGGATGATCGCGAGGCGATTGCTGGTGCTTTGGTTGTTGTGAAGGTGTAGAATGTTCGTAGGAGGGTTGGGAAGCGCATAAAGAGGTTGAGGATGCGGTGTTATATATGTATTCGCGTGGTGTATGGTAGTTGAATGATTTGAGATATTGGGAGGTTGATGGATGTAGTTGGTAGGGCTGTGTATATTATTTTATCAGATTGATTGGCGGAGCGGGGGAGAGCTGTTCTGCGAGCATGGACGCCACCCGCCCGCGGTGAGAGCTAATTTGGAATTGCGTCATGATTCGTTGTGGCCGTCATCAATATGCGTTCTCGAACGTGTACTGTCATCGATGATTATGGGAACATTAATTGCCTTTTTGGGATGATAGAGATTCAACTCAAATGCTGTCACGTGGTGCATATATACTTATACTTGCTTTCTGGGCTGCGGAGAAAGTAATGCTCTGATGGAATTGCGATCTCACACCAGTTAAATTCGTAGAGTCGAATACTCCGAGATGTTATCTTGTTACACAAACAATATGTAAATATCATGAAAATCGGATCTTCCGTTGATTCTGTTTACGTCCCACTTTGCAATCAAATACTCGCTCGTCAACGTCTGACAGGCTGACAATCTACTCGTAACGTCAATCGACATTCAGGCCTCCCGCCTCACAGTCTCGTATACACCGTCACGTGGATGCAATTACGCAAGTTTTGGCTGAGTCGCGTTTGATCCTCCTAGGCAACTTTGGTCGGACGGGAATGATCTTGGCTACTGACCGTGCATGCTTTCTTCCAGGAATAACTCCGATAATGATCGTTAGCAAGAATAGTTAATGGCTATGCAAAAATCTCTCTCGCACCCGCTCTCGGAGGTTCTGTAAGTACCGATGCACTTGAGGAAATCTGACATCCAATCTCTTTCGCCACTCGTAAACGCAATCTCTCTTGGATCGCAGTATATTGTACTATCACAGAGCTCGAGTTGAAGCTCTTTTTATTCCGCAACTCGATGCCCGAGAACCACAACAATTCGCATGGCGATTCGCGGAGTTCGTCATCCTCCAGCAGGAAGTCCGATGTTCGCCCGTTGATAGACATCGATGAAAACAACGCGCAAGTGCAAAGCGTAACTAATAGCGAATCAACTGCGATAGAGAATGAGGACTCTGGTAGCAGTTCATCAGCACGCAATGGCGATGTAGCAGGCGCTCTATCAAGCCGAAAAGATCACCGTCAACTGCTGCCTGATCTCGAAGTAGATCCAAACCTGCACGAATTGGAGGTGGAAGCAGACCTTGAGGAAATCGAACAAATCGAGGCTGAAGAGAAGGACAAACCCATTTCATGGAGCTCGCTACCTCGAAAGGACCAACTCACTGTCCTTGTACTATCACGTCTATCTGAACCTCTCACGCAGACTGCGCTCGGTTCATACATCTTCTACCAGCTACAATCTTTTGATCCAAGCCTTCCAGAATCGACAATAGCGTACCAAGTCGGAATTATTCATGCATCGTTTCCTGCTGCGCAATTCCTGACGGCCATCCTCTGGGGGCGGTTCGCGGACTCACCCCATGGAGGCAGGAAGCGAGTTATTTTCATTGGCCTCCTGGGTACAATGCTCTCCATGCTTGGGTTTGGATTCTCACACAGCTTTCCTATGGCTGTAGTGTTTCGATGTCTTGGGGGCACTCTGAACGGAAACATTGGCACAATGCGAACTATGGTCTCCGAAATTGTCGTAGAGAAGAAGTATCAATCACGAGCCTTCTTGCTCTTACCTATGACTTTTAATATTGGGGTAATTATTGGACCGATCCTTGGTAAGCAGTCATCTTTCATTTTCGAGAGATACATCAACTGAACAATGCTAGGCGGATTGCTGGCAGATCCCGTGGGCAGTTATCCCTCCGTATTTGGCCCAGGTTCTCCACTTGGTGGTAAAGACGGCGTGTACTGGATGACAAAATGGCCATACGCACTTCCGACCGTCGTCAATGCCGCATTTCTCCTCTTTTCCTCTTTCATGGTCCTGCTGTTTCTAGAAGAAACGAGCGAATTGACAAAGCACAAGCCCGATCCAGGACTTCGCATTGGGCGTTGGATAAGGCGACACATTCTGCGACAAAATATTCCTGATGAGGGTTATGTTGCCATCCCAACAGACGAAGATGATGCAGATGCCGAACTGCAGCAAACGCCAGTATCTGGGAATCCCACTTCGAACCCTTTCCAGAAGGCCAAAATTCGAAACATCCTTCCCTTCAGGCGGATCTGGACCAGAAATATGACTGGCAATCTCGTATCCCGCGCTGTAATGAGTATACACGTCGGAACTTTCAATTCCCTCTGGTTCACCTACCTCTCCACACCTAGATATGATCCCAAGAACCCCTACCCTCCGGGCTTCAAACCACACGGACTTATCCATTTCACCGGCGGACTCGCGCTCCCACCTCCACGCATCGGGCTTGCCCTCTCCATTCTTGGATGCATCGGCATAAGCTTACAGCTCTTCATCTACCCGCGACTCTCCCATAAACTTGGCGCTGCTAGGTCGTATAAGATCTTCCTAGCCCTCTGCCCGCTCGCATACGCTCTCACCCCGTTCCTCAGTATAGTTCCCAGCTGGTCTTCCCCACCTGCCGGGGTAACAGGCCCATTTATTTGGATAGCCATCTGTTCCGTGCTCTTTGTTCAAACGCTGGCTCGGACATTCGCGCTCCCGAGCTCTGCCATCCTCATTAACAACAGCTCTCCCCATCCCTCGGTACTTGGCACTGTTCATGGAATTGCACAGACTGTGGGAAGTTTGTCTGGGACATTCGGCCCCATCATGTTCGGTTGGACGTATGGAAAGGGACTGAATATGGGGGTTGTGGGGTTGGCGTGGTGGTGTTTGGCTTTGGTGGCAGTCGTGGGAAGTGTAGCTGCCAGGTTCATATATGAGGGTGACGGACATGAGATTCTGATGGAGGGAGAAGTTAGAGGAGAGGATGGGGTGGTTAGGACTGTTGGTTGAGGATAACGGCTACAAGAA
Source organism: Aaosphaeria arxii CBS 175.79 (assembly GCF_010015735.1). Taxonomy (NCBI): domain Eukaryota; kingdom Fungi; phylum Ascomycota; class Dothideomycetes; order Pleosporales; genus Aaosphaeria; species Aaosphaeria arxii. The sequence continues at coordinate 448,057 of NW_022983486.1, forward strand.
TTCATTATACTTGGACGACCAGGATTCCAATTTCAATTCCAACACTTAATTGACTTGGTTGCGAGAAGGAAAACAGAAAACGACCAGTAAGGAAAACTGCATCAAAGATACCTAGGTAGATTTCATGTAACGCAAAGTCACTTCTTTATGTATCAGACATACTGATTACGTATTCCATAGCACGACCTCCAGTCGACTTATGATCATCTGTACTCCTCCGTGATGCCCCCCTCACCTCCGCTTGAAATCTAACTTAATCTGCATGTTTGATACCGTAAACATCCACGGCTCTGGAATTATCGTTGCCTGGTTCTGGTGAAACATCACGTGGGTGCAAGTTTGCTTGATCTACAAACATCATCGGTCAGGCAGCAGCAACTTTAACAACTCGATCGCCACCTGCATTCGCACCTCCACACATCCCTCATCATGCCTTCACGTCTTGATTTCCTAAACGAGTAGGAGTTTAATTCCATTGATTTTCACGTTGAAGATACAGGCTAATTATTTTACAGTTACGAACTCCCTCGTGAAGCGGAGCACGAATTCACTATCGGTGGCGTCGATGCGTTTTGGGTAGTCGGACATCCTCGCATATGGAACTACGAACAGGACAACTTCGAATATCCGGCGAATTTCCTGGGAAAAGATATCGCATATGGCAGTCTATCTACTGCAATTAGTGGTGATGGCAAGCTACTAGCCATCAGCAGCAGCGAAGAACGCATTGCCATCTACGACATTGCGAGCAGAGAACTGCGACAGGAGCTGGAAGGGACAGGCACCGTTGCGTTCCGACCGACATTGAAGCTCAAGGTCTCGAACGGGGATGAGACACTTGGGATAGATGAACATCGGCCTGCATACACTCTGGTCAGCAGCGTCGCTGATGTTGCAAATCGAAATGGCATCGACAATACGTTGGTGCTCTGGGATCTCGACCGGCACGGTCGCTTGCTCGTCGAGGAAGAGGCTCTCGATGCATCTGAGTTCGCTACGAAAGCATTGAAAGCCATCGCCCCGGAGCTTGCAAGCCACGAGTGGACTGAAGCGTTCATTTCATCGTCGTCCCTCCACGCAGAATTCACCGATGCCCTGAGCAAAGCCGCGAAGCAGCACCGACGTCGCAATCATACCTCGTTCAGTGACGCTCGACTGCCCACTTTCGGAGCGTTTCCATTCTCTCCAGACGGCTCGCGTTTGCTCTTCCACACGAAGAACAGGACCACACAGAGCGGACCGCGCGAGATGGACGACCTTCCACAAGTCGTCGTCTGGGACACTGATGCCGGCAAAGAAGTCTACAGGCTCCACGGCCATACCGACACAATCACATGGTCCAGTTTCAGTCCAAATGGGAAAAGCATTGCCAGCATCTCCTGGGATGGCACACTACGGATGTACGACGCTCTCACGGGCTCATTGACCTGGGTCGCAGGGCACTCCGGCAAACAAGCATGGACGGGCGCATTCTCCCCCTCCTCGCAATTCATCGTCTGGAGCTCCGAGCAGGGACGAACAGTCAAGGTCCTCCGCGTCGCCACCGGCGAACTCATATCCACCTTCCCCGAAGACATCCAATCCTGGTGCAGGAATCTCGTCTGGCACCCAGACGGCCAGCAAGTCGCCTTGACCAACAACCATCGCGTCATTGTATGGAGCCCCTTCGACAACGCACCAGACGGCTGGATCACCCAGCGCTTCGAATTGCGAGCAGATCCGTCCTGGCGAAGAGCCCCCATCACCTCGTCATCGCAGTGGCTCGCCGAGGGCCGCAAAATCGCCGTCGCTCTCACCGACGGGACGAACCTCGTATGGGATACGCAGACCAACGGAAAGGAACTCTTCCAGCGTCCCAAGGGTACGCACGTAACTTCCACCTCGCACGGCCTCTATTTCCTCCCGGCGGAAGGAGACGAAGAGGATCAGTATCTCAGCGTCGACGGCGATGGCAAAGTGAGGTACTGGAACGTGACGCCCGCTTCTACACCCGGATGGTGGGAGAAAGAACCCATCACGACGGAGGTGGTGACTAGGAAGTCGAAGCCGTTCCCCGAGACGGGAAAGTACGTGAAGGTTACGCGGAAACTTATCGCGAAGAAGGTTGCGGAGAAAGGTGAAGATGGCAGGGATGACTGGGCGGAACAAGGTGCTGGGCTCTGGACTGCGGAGTGAACAAAAACATCATGGTCTAGGGACGTTTCGTCTTCACCGTTTTTCCCCACATTAGTTTACCACTGCTATTTTGCTTGGTTTTTACGACTAGGATCTTCATTGCGGGGTGCAAATCAGGGATAACATCAAAAGACATGCCTGTCAAATACGACATGAATGTACACAAACTATGATTGATTTTACTTGTGGGGTGCCTTGAGTCGTCCCCTTGTTCTGAGCTTGTTGCCGATTTATATTAACTAACTGCCGAACCCTTACTTACATACACACGACATCAGATTGGACATATCCCACTAAATGCACGCAACCACCAAATAAATGTAGTCATGACAAATCATCTCATATCAATCATATCTATCAAGTAATCCAAAATCCGGTCGCAACACAGAGGCTCGAAAGAAGGACAACCCTTCCAGATGAGGATAATCTCCCTCTACGCTCTCTCTTACACACTTTCTTGTCTACCGCCCATTACCATTATACGCCAAGCGATCCTTACTCTCCATCAAATCAGTAACCAGCCCCGTAATCGCCAAATCAAGAACCTTCTTCTTGATGACCTCCGCAGTCGCGGGCTCGATACCCCTGAGATACGACACCAAGCCCGCAACATGCGGACTCGCCATGCTAGTGCCCGTCAAGCTCGTCGTTGCACTATCAGACGTGCGGTACGCACTGATGACGTTCGTACCAGCAGCGAAGATGTCAACGGCAGGCCCGTAGTTCGACCCACTCCCCCCACCGTACCTCTTAAGGTTACTCTGCACATTCCCGACGCAGATAGTTTCAGGGGAGCGAGCCGGGGAGCGGGTAGACGCGAGCGTGTTTTCGTTTCCAGCGGCGACGACGACGAGGACGCCCTGGGCCCAGGCGGCGGTGATGGCTTGGTCCCAGACGGTGGAGCCCGGGCCGCCGAGGGAGAGGTTGAGGACGCCGGTGGATTGGCGGGACTTGCTGACGACGTCGTTGACGGCCCAGTCGAAGCCCTTGAGGACGGTGGATGTCGTGCCCGAGTTGCCTTCGAAGATCTTGACGGCGATGAGGTTGGTTTTCTTGGCGACGCCGTAGGTTTTGCCGCCGATTATGCCGGAGACGTGGCTGATTTTTTGCGTGCATGTTAGCATGATGCTGAGGTAGTTATGGAGTGTAAGTAGAAGATACGTACGTTCCGTGGCCGGCGTTGTCAGTGTCGACAGTGTTGACGGCGTTGAAGCCGAATGAGGCGCGGCCCTCGAACTCCTGGTGGGTTGTCCGGATGCCAGTGTCGATGACATAGCTGTAGGTGCCCTCGCCGGCACTTTCATCGAAGACGTAGTCACTTGCGGTTCCTGATTTAGACGAGATGCTGCCGAGTCCCCAGGGAGCGCTGGACTCTGTGTGACGAGTCAGTATGTGACACCAGGACTATGACGCGAACTGAGCAATATATCTTACGGGTCGTTAGGTCGAGAGTGGTCATGATAGAATCCGCCTCGACATTGAGGACCTATAGGGAATGAGCAGGTTAGCTGTTGATCTGGGGTGGTTCTGCAGGGTCTCGCAAATAGCCGGAGTAGAATAGAGCACCCACCTCAGGTAGACCCTTGAGCTCTTCGATGGTCGCGGCATCGAACCCTCCAGAGTATCCGTGGAAGTTTCCGAATCCATACTCGTTCTCCACGCCGCCGGTCTCAGCAGCAGTGAGGTCGCGGCGGTTGAGGATGTTGCGGGCGTGGATCTCTCGAACCGTGTTGTGATGTGCTGCGATGGTTGCAACATCTACGTCCGGCCGAAGCTGGATGATCCATTTCCCTTCGACGCTTTCTGTCTTTACGATGGGTGCTGCTTGCGCCAGGAACGGAACAGCAGCCGCGAGGGCAGCCAAACGAGAGATGAATTGCATGATGTTTTGCAGCGAAGGTGTATCAGAATCGAAACGAAGAGCACGCACGAGCTGGATGAGCTACGAATCGAGCGACTCCATCAGATACTTATACCATTGATCTTCCCGGGGTAGAGTAGGGATTTCACTCTACCTGCATCAAACATCCCATCGCATGAAGCACGACAGTGCAATCCTACCCCAAAGGAGATCAGCAGTCGCAATAAGCATCTCTTGTCAATCTTGACAATTCTTCCTCAATTAAGACGAACCCCGGCCTCAACCACGTATTTTGCCCTCGCCTGGTATGTCCGCAGCAAAGCACCAACTGGAAACAGCTCGAACCAAGGCGGCTCCGGTATTTGCACAATCTAAATTGAATTGAGGCTTGGACCCTGTTGGACGAAGGTTGGGGGGCGGCGGGGCCAAACAATGCGCCGAAACGGAGCGAGGGCGTATAATATGCGCGAAACGAGTTGCTGTTGATCCATCTCATTTATATCCCGGTAGATATCTGATGCTAGATGCGGCGGCTTAACCGTTCGCTTGCTCGCTCACTGCCGAGGCGCACTTTTTGCGGAGGCGCCTGGCCGGGTATGTGTGAACTTGACGAGTGGTAGTTGGCAGCTCTTTAAATGGCACGCATGTCAGACTTAGAAGGGTGGATAAAATAGCGGAAACATGACTGTTGTATTATAAGTGGCAGGTTCGAGGAAACGGGCGGTGCATGATAATGTACATCTATGTTGATATACCTAAAGGGCAGACAGTAGATCGCGTGATTGGTAAACAATATGGGATGCTGTGATCGACGTTGCAAGGTCGAGCTGTGGGTATGTCCCGGACTGTGATAGAGGTGATGAAGACCAGATGGTACGTTGGTCATAGCTCATCAAGATCTACCAATTGTGCCAGGACCTGCAGTCAGATGCTATCCACTCGGAGTGTACCCATTGTAGGCTAGAGTATAATGTGCTTTGTATTCATTGCTTGCAAGTCGGATGATATGAGTGAATTTTTTATTTATCTCTCACATTCAAGATTCCACAAACCGTGCGGCACAAAACTCAAGAGAAGATCCAACACCTCCTTTCCTCTATCAAAGTCGTTGGATGTTTCCTATTACTATTCAAGAGATCGGCGAATAAAAGTTAAACCTTCCAAATGGATCATACTGCTTCTTCAACTTCCTCAGTTTCTGCAGCCTCCAAGGCTCATATCCATAAATAGATTCCAAAGTTTCATCTCCGTGAACGTAGTTAACATAGGCGTAATACGGATATCCTGACCCTTGCCAAATCGCCTCGCGAAGCTTCTCACCGTACTCATAAGCGGTGCTATCGAGTGTCGAATTGGCTTCGTAAAGGATGATGATGTCTACCAGTATCTCGCTGTTCCGGTCGGCGAAGGCAGTGCTTTCGGCCGGAATCTGTTTCACGCGGTGGGTGGTGTAGCCTTCCAGCAAGACGAAAGAGCCGTGGTACGCGGGAGGTAGACTGGAGAAGATGTCTAGGGCGTACTCGAGGTTCTCGAGAGGGTATCTGTTGAGGGAGACTGGGTACATGTGGCGGGAGCCGCCTTTCGCACAAGCGGGCATGCCATATGCACCAGCTGTGTGCGTATTCAGTTCGGTTAGGTCGGTGATCTTAGACGTGACGCTGGCTGGGCCGAGTTTGTACAGTGGGCTGGTGTAGGCTTCTGGGATGGAGGTCCCTTGGTAGAAGATCCAAAGTAGGAACACCGCCTAGATGTGTGAGTGCGAACTCCTCTTTTCCAAGATAGGTAACATACCTTTACAGGATCGATCTGTGGGTTAAAGATGAATGCTCCATAGTGCGTGAGCTCTATAGGTCGGTTGGGCTCGTCTATCCATCCATTCACTACAGCAAAAACACTCTGGATCTTGTCACTTGTAAAGGTGAACCCAGTGCCATTCCAAAGGTCTTGCTCGGGTGTTCTGTCGTAAATCTTGATCTTCAACTCGGTCACTATGCCGAAGTTGTGACCCGCGCCTCGAAGGGCCCAGAATAGATCTTTATGCTCTGAGGCAGACACACTGATGGCAGACCCATTTGCGAGAACCAATCGTGCAGATATCAACTGGTCGGCAGGCAGCCCATACCTTCCCTGGAGCCAACCATGGCCGCCACCAAGGACGGGAGCAATGAATCCAGGACAATCGCACACAGGGGTGCCTTTGGAGCTATTAGCATCTGGTTTCATGGTGCGGGGAATGAACTCACTTGTTTGTTTGCCTTCGGCCCATAATCGTCGGATGACCTCTCCATTTTCGATGCCACCACCCACGACTGCTGCCCTACCTCTATCGACAACTTTTAAATCATTCATTCCACGCATCCAGATTCCTATTCCGCTCTTGACGTTCTTCAAAGTCTGAGTCTGACCGTGACCTCCAGAGATGGCCAAAAATGGTCTTTTATGTGCGTTTGCATATCGTATCTTGCACAATTAGTACCAGTACCAAGTATCATCAAATGGCGGACAATGCATACCGTGCGCTCGACATCTCTCTCGGTTTCGACCTTGACAATGATATCCAAATGTGGTAGAGCCGCAGCATTCCAGCGTAAAGTCGCATTTGCAAAGCCTTCTGATCCCGGAAGGTATACCTCCGCCTGTTTTGAGAGCTGTTGGCTCAGTTGTTTCAACGAAGGCGCTGTAGCAATCGCAAGCCCAGCCAAGAGATACACTACAATCGCTCTCCCGATCCAAGATTTGACTGTCGCCATGTTAAGATTGCGTATATTTTTCGATCAGCAATGTGTTGCTGGGATGCAATTGCGGGGTATCGATGCTTTTTATGATTCCCCAGCTAAGATATCGCTGCACACACTGTTCCACGACATGCCCAATAATCCGTGCGGTGCAGTTTCCGCCATGTTTATCGCGGTTTTCCCGGTTTGAGATGCATCGGAAAGACCTTGCATGGGATTTCGTCGTTTGGCTGGAACTCGGCCAATTGTCGAGCGACTTTGATCAAGCAGCATCCGCCCTCGCTGCCTTCGACTCTCGATTGACTTTCGCAAAATGCAGGAAAGCCTAGTCAGGTCAGTTGACCCGGGTAGTCGGAGGCAATGATGTCCAATGTTCAGGAGACGAGTTCCCTCATCATCTGAAGCTCCACAGCAAGCGACGCTTCTCAATTGATACTGGCAGGTTAATGGCATATATGTTGCAACAACGAAGTTCGACAGGCTTCCTATATTGGTCTGGGCCAGATGTTCCGAGAAACTTGTTGGGCATACTGAGTACGAAATGCGAGGCTGAAATGTGATTCGCGTTATCCGCCAGCCAGTCAGATACATGCGTGAGTAGGTAGTCAGCTCGACAAGCCAGCCACGAAGGGCGTCGCTTGCAGCAGAACGAATCAGCCCATCCGCGATGGAGGGGCAAAGGGCAAATTCCAGCCTCTTGCGGATATTAAAGACGCATGTGTGACCCTCGCCTGGTCCTGTCCACGCTGTCGTCTTCCACTCTTCAAAGTTTTCAAATTGCCTTCTTCGACTCGTTGGTTCGGAAATGGATTTTCAACTCAAGATGCATCCGATGGCCGAAGCGGATACGACCACAGAGATGTACTGGCCGGTAGGAGACATTTCTTGGGTCGCATTCGGTCGCGGATGGCTGACATGCCGCAGACCTGGTCAGGCTTGTCCGACCTTGTGCTGTTCGACCAGATCCCGAATGTTGATATACCGAAACTTTCATTCGATGATGACGTAGCGCAATTGTTTTTATCGCCAATTGATCCGTTCATGTGGTTAGTTGTTTTTTTCACGGCGTTTTGCATCGTCCCACTTGTGCATCGGAGATAGTCGCTAATATAACGTGCAGTGAATCTGGCCTTTTGGGTGTAGAGGAAGGTGCTTTTGGGAACCCAGCTTCTGCACTCTATGATAGCGAACCAGTTCTGGCGGACGTGCCGTTAGTATATCTGATTTGTCCCTTCTACTAACACGCTCCAAGGCTGACACGTTCGGATTGGGGATTTCAATCTTGATGTTAATGCATTCGACTATAATCTGAGCCACAAGAACTCTGAACTCTAAAACTCTGGATCCTCGACTCTGGATCCTCGACTCTGGATCTGCAACCAATCTTAAGAAGTTCCCAAGAGGTTTGTCCCCAAATTTGCACGGGGTAAGTATACATGGATATCATCGACAGCGAATACGTAGTTCTGCCTGAAGGCACCGCACACGGCTGTGCGAATACGCGCATGAAATCTAGCATTGCAAATCCCCTTCCGAGTATTTTAGTAATCTTCTAGCTAAATCGTGTTCGCCGCCATCCATGGATTCATACGCGGCAGCGACTGCTGCTGCATCCGACAAACTGGTCAACGTTGTACCACGTCTGAGAACCTGCCCCCGCCTGGACCCCAACAATACCGCGGGGGAGAGTGGTGCAACGTCCAGTCCCTTGGTCACCATCACCTCATCTGGAGATTTATTATCCCCCGGCACTGGCATTAGCGACTTCGACCTTGATGAAGATCAGACACATCATAGGCACCAAAATCCATCTGGAAACCTACCAATTCCCAGGACGGGCACTCCCGACATCGATCTTATTGTAGATCAGACACATCATGGGTATAAAATTCCATCTGGTGCCACAAGCACGAGCACGAGTACAGCCGACGTGCAGAGTAGAGCCGAGAATGCTGGAATAGGAAATCAATCCAGTGCAGACGCCAAGGAAGTGTAAGTGTACACGCCCAACCTCGCTGCGACTCGACCCCATCAGCTTCTGGGTAATAATCGGGAATAATCCACAGGCATGCAAATCTTTCATTTCGAAGCGAGACAATTACGCGTACGACCTTCGTCTGCACGTACAAGTACGGTCAGCGCTGCTGCGGCAAGCGGTTCGCGAGGATCTACGATCTTCGGCGGCATCACCGCGGTGCACACGAGGGAGTTCGTACGTTCTTATGTCGGTTCCAAGGGTGTGACAGAGGGAGGAAAGGTTTCTCTAGGAAGGACAAGCGCGACGACCATGAGAAGAAGATTCACTTCCGCCGAGTTGTCGATGTTTGAATGTTCTAATGTGGCCCACCTATTGCCATGGCGTTATTCCGGTTGGAGGATAGCAGGAGTTTTGCGAGTTCTCATGTATGCGTTAACATTTCAGATTCTTCCATCATCATCATCGTCACCAGCTCTGTGAACGTGACCGTAACCGTGATGATGATGGGGATCGTGATCGTGACTGCGTCTAGGTCTGTAACACGAATGGTCCCTCGTTGACCTGACGCATGTTGTGTGAGAGTGATATTGCATGAACATCCATGACAGCATATGTTGGACAATAATGGCGAACGGTGTACAGTGTGTAAGGTCGAAGGTTCATGAGATAGAGGGTGAGTACCTATGAGATCTGTGGTGTATACTAGTAGGTAAGAGAACAGCTGTTCACCGTCAGACTGATGACCTATTTCCCCAATCGAACATTAGTGACGGGTCGCTTGTTGACTGCAAGGATGATTTGACTTATCGGCTTCCCGAAGCGGTAAACAATCCTAGACGCCCTTCGTTCAACATACTCTAGAGTATAGTTACTACTGCGTACATCCTACATTCTGTGTAAGAAAATCAACAGTTGTTGTCGCCAAACATAGCACCGGACGGTCCGACACAATGGTTTTGTGTGTTGGCTATCGTTTCTCGCATCTCGTTTACACCAATTGTCTTCTATCGGTTTATCATCAAATTTAGGCGCGGGGCTGAGGGTCTGGATGGGCATGGATTGAGGTGGAGCTGGTTACAGAGCATGTAGGATGGATGGATGGATTGATGGATGTTGTAGAATAGAAGGACGAAATACCTAGGTACTGTGTATGCTGCCGCGCTTAAGCATGTTGGAGGCGTTTCCCTCTTTTGGCAGGGTTGGTGGATTAATTTGGAATAAGCCTACGACTATCATCGACCGACTACCTATTTACCTTCGGAGTCCATACAGTTAATTACTTTTTGACGCTTCATTACGCTTGACCTTTTACCCTAAACCCTAACATTCTGCATTCTACAATGACACCTTCATCTGCATACGCCAACGTCTACGCTACATAACAATCCCATATCACCTCATCTCGGCTTCTTCATCCCCTATTCCACTCCTCTTCCTATTCCTTTTCCTCTTCATTCGTCTTAATTCTGCACGATACCCCTCGCCATCGTGAGCAGTCTGACTGCTTCATCCCGCCTGGCTACATCCTAATTATCCCTGACACCATGCACACGATTGCGATAGTCGCTCTGACCGGCGTCGCAGCGCTATACATTTTGGTGTCACAACTGCTGCGCCTAACGCAGGACACGCGAGAACCGCCAGTGATAGAGACAGCGATACCATTCGTCACGCCCGTCGTCGGCTCCCTGAGACACAAGAACAAGTACTATTCTCTGCTGAGGTTGGTATCCCACCACGCACCGCGCAACAATGTTTTGTTTCAAAATTCCCATCCTCCGCTCAGTTGAAGGCGTCACTGCCCCCACCGCAATGGATGCATTCGATCTGAACACGTGACTTGCGTCGAAGACGTCCAGAAAAAGAAATCTCCCGAGAGGATTTTGCTGGTAGAATATGATGATAACCATGATTACAGGGACAAATATCGCTTACCAATCTATACTTTGCGACTCCCTGGCACTCGCCTCTACATCGTCAACACCCCGCAGCTCATCTCGGCAGTGCAGAAGAACTTCAAGGCCCTCACCTTCCAGGCTGTGACTGACAAGTTCTCGGGTCTCATTTGTGGGACATCGCAGGAGGCGCAAGATGTCCAGAAGAGGCTTTTGGACGAGTGGCAGGCGGCGGCCAATTCTGCACCCAGCCCAAGCCACACGAGCTACAAGGCCTTATCGCCGGGAGAGAGTCTAGATGAAATGAACAGAACGATGATCCAGCGGTTAGCGAAAGAAGTTGAGATCATTGTCTCAGGGGGTGAGGAGAAAGAGGTAGCGTTGTTCGAGTGGGTCAAGGAGGCTGTGGGGGTCGCGACGACGGATGGCGTCTATGGTGACAAAAACCCATATCGAGATGCTGGGTTCAGACGGTCGTTCTGGTTCGTCTGCCACTCAAGCCAATACAAGGACAGTTTCAACTGACACACATATACACAGGGAGTACGAAGCCGGCGTACCGACCCTCTCTCTCGGTGTCTTCCCCACCATCTTCGCGAAACCCTGCCTCGAAGCCCGCCAGCGAAATGCACTCATCCTCGAGAAGTACTTCACGTCAGGGGACTACCTGCACGGCGCGACGCTGACGCGCAATCGCTTTGACTGGCACATCGCGAGCGGGTTCCCCATCCCCGACGTCGCGAAGCTCGAAGTCGGGAACGGCATCGCCATCCTCGCGAACACAGTCCCAACCGCCTTCTGGGCAATCTACCACATCTTCTCAAACCCAGCCGTCCTATCGTCCATCAGAGAAGAGATCATCCAACATGTCGAGACCACCACCTCCCCAGAAACCTCCACCACCACAAAACACATCGACATCTCCCTCCTCAAAACATCCTCCCCCCTCTTCCTCTCCTCCCTCAAAGAATCAATGCGCCTCCACAGCGTCGGCGTCGGCGTCAGACAAGTCATGACCGACACCACCATCTCCACCCCCTCTCTCCCCCCCTTCCTCCTCAAGAAAGGCAGCCTGGTCATCATGCCCTCCCAAGTCCAACACTCCGACCCCGACCTCTGGGGCGCCCTCGACGTCAACGCCTTCGACATCGAGCGCTTCGTGCCAAAAGCGAAGCTCAAGGGCCCAAACCCCGTCTCCTTCCGCGCGTTCGGCGGCGGCACGACGCTGTGCCCTGGCCGCCACTTCGCGATCACAGAAGTTCTCGTCCTCGTGGCGATGCTGACGCTCAGATTCGACATCCAGCCCGTTGCGAAGGGCACAGCGTGGAAGGAGATGACGACCGAGAAGGCGCCCATGACGGCCGCGATGCCGAAGCCGGACGACGATGTCGATGTCGTGCTTCGTCAGAGGGACGACGATAAGGGCGTCAAGTGGGTGTTTAATCTTAGTGCTGGGGAGAAGGGGATTGCGATTGCGGCGGAGGATATGTGAGCGTCTAAAGCGAGCGAGCGAGCGGGCAGTCACTTCGAGTTTTTGAGTCTTTGCGTCTGAGGGCGGTTGATTGCCCTCGTGGACGAATGATTGACGATGGTGTTTTCGTTATACCCCAGATCTTGTCAGCCGTTTTGGATTTGTAGGGAATCGAATGGAAAAGCGTATACAGTAGGCAAGACACTAGCAATGAATACAGGCGGGTGGAGATGGTCCATTCGTCTGCCTTATGACATTATCCCCTATTACACATTGGCCAAATTTGCTTCCAACTTTAAGTATCGCTATGACTACTCATTCATTCCCCATGAAGTAACAAGCCAGGCGTTAAGCCGCACTGCCTCTCAACGTTCATCCACATGCTCCTCAAGACAACTCTACTCCACCCCTATCATGATGATATTCTTCTGTCCAAAAAAAAGTAGACGAACTCATAGAAGCCATACCAGGAACTCCTAACAACTACACTTACCAAGTCAACGACATCGAGACCCAACATCTCAAACCCGACCTTCTTTTCACCACCGCTTCCTTCTAGCCCCCCGAAAGAGAAGGCACATACACAACAAGCAAGCACTCCCTACCTGCCCTCCAATCCCTTCACCATGGCGAACCCAACATCTCAACACAAGATCCTCTCCATCGATCATACCATTCACTACACATCACCATCTCCCCCACCCACACATACACACACACTCGCTCACACACGCATCAACCCCTAAAAATGCCACACCACAACCCCCCCACCCCAACCCTCCTCCACACCCTCCTAACCCACGGCCCCCTCACCACCCTCCTACACCTCATCTCCGGCCACCGCACCCAACGTCCCGTCCCTACCTCCCACACCGCGCGCACCCGCCGGCGGTACGTCCGCATCCGCCGCCGCGGCTCCGCTATCCCCCACCACGACGGCGAGCGCGCGGGCGTGCACTACTACTACGCCAACCCTATTCGCCGGGAGGAGGACACGGGAAGGAAGAGGAGGGGAAAGGGAGCGTATGAGAGGGTTTACATGCCTGTTTCGAGGTTTGGGAGGGGCATTGTTGTTACGAGGGGTTGGGGCAGTAGTGGGTATTGGGTTCAGCGGAGGGGAGAGCTGTCGAAGGAGAAGGAGCATAAGAGGAGGCGAGAGGAGAGGGGTGGGGAGTGGGAGGTTGTGAGGAGGCGGCGGGGGAAGGGGAAGAGGGTTAGTGAGGAGCGGGAGGGGAGGTTGAGGGGGATGTTAAGTCGGGTTTCGTTGGGTGGTGATGGAGGGCGTGGAGGAGAGGTGAGGGGGATGGGTGGTTCTTCTGCGTCGAAGGTAAAGGCGAAGATGAGGGCGAAGTCCAGGTCAGTGTCGGTGGCAGTGTTGAAAAGGGGAAACGGCGGTGTGTCGAACGACGAACCGGAAGTGGATTCACGCAGACATCGAAGAGTCGATTCACATCATCGCGACCATGGGAGCGGTATCGACAGTGTCCCCGTCGGACGAGAAGGAGTATCAAGGACAAGAAGACCATCGACCTCATTCTTCAAGCAACCCTCGCTATCACGGGACGAAAGCATGAACTTCGTCTTCGGGGGCGCGGAAGTCGGTCATAAGACCTCATCGTCGTCAAGACCAGCGCATCGCCATCGTCCGAGTCGCTCTCCAGAACCTCGAAACGGCCGCAATACTACTTCGCCTCATCCGCGCTCAGGTTCCACCGTGAACAGACAAACACAACCATCCCGTACTGGGGGGAATCTTCCATTGTTACTTCACGCACCGCGAAGTGATACCAACATCAACGACGGAGATAGTAACAGTGCCAGTGATAGCCACGACCACAGCAACACTGCCCCTCCCGACCGCACGAGAGAAAATCCAAGATTGACTGTCCGGCTGGTCAGGAATGAGAGAGATGAGACTGTCACGCTGCAGCGTATTTGATATGTTGGGTTGGGATTTGCCATCAGGGATGAACAGTACCTACGCTGGTGTATGAATCGGATATCAACGGGGGAACGGGAAGGAAGCAGAGAAAAGGCACAGTCGTTGGTAAACTCTTAGATTCGTTCATTCAATCATTAATAGCGCGGGTGGATTATTTTGGATACGAATGGGAAGATTCGTAGTGGTACTTCGCTTTACTTTTTGATATCCCCTCCTTTTCCCCATGAGAATCCCTCCGTAAGCGGTAGATCCGTTTCCCCAAACAACCAGTCAGTCTACATACAATCAACAGTATGTCCTTCCACCCCCTCAACTCCCCAAAATCTTCACCCTCATCCACTCACTCGTCCCAACCCCCAAATTCAACCCATTAAGCGCCCACCACTTCCTCACCCCCTCCCCCTTCTCGCCCTCCACCCCATCCTCCAGCGCCTCCTCGATGTCGCACGTCTTGTACTCGACCCTCAGCCCGCTGCGCTTCCACCACTCCAGCACGACGGCGTGGCCCATCTTGGTCGGGCCGACCAGGACCTGGTTGTCGAAGAGCATTTTCTCGCCGCGCAGCTTGCGCCAGTAGGCGAGGACGTGCGTGTGGCCGTGGGTGGAGGCCAGCTTCGCGATGGAGTCTTCGTGGGAGAACGGGATGGAGGATTCGACCCAGAAGTGTACTGCGGGCAGGCTGCCGGCTTGCGTGGCGTAGATTATGGATTTGCCGACTTTGAGGGGGAGGTCTTGCTGTTGGGCGGGAGAGGGGGTTGTGGTGGAAGGGGAGGGAGGTGAGGTGGGAGGGGTAGAGCGGTACATGGAGTGTTGTTTCCACCAGTTGAGGACTTGGATGTGGCCTTGGGAGCTGGCTTGCTCGAGGGCGGCTTCGGTGTATTTGAGGGGCAGGCCGGAGTTGTACCACCATTCGAGGGCTTGGATGGAGCCCGAGCGCGAGGCGTTGTCCATGGCGGTCGGGGAGTATTCTTTCGTGAGGAAGGTGGGCGAGGTGCGCCAGTATTCGAGGATTTCCGTCTTGCCGAACACGGAGGCTTTGTGCGGGAGGAAGGCGTGGCCGAATGTGCCCCAGAAGAGTTCCTTGTGGTAGAATTCGAGGTGGCGGAGTACGGGAACCATGCCGAAGCGCATTATGACTTCAATTCCGAGGCGGGAGATGCGCGTGGGCTTGTCGGTGTCGAAGAACGTGGAGATTTCGGAGTAGGTGCTGGTGAGGAGGGTCCATTCGAGCTTTTGCATGAGGGTTTTGGGGCCCTCTTCGCTGGCGGATTGGCGCCATTCTGGGGGGATGGGGAGGGTGGTGTGGATGTTTAGGGTCGCGGCGAGTTCCCAGTCCTCGGTGAATTCTAGGATCATCGACCAGAGTTCTGGGGGGAGGCGTGGGCCTTTGCTTTTCGTGGGCGTGAGGGTGGGGAGATGTGCGATGGGTAGGCTTATCGTCCGGTCGCCGACCGCCATGAGGTCGATCTGGGTTTGGATGGATTCGTTGAAGGCGCGTGAGCCTTCCCACGCTTGGTTCTTCCGGCCTTGACTGTCGAATGTCCAGAGGTATGGGGGCAGTACCCGGATCCAATTCCATTTCCGCCGTATCTTGCTGATCTGCTTCCTTGACATTGGGTTCTCCCACATGAGGGTGGACATGCCCGGGATGAGAAGTATCTTCTTCGAGACGTCCCAGCTCCGCAGGATCTGTAGGTGGAGGTTGTTGGTGAAGCCGTGCAGCATCCGCGTTATGTTCTCTGCGTCGAGGGGTGCCAGCACCAGCAGGTCGGCCCACATGCAATATTCCGCGACTCGGGTGTCCATGAAGCTTTCGTGCCACTCGGGCTTCGCGCACTCGTCGCTCTTGTAGCGGTGCCAGACATTTTCCAGGCAGGAGGGGACGTTGATGTGGGCGGAGCTGGGGAGATCGCAGCAGGCTATGACCTTGAGAGAGACATTGTCGACGCGCTGCAGGCGGGAGATGATGCCGCCGCCGAACTTGAGCGAGGACGGGTCGGTGACGGCGACGAGGATGTTGAGGGATCTATTGCGATCGTTGGCCGGCATGGGGTGGCGGAATATGTACGGGGGAAGAACGCGATCGCTGGGAGGAGAGACAGTGCGGTCAGAGTCGAGGTTGCGGTGGTGGTTATGGTGGTTGTGAAAATGTTGATAGAGGTGCAGGCAAAGGGAGGAAGTTGGGATGAGATGGCGGTTTGGGTGGAGTACGGCTAGTGCGGTGTGCGTGTATGAGCAGGAGTTCTGCGTCGGGCGGCGGTGGGTGGCGTGTTCGGAACGGCGCGATTGGCGGAACAGACGGTTTTCAATGCATGCAGTGGAGTCTCTGAGGTGCCAACGAGTTGGTGGTGAGTGTTGTTAATTGTTGTTGTCTGCTCTGTTGTCTCTGTTGTCGCTGATTCTGCGGCCTGATGGTTTTTGAATAACGTCGTTTGTGTGTCACAGAGCGGGCAGTCAAAGGGAGGTCCGCGGCCCCAAGGAGGAGGAGCTACAACGCGGAGGCCTCCGTCAAAGCGAGATATACATCGAATAACTGGTTCATACACTGCAGGTGATTCATTGGGGTACAGAAAACGTATACTAGTAGTTGTACTTAGTTGCTGGTAGTTGTAGCTGTAATCGGAAGTATACCCAGGTTGGTGTATGGTGATAGTGGTTGAAAGCGGTGAAGCAGCATTGCACGTGTAAAAGAATGCTCCTCTGCCAACGGGGTACAGAAGGCAGACATGGCGCTTGGCAATGGTTATTTGTATGTTCTAGGGATTCATGATGCGATGGAAGATGCAATGAAAGTTACCCAGTAGAGTAAGTACTCAATGAAACAGAGTCAAACTGTGAAACATGTAGCAGCATGCAAGCGGTTGAT
Organism: Aaosphaeria arxii CBS 175.79; assembly: GCF_010015735.1. Classification (NCBI taxonomy): domain Eukaryota; kingdom Fungi; phylum Ascomycota; class Dothideomycetes; order Pleosporales; genus Aaosphaeria; species Aaosphaeria arxii. The sequence continues at coordinate 464,980 of NW_022983486.1, forward strand.
TTGTGCTCGGCGATGGTACGAGGTAAGTAGGTCTAGTCTAGTACGGAGCAATTCCGTGAGACACATAGACATGTAGGACGCACACCTACAACCAATTCCGGCTTTGAGTTAGATTATTACTCGTAGTGTAATCCAATAGTGGTGGGTGTTCTATGTAGCGAGCCGAGGCGACGGGCTGGATGCATCATGTCTCACCCCTCGTTCAAGATGGCGAGTGTCAGTTGAGACATGGTGAAAATAGGAATGAGGATTGGATAAGTGAGGAAACTTGAGAATGATGAAATTGAATGGATGCATAGCATGAGTGTCAGTCAGAATGACAGTAGTGCCCAGGCTAATGCTGTACCATGAGTTCAGTGATGATGGTGGAGGGGCGGATGATCCATGTGAGCTTGGGAGCCTGACCCTAATACGGCTGATACCGATACTGACAGTTACATGTGCGCCTCTTACGAGTAGGACCGCTGTGGAATGACGAGGTGACGAGGAAGGCGAGTATCATGACAGGCAGAACGTTGATACACAACGGGTCTGATCTCATAATACATGAAATTCTTTAGTACGAAAGGACAAGATCCCTACTCGGGTAGGGATCACTATGCACTGACGAGGTGAAGAGAGAAAGGGTTCGGAGGATTAGATTATCCTCTTCCGTCCGATGACGTCAAAAACTTGTGATCGGAGGTGGTCGGTGATAATCAACAACGCCACTGAGGTCGACCCTGAGAAAATAAGAAAAGACATACGCAATCGCTGTAGGGTAATACCTTGTGCAGATAACTTGCGAGTAATGACTTGTGCAGACTCCACAAGACAAGGCGAGATAGGGCGAGAATGTGGGGTGACTTTGTCGTTGTGGCGTTGATGAAGTGGCGAGGGTGGCTCAACCGATCGTCCTTGATGCTCCAGTTCTGGTAAAGATATGACCCTGAATATTGGAATGAATGGATCTCCGACAATTCAATTTCACCGAGACCGAAACCCTTGATTTTCATTCAGAGGTAATGGCTGCAGTTAGTAGTTTGTGCACTTCATGAATGATACATGTTTTAAGATTACGAGAGGTATGAACTGGCAGGTAGCTACAGTGAACTCTCGAATACGCTAAACTAGTTATGGACGATACTGGGAGTATTATGTAATCGAGGGTTGAATCGAATTTTCACATTTCGATTGAGGAATCCTCATGATTTGTCGGCCGAGTCCCCCCATCTCCGCCTCCACCGCAACCACATTTCCCACAATTACCACCATAAAGGTACCGATTATTCCGATTCACCATCCCATCCCATCCCATCCCATCGTTCGAGGGAGAAGACCCTGATCATCGCTACCGGACCACATCGCCCACATCTCACCTTTCACAATAGCCACCATCCCTCATCACATACTTCATCAGACGTATACACTGAGTGCACACCTACATACTTGTCCCAACTAACAATTTATATGATGCCAAGCAGATAACTATGTTACGGCGTCTCCGCGTATTTCATTCCATCGCCCGCAGTTCTCCCACTCATTCAGGACACGGGCGGGCAACCTATGTCCAATCCATTGAGCCAATGAAGGAGCCGTCTTGCGCTAATCCCCCTTCCCGTGTGTGGTATCCATAGTGTCGATCGCCTACCAACATGCAGCATGCTACATGACCATCGGCCCTGGTGGGAGATCGACATTCGTGAGCCACATGCATTCAATCTGGTTTCTTACCGTGCAACTCTCTTGGAAAACTCACAAGATCCCTCTCCATCTATTCTCTTCCATCTCTAGTAGTTACATCTGTCCCTCTTTTTTTTCGCTGCATCCCACTACAAGGGACTGCTCGTAGATCCTACCATGTTCCACCCCTCCTCTCCTCGTAGTCTTCTAATGCCTGTCCACTCGCATCTCCTTCTCTCTTCTTCCTTCCTTCCCTAACCACCTCTCCGCCATATTTTCTCTACATATTTCCGTTCTGCGGTACTACGCCATAGTTCGCTCCAACCTAGCAAATACTATCCTGCCTTCTACCGTGCTTTGTGAAATCTCCGTTCCAATCCATTCTCTGCCGTACCTTCCCTCTTTCCCTCCTTGTCCCTGACCTTGTCCTTGTCTACCTGTTCGTAGTTTAGTGAGTAAACCCATCGACCCTCTTGTGTGTCGTTCCTTCCCTATCCCATCCTATTGCCTCATCATTCTCCTTCGCCTCGCCGCCCACACTCACCCATTCACTCTCCCTCCTCCATACCCATATCCACATTCAAATCCACAACATCATCATCCTCGTCATCCTCGTCACCAGCCTACCCTACCCACCTACCTCCACTCCACTATCACGACTGTATAATCGCCGCCTTATAGCCTTCTTCATATCCTGACTCCAACTGCCCCGACAACGAGCCCACTCTAACTGTTCTAAGCAGCCCAAGTTTCCTTCGCTTCTCGCGCTATCGTCAGTGGAAATAACGGTTCGCTGCTTGCTATTCACTACTTCCGCCGCCGACAACCACCGCCATTACCGATTCTGCTAGATATCATTATTACCTCCACACTCCAACACCTTCTCCTTCTCCTTCTCTCCCTCCTCTTCTCCCACTCAACCTCCTTTCCTCCCTCCAACTCTCTACAGAGTACCTCTCCTACGTCTCTACCTCTTCACCTCGATCCTCTTCCCTACCCGATATCCGAATCCTATTTTCTCACATTTGCATGCGACACGGACCCCACACCGGTGCTATCCCGCCACACCTAGCCCCCCCTCCTCCTCCCGACCGCCGACACTGATACCTCATATACACACATCGCCTCTCGTGGAGCAACAGATACAAGAGACCCCCGACTTGGCCTCAATTCCGCCTCGAATCGCCGCCGACGGATTCGTACATCGGCTTTTTACCCTGCATAGCCAAGCGACTGCAGCATCCATTTCATTCCCAGGACAGGCCAAGTTTCGTGGGGGCATTCATATTAGTGGATGCCAGGAAACCTGTGCTCCGTTCCGACACACAATAAACGTCATACGCAACCACCTCGCATATCCATGGACTCGTAGCTTCTTTGTGTGCGCGAAACATCGTGGTCGCGACCTCAATTCGATCCCACACCCACCCCTCCAATCTCGGCCCTTCCCGCCTCCCCGTTCCTACCGTTTGCGCTCACTTCTCTCTGGAGAGAAGCTGAAGCGCAGTCTTCATGTCTTCAGATCAAGAACGTCCACCGTCTCGATCGGGTCTCGAAAATGAGACTTCCACCATCGACTTCGCTCCCGGTCGCGGGCCTGGACCAGAGCGATCCCCAACCTCGCCCACCCAGGAGAACACCAAGATGTGGTCTTCCCCACTTGCGTCCATGCCATCCTCCTCCGCAGTCATGTCCCCCTCAGAAGGTTCGGCGCTCAGTCCGTCCGCCACAGATCGTGTCTTCCCCGTCCGAAGCGTCGTATCGGTAGACCCTACACCAACGCCTTCGCAGCGCCCGCAAGGCGACTACTTCCACCCTTACTCGAAGATCAGCGAATCTCGCATACCGAGCGAGGCACGGCGGCCCTCCCAAGGCTCCTCCGCCTCAGCATCGTCATGGTCCTCACGACTCCCAATCCGATCCATCTCGGCATCAACTCCGCACGGCGAAGAGACACCGTCTGCACCAGAACCGACCCCGCCGCGAGAAAAGAAGGATGGCATGAAATTGGGTCCGCCACGGTTACCAGCGCATTTTTTCAATGATGTGATCACGGGAGGCGGTGGGGACAACAGCCGCCCGTCGTCCGTATGTCAGGATAATGTTCCGACAGTTGGCGCTGAATCTTCTGCAAAGAGCGTGGCGAGCAGTCTGGGCGATCCTGGGCCCTTGATCACCCACAGGTTCAAACATGTCATGACGGAGGGCGGTCACGCTGTAATCACAGGCCGAGATGGCGACGCCCTGCAACGGTGCGAGGACGAGCCAATACATATTCCAGGCGCAGTGCAGGGTTTTGGTGTATTGGTCGCCCTGGAGGACACTGCCGAAGCGGGGGTCCTGCCAGTTCGCATTGCCAGCGAGAACTCGATGCGAGTATTGGGGCGATCACCGAGAGAGTTGTTCGCTCTGGAGAGTTTCACAGACATCCTGGGTGAGGAGCAAGCGGACAATCTCATCGACCATATCGATTTCATCAAGGACGAAGATGCTGATGTGGCGAGCAATGGACCAGAGGTCTTCACTCTAACATTAAAGATCGGCAAGACACGCTCGAAATTGTGGTGTGCGATACACCAAAACCCAGCCAATCCTGGCCTCATCATTTGCGAGTTCGAAATCGAGGACGACCAACTACATCCTCTTGTACCTCCGAACGATATGACGCCGGAGCTTCCCGAGGACACGCTAAACAGTGAACCCACCCCCGAGGAATTTTTGGAGAGCACGGAAAACAAGAGTAGACCACTGAGAGTGCTGAGAAGTGCCAGGAAAAGGAAGGGCGAGGCGGCTGCAATGGAAGTCTTCAACATCATGTCACAGGTGCAGGAACAGCTCGCAGCAGCCGCGAATCTCGAAACATTTCTCAGAGTATTGGTTGGTGTGGTGAAAGAGCTCACAGGCTTCCATCGCGTGATGATATACCAATTCGACCAAACCTTCAACGGTCGGGTTGTTACGGAGCTTGTGGATCCGCGAGCGACCAAAGATTTATACAAAGGCCTTAATTTTCCGGCATCTGACATTCCAAAGCAGGCCAGAGAGCTGTACAAGCTGAACAGGGTGCGCATGCTATACGATCGAGACCTGGAAACCGCCAGACTCGTCTGTCGAACTCCCGAGGATTTGGAGACTCCTCTCGATCTGACACATTCCTACCTCCGCGCAATGTCCCCAATCCATCTGAAGTATCTCGGGAACATGGCAGTGCGATCATCCATGTCAATATCAATAAACGCCTTCAACGAGCTATGGGGCCTCATTGCGTGTCATTCCTACGGTGGCAAGGGAATGCGCGTGTCTTTTCCGATACGGAAGATGTGTCGATTGGTTGGCGATACTGCATCTAGAAACATCGAAAGATTGTCGTATGCTTCGAGATTGCAGGCTAGGAAGCTAATCAACACAGTTCCGACACAACACAATCCATCCGGCTACATCATAGCTTCTTCAGACGATCTTCTGAAACTCTTCAATGCAGACTTTGGCCTTCTTTCCATTAGAGATGAGACGAAGTTCCTCGGAAAGCTCGAACAGTCGCAAGAGGCCTTGGCCATGCTAGAGTATCTGAGGATGCGAAAGATCGAGGCCGTGATGACATCGACCAATATCTCCCAAGATTTTCCCGATTTACGATACCCACCAGGATTCCAGGTCATTGCTGGGTTGCTCATAGTGCCACTTTCAGTCGGGGGTAGCGACTTCATCGTTTTCTTCCGCAAAGGGCAGTTGAAGGAGGTGAAGTGGGCAGGCAATCCGTACGAAAAGTTCATCAAAGAAGGCACAGAGGGCTACTTGGAGCCTCGAACAAGTTTCAAGACATGGTCCGAGACAGTGGTCGGCATGTGCCGAGAGTGGTCTGAAGAAGAAATAGAGACTGCTGCGGTTTTGTGTCTCGTGTACGGAAAGTTCATCGAGGTTTGGCGGCAGAAAGAGGCGGCCTTGCAGAGCAGCCAGCTTACGCGCCTGTTGTTGGCGAATTCGGCACACGAAGTCCGTACACCTCTCAACGCCATCATCAATTACCTGGAAATCGCACTCGAGGGATCACTGGACAATGAGACGAGAGAAAACCTATCAAGATCACATTCCGCTTCGAAATCACTCATCTATGTAATCAACGATCTCCTTGATCTCACCAAAACAGAAGAAGGTGTTCCACTGATCAAGGGAGAAACGTTCGACCTGCGCGCCACTCTGAAAGAGGCCACCGATATGTTCCAGGGAGATGCTCGACGCAAGAACATCGCCTACGACGTGATTGAGTATCCAGAACTACCCTCACACGTCATTGGAGATCAGCGACGTGTTCGGCAAGCAATCTCTAACATCACCGCCAATGCGATACAAAATACCACGGAAGGGGGTATCAAGGTTGAGATGTACGTTGCGTCCAAGCCGAGCCCGGGTCGCGTGGACATCGAAGTTGCTGTGACGGATACAGGCGTTGGCATGAACTCAGAGACTCTGGATAAGCTTTTCAACGAACTTGAGCAGGTGCAATCCGAACCAGCTGGCTTGTTGGAAGATGCTATCGCTCCAACTCCCAAGCAAGGCGAGAAGGGCGAGGCCCCTACATTGGGTCTCGGCCTTGCGCTGGTGGCTCGCATCATCGGCAACATGAATGGACAGCTACGGCTCAAATCCGAAGAGGGGAAGGGCTCCCGCTTCGTGATTCAATTTCCGTTCGAAATTCCCGACTCTGAGGTACAGAACGCCGAAGAACAAGCCACTTCATCCCCGGGCAGTCTTACACCACAAGGAGAGTCCAGCTCGAGCCCCGTCCCAGAGGACGGGGAGAGGATGCTCATTGCCCCAAGCCTGTCGCGCAATGACTCTGACGGCAGTAGTAGCAAAGTGGCGAGGAAAGAGAGCATGGAGAGTCTGACGAGCCAAAAGAGCCTGACGAGTACGAAAAGCCTACGTAGCCTCCAGAGTGCAATGAGTGGAAAGAGTGGAAAGAGCGGCAGGAGCCAGAGGAGCGACGTCGACAGATTGATAGAAGCAATTCAAGAGCCGCACCTTGTGGGGCAGTCGCGGCCTTCGAGTGAGCGTAGTATGAGCTCGAAGTCGCTGAGACCGACGCTCTCCAAACGAAACAGCCGAGAGCACAGTGCGCCAACTTCTCCAGTCCGCACGAGATCAAGGAGCCTCGAAGCGGTTGAGAGCGAACGGGTCATCACGCACCGTCATTCATTACCAAAGGACTTACCTGGACAACAATCCGTAGCTGACTCTGGGCATCCAGTCAGAGCCATTAAGATGCCTGACGAAATAGGCTCCCCTATTTCGACAAAACCCCCGCAAGGCATGATATTGGGACAGATTCATGACGAGCCGGCGAAAATCGAGGCTCAGCCCGAAAGCTCAAGCCCCGAGCATCTTCGGGTTCTGGTCGCAGAAGATGATCCGGTAAACAGTAGGATCATCAAGAAGAGGCTCGAGAAGAAAGGTCACCAAGTTTTCCTTACCGTCAATGGAGAAGAGTGTGCAAGCGCATTCTGTGAGGATCCACAGGGCTTCGATGTCGTCCTGATGGATATGCAAGTAAGTGAGATTCTGATCCGTCACATAGTCGAGGTCTAACTTGCTCCCAGATGCCCATTGTCGACGGGCTTACCTCCACCAAGATGATTCGCTCGTTCGAGAAGACTCACGCTGGCACGATGTCCGCTCGCGCTGAGCTGTGCGGTCGAGTGCCCATCATTGCTGTTTCGGCCTCCCTTGTGGAGAGGGAGAGAGAGACGTATGTTCTCGCAGGTTTCGATGCTTGGATCCTAAAGCCGATCATGTTTGATCGTCTATCAAAACTGATGACCGCCATTGTCGACACTCCCACTCGCGAAGACTGTCTCTACGAAGCCGGACAGTGGGAGCGAGGCGGATGGTTCCACAAGGGGCAGAAGAGCGCGGAAGAAGCGTCTACGGCACCATCTGACGCACCCATCCAGTCCAATCCGCCCGAGATTGCGAACGTCACTGAGGACTCTGCTATCATCGATGATGCAACCGCTGGCGACGAGGAGAACAAGATTCCAGAAGAACGAGAGAGGTTGCTGCAGGCCCAGGAAGAAGAGAAGGTTTCCCGATCGGAAACCATTCCGGGCAAGCATGTTCACTACGAAGATGGTCCCAGCGACGATGCGCAGCCACTACCACCCACGGACGAGTCGTAGCTAGCCCACCCCACCACCACCCTTCTAGACCCTTCATCTGCCACACCAATAGCGACGACGTTTGTCCGACGTCGATCCCGCTAGGCTTTGATTCTATCCGTCCACGTTGTTCACATCGTACCATACTAGTACTTGGTTATGGAAAGCAGGCATACGAGCACGGCGTTACTTAGTATCTTTACTGGTCATTCTGCGAGATCATGTCACGGATTCATTCGCTCAATAGATTTCTGTCCGCTCGGCTTAATTCGATTCTCACTCCTACGTTTCTGTATGCCGCTTGGGTACGGCGCAGGGCGGTTTGAAATGTATTCTCCACGACACGGCCACCACTGTTGTTTTTCTTTTCTCCCGCCATGGTTTGGTCAGCTCGACCTTGACTTCTTTCTTGCGGGACGCATGTGTTTGTACATGAGCGCGAATTGGTTGTATACGTCTTCCCTGGGACGGAGTGGTGCCTGTCTTTCAGTGTTCTTTTCCTTTGTTACCTTGATTGTTATAGCGGGGCTATCAGCGCCATTCGACTGCCCGCGTCTGTCTTTGAACGGCTCGCTCATCATTGTCTGCATTCTTGGGTAGCAGGGGATATACACACACACATGTTCTTCAAGATTCGAGGGTCTGGAGTTCTGTTTCCGTTTCTTTCTGGCTTTTACTTCCATTGTTCAGCACATTCATCATCGGCGGGCAGGCGGGCGGTCAGGTTAACTCTCTTCTTTCGTCAGGCTTGGCATATATGTACACACGACACACGCGCGGGAGTCCAACGTAAAAACATGGGTTATAGCGGAGCATTGGGGCGTTCTTGTTTCTTTTACCTTTGGATTGTTTCCTGGTTGATTGATGACGAAACATGGGAAGTCCGGCGCCGGGGGGATTGATCTGACAGAGGCGCGAGAAGAAATATACCTCCTTTCCTGGGTGTCTTGACGCTTTTGCGGGCATTAGTGCCTAGATGGATGGTCGTATCGAAGATCAAATATCAACATCATTATGAATTCCTAGAGACTATTTACTATTGTGATTTTGGTGTTGTGTTGTGTAGTTTGGTGACTGCTTTGCTGGTGAGTTTATGTGATGATACGGACGATTGACGATATCAGAGGTTTATGACGATAACAACAACAATACCAAATGCATAGACTTTTCCTTCCTTCACACGATGCCAGTACCCCTTGAATCTCACACCACACTACGTCTCATCATCCAACACTGCTAGCAACCACCCTCCTCTGTCACGAGAAGCCAGACAATCAATGCTACCTACTGCCTACTGCTCTCTTCCCCTCAGTTCGCATGGCATAGACCTGGCACATCCGTGCTGTATGTATATACATATATCCCCCTCCCTTTACTTTTCCTAACACCAGAGATCCTAGTGACTAATCTGATTCTCTAGACAGCGGTACTAGGGGGAGGGTAGGTGATGAGTGATAAACATCCATACTTGTTCTCAATGGTTGATGGTTGGCAGTTCCTGGTGGTTCACAATTGCCACAGTCGTCGATTTAATAGTAGTTAGTAGCTTATAGTTATTAGTAGCTGATAGATGCTGACGCTTGATAGATGTTAAGGCTTTAAAAGGTGCTAGTGCTTAACAGGTGCTGATGCTTGATAAATATTAATGCTTATGCTGGTGGTTGCTTGTAGTAGACAGTTGCTTGTAGTAGACAGTTGCTTGTAGTAGACAGTTGCTTGTAGTAGACAGTTGCTTGTAGTAGACAGTTGCTTGTA